>NC_143052.1:102538484-102841515 GCF_052426305.1 Pelodiscus sinensis
GTGTCCAGTTAAGGGTTCACCTAACAGCAGTTTTAATAACCACTTAATTTTCATGTGTAATGCAATTTTTAATCAATTTGGTGCTGATTGAAATGTGCCAGAGTGACAGCCTTGGAGATTTATGTGCTGCAAAGAACAGGTGCATAACAGGTAGGTACAGTGTAGGCTTCCCTCATACTACTTTAACAAGTTCCTAAGATGGGGTCAGCCATTTTCTGGGGAAACATCCTTTAAGGATGAAGATAGAAAAGTTTCCATGGCGCTGTGATATTAGGTCTCTGCTGAGGCTATGAATAAGCAGGTCTACTGTGAATCCTGTGCAACAGAAGGAAGAATGAAACCTCTGAATCTCCACATGGCAGCATTGCCAATTTAGCAGTGTTTTAAAAAATCATGAGTCAAGCCCCTGAAAATCATGAGACTGGCTTTAAAAATCATGAAGGTTTAAAATAATAAACAATGAGTTTTCCATATTTTCCTTCTGTTTTCTCAGCCTTTAAAGTGCATGTTTTCAAGATCTTTGCCATAGCCACAATGGATAGAAGGTAACTTTACCTACACTTTGTAAAATCACATGATTTAGGGTTTAACACTTGATTAAAATCAGAAGAGCCAGCATCGCAGAAATAGCTATCAGACCGATTGGGGGCTTACTGACCTTTGCTAGATGCAGATTAATGACCTAGAGGTCACAGGTTCCATTTAGAATTAATTGGGAAATGACTTTTATTTTTCCTAGGTAAAACTTAGTCAAAAATTAAACATTTCTCATTTTCGTTGACAGTTTCTCACCAAAACTTTTTGGATTTTCAGGGGAAAAATGGAAATTGAAAAGTTGTTGAAAAATGGGGACTTTCTAATTTGGGGGTTTTCAGTGAAAACATATTTTTATCAAACATTAAAAAAATTCAATGAAATCCCATTTTTGATGGGGGGAAAAGGCTTCTGTTAAAAAAAAAAATCAACCAGCTCTGATTCCATATCCTATTACCAAAGTCAGCTACTTCATGCCCCTCCCCATTTTTAGTGAAATAGATGTAAGGGGGAAGTTTGGGATATAATCAGATTCTTTTTCAGCTTTCCAGAACAGTGATGAAAAAGTGTCTGTTTCTTGAATCTCATTATCTTTCCCTTTTTTTCCCAGCAAAAAACTGGATTGCAGCCTTAGAAAACTAGCTTGGGAATCAGGTTTACAGTAATAGAAAGTGAATTTATACCAAGCAGAGGATGTGGGAAATACCAACCCAGTAACACTATGATGACTACAAAACCAAAACCAAACTCATTGAGCAGGGATTTTCCATTGTGCAGAATAATTACTGGAAATGACTAAAATCCATTTGTTCTGGGACCAGGTAGCCCATCGAAGGGTTAAAAATTTGGGAAATTGCACATGCAGAGCAAAGACCCTGCCACACTGATAAATACTCAGTTATTGGGAGTGCATCCACTGCTTACTTATTACATTTGCAAGAAAATTAAAAGAAAGCAAATTAGCTGGGAGCGTTTCAGAACTCTTCCTCCTTTAGCTGATGATAATGAGATTTTTTTTTCCATACCAAAGCAGCTCTGATCACTTCCGCCAAGTGGGTTCTGTAAGCCAGTGCTTACAAAATGAAACAAATTCAGTGTGACAGCGCCGAAGTGAATGGCAAGGGGGAGAGGTGGAAAAAATAAAGGGGAGAAGAGAGCAAAAGACTCATTAGAGTCTTTTGCAGTAGGATTTTACTCATAAACTCACATGCTAGGCAAATGGGCTCACGCTGATGCTAAGCTACATGTGAAAATGGTATGTGCCACCCTAATATTTTATACTCCATGTGGAGGCTCAAAGGGTAAAAGGTTTGTAACACAACTGAAAAAAAAAATCCCTTACTATTCCCAGGGTTGGTTTCAGCCAAGAGGCTGTGGCAAATTCTAGGACAATGAATTTCCTCAACTGGGGTGGAGGTCGGATGGGAAGGAAAGAAGGGCCATCATGAACTCTGTTTCCTTAACAAGAATTCCTATGTTAAGCAAGAATTTGATGCTTTCCAGGAAACTGAGCTTTTCAACATTCATCCAAGCAGAAACAATCCTTCAGAGAAATGAGAGCGGGAAAGAAGGGGGTGAAATGATCCATGCATTGGAAGGCCCCTCAGTGAGAAAACACTGCACTGTCAGGTCACTGTGAGGAACAGCTCTTGGGCAAGGGAACACATGGGCGTCGCTGGGCTGCCACAGATGGGAGACGGCCAAAAGCTCATGTGGTGAAGGTGTCTCTTTAGAAGTGATAAATACTTGAAAGGTTTGGATTCTACAGCGCTGTTGCAAAGGTAGTTGAATGAAAGCTATGGGAATTCCAAGACATTATTGCTTGCTTTTTAGTGTAAAATTTTTTTCTCAAAATAGATGGGTGTATCTGTGCCTGTCTGAGAATGGGAAAATAAAGAAACCTTTGCTTCACTTAAAAGGAGTGTGCATCGTGTGCAGTTGGCATCTATATGGCATCTGTAGCTATGCACACATAGAACATGCTGTGCAGTAATACTGGAATTTCTGAGGCATGTGTCCATGAAGTGTTATAAAATATAACTAAAAGCAAAATCAACACGACCTAATAACCAACAGATATGTAGTTTTTTGCTATTATAAAATGGAAATGTCTGTATATTTTGCACTTCCTAATAATTATTGCAAGTTAAATTTCATGTTAACACTTACACTGAGGGTGTGCTGTTACGTTTCACTGAATTCAGAAAATTTCTTGTAAAAATATTTTTAGAACTAATGACCCAATGCACAAACATAGCATCGCTACATAGCAGTTATAACTGATTTCCTGATAAATGATACCTATAGATGTGCAGTGACAATGGAGCTGTTGTCTCAGCTGCTTTTCTTGGCAAAGCCCTAACTCCCTGTTGTTATTGTTCTAATGGTGACACCACAACTTTCAAATTATTAAAAGTTGAGTAGGATTCAGAGCATTCTATTCCAACAAATTCTGAACACACTAAATATTTCATGCCTGTCATCTAAAGCAGTTTCAGGTCTTCAAAACAGCAGGAGAAAAAATTATGCTTTGTATATGTATAATACATGATGGCTGATCTCTTCTGACATTTATCTTCATTGCAGAGGAGAGACAGGGTAACTCACTTGTGGCTATGAAGATAAATGTCATAACCAAGATCCCATTATGTGTTCTATTTATTAACCCCTTGGATTATTTTTCTTACCAATTACATTAGTTTCAGGAGTGGTCATGGGACCAAAATTAGATTTGTGCTATTGTCCTCCCAGTTGGAGTCAAATGATTCTTGTTAGGGCTCAGGGCAGAGATGTGCAGCCGCCATAGGATTGTTTCAAACATTAAGGCTGGTGAAGGACTGGTAAGAATACCAAGTTACCCGTGTAGGAGACCATGACTCCGCATGCTAAGATCAGATGACAGTGGGTATGTCTACACTACCCCGCTAGTTCGAACTAGCGGGGTAATGTATGCATACCGCACTTGCTAATGAAGCCCGGGATTTGAATTTCCCGGGCTTCATTAGCATAAGCGGGGAGCCGCCATTTTTAAATCCCCGCTGCTTCGAACCCCGTGTAGCGCGGCTACACGGGGCTCGAACTAGGTAGTTCGGACTAGGGTCCTATTCCGAACTACCGTTACTCCTCGTGAAACGAGGAGTACCGGTAGTTCGGAATAGGCACCCTAGTCCGAACTACCTAGTTCGAGCCCCGTGTAGCCGCGCTACACGGGGTTCGAAGCAGCGGGGATTTAAAAATGGCGGCTCCCCGCTTATGCTAATGAAGCCCGGGAAATTCAAATCCCGGGCTTCATTAGCAAGTGCGGTATGCATACATTACCCTCCTAGTTCGAACTAGGAGGGTAGTGTAGACATACCCAGTATTACCAGCTCTCATGATTTTTATCATTAATCTTATTATATTTAGTCACATTTTTCCTTCGAGTCCCAGCTCCTGGAGCCCTGGGATTATGGGAGAATCTTTGCATCCTGGACCTGGGAACCTCAAATATCTACAGGAGGCTAGAGTTATATTCTGAAGCACCTGTGCCTCTTCATTGCCCTCTGGCAGGGCCTAACTCCCCGTCAGTGCAATTCTGCTGGAGCGAGGCCACCATGGCCTTCCCCAGTCATGGGGGTCCCTATTCTTCTTCATGGTGGGGCTGTATGGAAAGCCTGGTCTGTGTTACCTTTTTTGTCTGATTTCCACAGGTCTGATGCCCTCCACCCCAACCCCACCCATTCTCTACCTCTGGCCTTAGCATGGGTGCTTCATCGTACTCCATGAGGAATGCCATGGATATAGCTTTAGTCCTTAGAACTTTCCACTCACAAGTAGAGCAGTCTGCACATTGGATGGTCTTCTTTATCCGCAGATCCTGGCCGCACTTTTTGGCCCCTTCAGATTAGCACAAGCTTTCCAGGAAGTCTACTAATGAAGAAACAAAAGGAGAACCGTCATGGAGGCATCACTGGCAAAGTGACCAGGGGTCAATTTAAAAAAAGGAGGTGAGGCTCAGGAGGAAAAGGAATGTACAGCCATTAGATTTGGAAACAAAGACAAACAGGAAGGTCTGAAATCCAAGAAAAGGCCATGATATGCTTTGTTATTTTGTTAGAAACACATTTATAGAGAAAGGGTGTGTAGGAGATCGAAGTCAGAACTTGTCAATAACCCCTGAGAGGGGCAGAGACAAAAAAGTACAGCATTATTTGATCTCCAACATGGCCAGTGCCAGGCAACACATGGTTTAAAACAGAGAGAAGGAACACACAATGCAATATAACTAACTGCTTTGTGATCTGTGTTCTGCCTGACAGTTGCAACTAGCTCATGAAAGCATTAGAAGCGGTCAGGTTGAAAGTATCAAACTAATCAATCTAATCAGTAGTCATATTTGTATGAAACTGTTTCTGGTGGTTACAGGCAATGTTTCTGTTAATTTTTTCCATCTGTGTGCAGATTTTTTTTTTCCAGTGCATGTGCAGAATGAATTTTGTCATGTGCACTACCAGGAGAAACACAAACTTAGCTGTGGGTGCACTGTTAATCAGCTGGGCAACATTAGAATCTCTCCTGAGTGGCTGCACAAGTGCCCAGATTACAGGGAACATTGGTTTCAAGAAATCTCAGAATTGGGATCTATTCTCCACCTAACTTTCCTACAAAATTATTTTGGCAGCCACCTACTGGCTTATTAGAGCTTTATAAAACTGCATGTTGTAGGCTGAAACTGCTCAGACATCTCTACACACATTTTTAAAAGGGGACAGTTGGTGGTTTAATCCCTGAATGCATGCCATCTTATAACTGTTATTGGCTAGTTTACATCCTTCAGATTCTAAATATATATTAATGCCTTATCTTAAAATCCACTACATTTACATCTTTAGAGAATTTGGTTTTAAAAAATTAATTCTTCATTTGGGACTTAAACAAAACAATGTTTTATCCTTTTGGTTTCCTGTGTTTCCTGAATTTCCCCAGAACTGTTACAAGAAAGAAATGAAAAAAGCCATGTTGATTTCATACTTCAGGAGAAGAGACAGGAATTACTGTTTGCTAAATGAAGAAGGGCTGAGCTGGTCAGAAGATAAATTTTATTTTCAGGATTCTGAGAGAGTGTTACAGACAATGAGGAGGGGTGTTTAAATCACAACAGATTTGTACACAACAGCAGGTCAATTTTTTCATTGATTTATGTTCATGCAATCCCACGGAAGTCAGTGGCATTTTGTGGGGCATAAAACAGGGTAGAATTTGAACCAGTGCTCTTACGGATGTGGGGATATTGTGCTTTCAAGTTATACCATTGCAAATCATAAGTCATTCCACTGTAGTCATGGTGTGACTGTGGGCAGTGGGTGAACCTAGGGTTGTAGGAGGCAAGCCCCTAGCACCACTCTTTGCACCCTGGGACTCTGCTGCCCATGGCCCCCATGGGACCCTGCATCTGCTGCCCATGGTCCCCCACCCCGAGGACGGGCAGCCTGCAGCCTTTCCTGGCCTCTTGGAGCATGAGTGGCCTGCACCCTTCTCTAGCATGGACAGTCTGTGGTTCCCCCTCACTCCCAAGCATGGTTGGCCCACAGCCTTTCATGGTGCCCCAGGAGCACTTACAACCTGCAGCTCAGCCATCCCCCCTGAACATGGGCAGGGAGAGGAAAGGCCGCAGGTTCCCCGGCACCGGAGCACAGGGATGGCTGGAAGCATATGGCCCCAATCTGGGTGGGGCTGAAGCCCAGGCAGCCGCAGGAGGCTTAGGGAACCATGCTGAATGGTGGGGACTGGCAGAGTACGGTTGGAGCTAGCCTGGCAGCTTGGACAGGCAGTACTTTCCCTTGCTTCTTATATCCTTGCCCCCTTGGGTGTAACTGACAGTAGAATGAGTTCCCCATTATTTATCATTGTGACTTTTCAGTTCACACTCCTGATTCATTCAGGAGGAATTCTCAGGACTCAGCTTATGACATGTCTGGCCAGATGCCCACAACAGCCCAGAGAGAAGCGTGGATTGGCCTATATGATCCTTGTGCTTTGCGAGAGATTTCAACATGAACTGATTGATGATGTAGGGCATAGTAAACTGGCTCATGTCCATTGAATAAGCGTCTTTTCTGGATCTGTTAGCTTCATAGCCTGCTCTTTTATTTGAGTCTTTAATATACATTATACTTGACATGACTTAATATCTTGAGCCCAATCATGGAGTCCTAATGCAGGCCAAACTCAAATTGGAGTCAACTGAAGTTCTGATGGTGCTAGACCTGCAGGATCAGGCACTTGGGGTACATCTAGACAGCGTTCTTTTTTCGAAAGGAGATATGCAAATTTGGCGCTAATTTGCATATCTCCTTCTGATCACTTTTTCAAAAGCGTTTTTTTTAAAGTGAAAGTACCCCCCTTTTTTTTGAAAGAATCCTGTACACCTCAGTTTTTAAGGAAGAAGGGTTATTTTGAAAAAGGAGGGTTCTTTCGAAAAAGCCCTGACTAAACTGCTTTCACTTTTGAAAAAAACGCTTTCGAAAAAGTGATCTGAAGAAGATATGTAAATTAGTGCTGAATTTGCATATCTCCTTTAGAAAAAAGAGCGTAGTCTAGATGTACCCTTGGAGACTTTTGGCAGTAGGCTAGGTAGTCTGAGACGATCCCTGAGGAGTCATGGTCATATCGAGAAGTGCTACAACCACCTTCTCTTTCTGGTTAGATGGGGTGAGATCCTGAAACTTATATGTTGTTACAATATGGAAAGTATTGAAAAGAAATTATCTACAGCTGTAGGAATCCTTCTCATCACTGGTGTAGCTGGTGGCATGTAGGTATTTGCTTCCACAGGCTTAATTAGCGCACCAGAGGCAATTTTTCATTCCTCCAAATCCTGGAAAGCAAAGAGTACATTTATGCTTGGCACTGTGGATACATGGTGCATATTGTGCCTCTGCTGTACTGATGGTAGTGGACTCTGCCTTTAAAACACTTGGAGGTCTGACATTCGTGTGGCTGTGGGAATATACCAAGGCCTGACACTCAAATGGTTAAATTTTTCTTAGTGCCTCTTCCAGTGAAAGTAAAAGGCCTGAAACTCCCCAAGCCTCCCACCGCTCTAGGATTCCGAAATAAAAAGAGAGCAACAACTTTCTGAAGTTCTTGAGTAATGAGTTGCTGTGATGCTTAAATGAGCAGAGGACTATAATGGGTAACTAAAATATCAATGATAAAATTAAACCCCTTTATTGGCTCCGAGTGCATCACTAGGAGGAGTCCAGGAGCCATCTTTAAAGAGTCATTTCTGTGTGTTACTTCTTCCTGAATGGAATGGCTCATTGAAACTCTGCTGATAGATCTGTTGGTGCAGCTGCTTTGAGAACCACATTGGGCGAGGCCTCCTGCAGGATTCATGAGAGATCTGTAGCTCCCCAGTTTTGGGCAAGAGCTGCTTATAAGCTGGAATGTTCTGCTGGGTTCTGCTTCCATTTTTGTCCTTGGAGGAGAAGGAGCCAGGCCTGTCATGGTGATTGTGTGAGGCAGAAAACTAGTACTGATGCTTGCAGAAGATTCAGTGACTGTGACAGAACTACAAGGCAAGTCTGCTTGGAGGGTGTCAGTCAGGAAGGGTTTGAACCTGCCTGGGTTTGAAATAGCTCCTCTGCTAGCTAAAAAGGCTTTCAAGTCCTATATATTTGTATTATATCTTACCAAATTTGGCTCAAGGGACAGGCTGTTCAGTCCTCAACCACCTGCTACCCCATACAACACAGCCCTTGAGGGCTTGGGAAATGTTAGACCCCTCATTGT
This sequence comes from Pelodiscus sinensis, assembly GCF_052426305.1. Classification (NCBI taxonomy): domain Eukaryota; kingdom Metazoa; phylum Chordata; order Testudines; family Trionychidae; genus Pelodiscus; species Pelodiscus sinensis. Next base: position 102,546,792 of record NC_143052.1, read on the forward strand.
GTTTTTAAATCTCCATGTGAATCTAGTCCAGAAATTTAAAATGGTTCGTTTCTGATTTATTTTTTGACCAATACAGTTTACCAAAATTGACATGAACTCACAAAATGTTATGGTCCACACAAATTGGTATTATTTGTAGACTCCTGCGCAGATACAAAATTCATATCTGCGTCTGCATCTGCAAACATAAGCTGCATCTACATTCGCAGATATGGATACCCGTGGATATAAAGCCAATATCTGTGGATTTGCAGGGCTCTAATTATTTGGCAAAAAAAAAAAATCATAGGAACATTTCATACACCTCTATTTGTAGGTGAGATCCTAGCTACCAGTCCTTCGTTTTACCTCCCACACTTATCTGATTCTCTTTTTTTCTCTCTTTCTTATGCATATAATATGAAAGGGATTTTTTTTTATTTGGGGAGTGCCCTAGCAGTGCTCAGGATTATTAATGTTATAAATCACTGTTTACTGGTTCATAAAAATAATCTATCATAAATTATAGATCTAAATAAAAGCGTTTTACAGAGCTCATCTAGAAAGCAATCCATTTACTGGTTACTGACTTCTTTCTTACTGAGCTAGCAGACTGCTGATTATTTTTGATTACTTCTCTATTGTACACCATCAGCATGTGGCCATACTGGGTCTCATGACCTCTCTGCCCCTATTCAGGAATCCAGTATTGCTCAGAAGAGTAACTGAAATTAAACCCATTGTTTTTTTGGCTTTGAAGAGTAATCAGATGGTATTTTGAAAAATAATCTATGACTGTAATCCATCATATTAGTTGCACTAGCAGCAGAGAATGGCCTTTCACCTTTTTAAGGCAGGGTAGAGTTTGCTAATCTTAGATACAAACACAGTTGTTTTTCCAATATAAAGGTCCCCTTTTCATATCGCCTCTTTTCTAGCTTTCTCGGATTTCCTTAATGACTGGAGCCAAAGCAGATATTGTTTGATACTCTTCTATAAATGATTCTGACAGCTTTGCATAAAGGCATGTGATAAATTTTGTGGCAGATGTTTTGTGCCAGGATAGTCATCATTGCCAAAATATTGGTGCCAAACTAAAGGGGAAAGTGTATTCTAGAAACTTTCAAGAGAATAACCACTCGAGGCACTGGTTTCCAGCCTTAACCCAGTGGCGCTCCCTCTTGTGGGTGTTAGTGAACATGCACCCATCCTATGTGCCAGCATCATTTTCTGTTGGTTTGCTTCTCTCGTGTCATTTTATGCCTCTGTTTTTTTCTCTGTGCCCATTTCCCTCTTTTCTCTGTATTTTCCCCCTTTTGCACCTGAGTTTTGATCCTGCAGCTGCAGGCATGGCCCTGTAGGAAGCACATTCCGACTTCGTTAAATGGGACTCTCTATGGGTGCAAAGACCTGCCTGTCTGCAGGATTGGGGCCTTGGTTTATGTTTCCCCATTTAGCATAAGACAGCATGCCACTTGGTGCAGGTTAGATTGAGCTGAGAGATGTGAGAACAGAAGGCAGAAACATGAGCAGTCAGTTGCTGCCTGAACTTGTGGCTTTGTGTGTGGGAACTGCTCCTGTGTCTGACTGTGCTAGGGACCGTCCCTGGAGTAGGCTGGGAAGTCTTCTATCAGGCCACCTGCTGCTTTACACACAGCTGCAGGTACTCATTTCCATTGCTGTGGGCAGATGCAGGATCCTACAACTTCCTCCACTTCCTTTGGTTTCCCTCGTCACATCCCTACCTGCAACACTAAGATACACTAACTTGGGGAAATCATTAGCATCAGTGGGCAGTGCATTAGGCCTTCAGGTCTGTCAACCTTCTGTTGAACTCCTGTTTAACCTTACAAGTGAAGGTGAGTTTTGTGGCTAAATGTTTATTCCCGTGTGTGAACTTCACTAGTGACAAGACTTTGATCAGGCAGATCCGGGGTGGCACAGGAAGGACTATTGTGGAGTAGCACCGAGATGCATTGACAGTGCTGGATCTAGGGCCCAGCCTTGAAGAAAGAAGGGATGTCACCAATGGATAGAAGTGGAGAGCGTTGGCAGAGCTGGGGTGAGGGCTAAGAATAGTTTGTGCAGCGCTTGCCCAAGCCAATGCCTAACACTAGGCAGTGATATTACTCCCCAAATTCACAACTTAAGGTTCCTTCATGTTAAAGAAAAATTATTGGTTTTGTAAGGCGATATTTTTTTTTAAATCATGTCATCCCACCTAAAATGGAGACCAAGTGGATGTGGGCCTGTTAGAAGTGTACCCACCAAGGTGGGGTTCCTTCATCTGTTACTTCCTAGCATTGTTGTCTCTTTATTTTTTGATGTCCTGGAGGCCAAATGTAGGTTGCTAGGAAAGAGACTGAAATCCAGGACCTCTATGGTGGCATTCTTGGAAATGCTTCTAATTCCATGCGCAGGGCCAGGAAGGCAGGCAGAGCTTCAGCGTCTCAATGCGTGGATGAGACGATGGTGTAGGGAAGAGGGATTTGGATTTATTAGGAACTGGGGACACTTTTGGTAAAGGGGAGACTATACAGGAAGAATGGGCTCCACCTAAACCAGGGTGGAACCAGACTGCTGGCACTAAACATTAAAAAGGCGGTAGAGCAATTTTTAAACTAAGAGATGGGGGAAAGCCGATTGGTGCAGAGATGCACGTAAATCAGATAAAGACTTCTCTTAGAGGAGAATCCATTGATAGAGATTCTCTAAGCTGTAGTCAGACAGAGAGGAGAGGAGAGGACCTACCATGGGCCAGAGCAGACAAACAACTGCATATAAAGGAATCCAATGCATCAGGGAAGGGCAGACAAATAAGCAGTGGCAAATTTTTAAAGTGCTTCTACACAAATGCTACAAGTCTGACTAATAAGATGGGTGAACTAGAGTACCTCATATTAAAGGAGGAGATTGACATAATAGGCATCAATGAAACCTGGTGGAATGAGGAAAATCTGTGGGACACAATCATACCGGGATATAAAATATATCGAAAGGATAGAGCAGGCCAGATGGGTGGCGGAGTGGCACTGTATGCGAAAGATAATGTAGAATCAAATTAAATAAAAATATTAAATGAATAAACATACTCAATAGAATCTCTATGGATAGTAATTCAATGCTCCAACAATAAGAAATTAGCAGTAGGGATATATTACCGACCACCTGACCAGGACAGCAATACTGACATTGAAATGCTGAGGGAGATTAGAGAGACTACCAAAATAAAGAACTCTATAATAATGGGGGATTTTAATTATCCCCATATTGACTGGATACATGTCACCTCAGGAAGAGAAGCAGAGATAAAATTTCTCAATGGCTTAAATGACTGCTTCTTGGAGCAGCTGGTACACAAGGGGAGAGGCAATTCTCGATTTAGTCCTGAGTGGAGCGCAGGATCAGGTCCAGGAGATAACCGTTACAGGACCTCTTGGGAATAGTGACCATAATATAATAACATTTAACATTCCTGTGGTGGGAAGAACACCTCAGCAGTCCAGAACTCTGGCATTTAATTTCAAAAAGGGGAATTACACAAAAATGAGGAGGTTAGTTAAACAGAAATTAAAAGGCACGATGACTAGAGGCAAATCCCTGCAAGCTGCATGGCAACTTTTTAAAGACACCATAATAGAGGCCCAACTTAAATGTATACCCCAAATTAAAAAACATAGCAAGAGAGCTAAAAAAGAGGCTTAACCACCATGTAAAAGAAGAAGTGAGGGACAAAAAGGCATCTTTTAAGAAGTGGAAGTCCAATTCTAGTGAGATAAATAGAAAGGAACATAAACACTGTCAAATCAAGTGTAAAATGTAATAAGAAAAGCAAAAAAAGATTTTGAGGAACAGCTAGCCAAAAACTCAAAAAGAAATTACAAAATGTTTTTTAAGTACATTAGAAGCAGGAAGCCTACTAAAAAACCTGTGGGTCCCCTAGACGATCGAGATATAAAAGGAGCAATCAAGGACGATAAAGCCATTGCAGGGAAACTAAATGATTTATTTGCTTCAGTCTTCACGGCTGAGGACGTTAGGGAGATTTCTAAATCTGCACCATCATTTGTGGGTGATGAATCTGAGGAACTGTCCCGGATTGAAGTGTCATTAGAGGACGTTTTGGAACAAATAGAAAAACTCAGTGTCAACAAATCTCCAGGACCGGATGGCATTCATCCAAGGGTTCTAAAAGAACTTAAATGGGAAATTGCTGAACTATTATCTGTGGTTTATAACCATCCTTTAAATCGGCTTCCATACCTAATGACTGGAAGGTAGCCAACGTGACACCAATATTTAAAAAGGGCTCTAGAGGTGATCCTGGCAATTATAGACAGGTAAGTCTAACTTCAGTACAAGCAGTCCCCGGGTTATGTACAAGATAGGGACTGTAGATTTGTTCTTAAGTTGAATTTGTATGTAAGTCGGAACTGGTACATATTGTAGGGGAAACTTTATCCAAACATTTCTCCAGTGCTCAGTTTTATTCTCCCACACCTCACTTCCCTCAGTCCTTTATTCTCAAGCTGAGAAAAGCCGCTCCGCGTCTCCCTGGTCTGCTGGGGGGAAGCAGCTAGTGCGGGGTTGCCTCACCCCGTTTGTAAGTAGGGATCCGATGTAAGTCGGATCCATGTAACCCAGGGACTGCCTGTACTGGGCAAATTAGTCGAAACAATAGTAAAGAATAAAATTGTGAGGCATGTAGAAGAACATAATTTGTTGGACAAAAGTCAACTATTAAGAAAGGGATAGAAAATAAGACACATAATATCTTTGGGTATGTCTACACTACCCCGCTAGTTCGAACTAGGGGAGTAATGTAGGCATACCGCACTTGCAAATGAAGCCCGGGATTTGAATTTCCCGGGCTTCATTTGCATAAGCGGGGCACCGCCATTTTTAAATCCCCGCTCGTTCGAACCCCGTGCAGCGCGGCTACATGGGGCACGAACTAGGTAGTTCGAACTAGGAAGCCTGCACGGGGTTCGAACGAGCGGGGATTTAAAAATGGCGGCGCCCCGCTTATGCAAATGAAGCCCGGGAAATTCAAATCCCGGGCTTCATTTGCAAGTGCGGTATGCCTACATTACCCTCCTAGTTCGAACTAGGAGGGTAGTGTAGACATACCCTTCCTGCCCCTGTATAAAACTATGGTACGCCCACATCTTGAATATTGTGTACAGATGTGATCTCCTCACCTCAAAAAGATATTTTGGCCTTAGAAAGGGTTCAGAAAAGGGCAACTAAAATGATTAGAGGGTTGGAATGGGTCCCATATGAAGAGAGGTTAAAGCGACTGGGACTTTTCAGTTTAGAAAAGAGGAGACTGAGGGGGGATATGATAGAGGTATGTAAAATCATGAGTGGTGTGAAGAGGGCAGATAAAGAAAAGTGATTTATTAGTTCCCTAAATAGAAGAACTAGAGGACACCAAATGAAATTAATGGGTAGTAGGCTTAAAACTAATAAAAGAAAGTTCTTCTTCACACAGCATGTAGTCAACCTGTGGATCTCCTTGCCAGAGGAGGCTGTGAAGGCTAGGACTATAACAGAGTTTAAAGAGAAGCTAGATAATTTCATGGAGGTTAAGTCCATAAAAGGCTGTTAGCCAGGGGATAGAAATGGTGTCCCTGGCCTCTGTTCGTCAGAGGCTGGAGAGGGATGGCAGGAGACAGATCTCTTGATCATTGTCTCCGGTCCACCCTCTCTGGGGCACCTGGTGCTGGCCACTGTCGGCAGACAGGCTACTGGGCTAGATGGACCTTTGGTCTGACCTAGTACGAAACATTTGAAAGGCACATAGGGCTGAGTTAACCATGTAAGTAATTAGGCTGGGAGAGTAAGCAGAGGGGGCCATCCACACACATTACTTAAGAGCCAGCTTCCTTATTGTTGCTGCTTGGATGCTCAGCTTAGCATTGTTGGCATTTCAAGGGGTTCTGCCTTTTAGATTAGAAATATCTGGCCAGGTTCCTTTCAGAAGGTATGCATACGACTATCAAGGAACTAAAAATATCAGATTTTGCATTTACATAGCACTTTTCATCTGTAAGGCTCCCAAAGGATTTACAAACTACATTTGTATATAGAGGAATCCCTTTGTCTGCTGCTGAAATGCAGCCACCTCTGGGGTCAAATATGGGAGTTTTTTAACACCACATGGTAGTTTACCCTGGTATTTTAGGACAGGAAATTAAGAATACTGAATCTATCTGAAATGAGAAGAGGAATGTGGGGCCCGAATGAGCTTCATTTTGCCAGGGCACTGTAAAACCATCTGCATGAGGCCCCTGCCCTGAACAGCTTACAACCTAATGACTGTCTTCAATTTAAGTATTAACCATGTCTGACCCTCCTGAGCTAATAGATGCGATGTGATCACAGTCCAAGGTAAAATATATTGGCTATCCCTGTTTTTCTTTTTCATGTCTAGGGTTTTGTTTTGTTTTTTTGGGTTTTTTGTGTGTGCACTGTTTGGGCTTATCCCACTAACTTAAAATGAGTAACCATGTTGCTGCATTGCAGATCCCTTGTCCTTCCTAGCCACGTTTTTCTCTGTAATACCTTCCCCTGCTGTCTACTGCATACACCTATGCTCTGGCCCTGCAAGCAGCTGTGTGCAGACAAACCCCGTACAATGGCATGGAGCTCACCTGAAGTCACTGAGCAGCACATGGGCTCAGGGATCTGCCCACATGCTGCTGTTCGAAGGTTCCAGGCATGTTTCTAAACATTACATAAAAGCATGAATGGTCCTGTCTGATTTCCATTTCTGAGCATTGCTGCTATTGTATTGGAGCCCTTCTCTTGCCATCTGAAATTACCCAGGAAAAATGAAAAGACTCAGTAGCCACCGTGGTGATGGTGTGCAGGGATCCATTGGTTCTTTTGCAAAAGACAGTGAATTAACTGAACCACGGGTATCTCCAGGCGGCAGATGAAACCCTCTCGCTCTATATATTCTGTTGTTTCCTGGCTACTCTGGCCTTTAAAGCAAACTTATGCTGAGCTCAGGAGAGTTAATTGCTGCGGCTGCCACCCTTGCGTGCAGTGCTGCTTTGTTGCCATGTCAACTGTGCATGTCATTTGTTTACATTTGATTTAGCAGAACATTCCATGATAAGAACCAAGGCCTCCAGCTACTTTGAACTGGGGGATGAGAGGAGTGGGAGGTTGGCAGGGGATCTGAGGGATGGGGGAAGGAGAAGAGGGTATGTGTCTTCTACTCATCAGTTTCGTTAGGTGGCTATTTGGCCCTTGTCTCACTAGCTCATTTCCTGGGAGTGTGGGAAACAAATGCTAATTCAACACGGTTAACCCAAGAGGTAAAGTTTACCATGGTTTGACCAGAGAGACTAACAGACTGTTTCCATAGCATGTTTCCAGACCTATTTATTCCATTTTTTTCTCAAAGTCCTAATTGCTTTCAGCATTGGACCTAGTTAGTTTGGTTTTTTTCAAGTGTGGTGTTGTAACTGAAGCAACTAAAGACCGTGGGCCAAATTCTGAGGTTATGGCTCCTACCGACTTCAGTGACAATTTCACCTGAATAAGAAGGTTAGGATTTGACCCAATATCAGAGGCAGGGGGGAAATATGTGTCATTTTTTAAGAAACCAGCCCCTCCCCCAAAGATGTGATGGTCTCATGATGGGAAGTCGGGACAAAAAGATGTTCAAAATTGCTGCTGTGGAATTTCTTTTTGCTAGCCTCCTTTCTAACCAGGGAACCAGCTAGGAAAATGTTGGTAAGAGGTAAGCAAATACCTCGCTGTCTTCATGGCTGTTTAACAGAGACCTTTTTTTTTCTGTATTCATTGCCCCTCAGAGAGTAATAATTCCTCTATTTTTTTCATGCTGTTTCCTACCATCCTGTCCCCATATGCTGTACTTCTAGTGTCAGTGGGCAATATATGCAAAACTCAAATGCAGTGGAACTGAGGGAAATGGTGATTTTTCCCCTCCATTCCTTGAGATGAATTTAACATATGTTGATAAAGAAAAGGGAGCTCCCATAGTAAAAGTTCTCTATTCACACCCTGAGTATGGTGTATATATATGTACATGTTCCTATAAGAAGGACATTCCTTTGTCAGGTCTTCATCAGAGTGCTTAGTGAGAGTCAGCAAATACAGTAGAGGTTTTTTGTTTTGTTTTGAAAAGTGAAAATACCTTGTGTGATTGGCCAAAACAGCAAGTACCAATTAGAAATACCCAGCTAGGGGAAGGTGGGGAGAAGAAAATTATTGGATAGCAACATATGCCAATTAGATTTCAGTGTCTGTTCAGTGCATAGTTTGACTTTAAACATTGGCATTTGACAACTCGACCTTGTGTTCACTGGGTCAAATTCAGCTCTGTTGCAGTTATGTGAGTCTCAGGGTTTAAAGCCACATATATACCAAAGGTCAGACCAGAGGCCACCAGCCCAATCCAGTCACCCTCCTACCAACCCCTCTCAAATAACTTTGCCTTTGACGGTGATAAGCTTCAGGGAGTAGCCGAGTTAGTCTGTGCAGGATAAACTTAAAAAACAACCAATGGTCTGGTAGCACTATAGATTAACAAAACATGCAGATCGTATCATGAGCCAAATCTGCTTCCTTTTCACTATCCAGTTTTCAGGTGCTTATGGCACCAGCTCTGCCTACTTGTTTTTCTCTTGGATATTTGTATTCTCACTGCTCCTTGTTTTCCGCCCCCTTCTCTTTTTCCTCCCTCCTCCCTTCTTCCCTATTTATTTTAGGTCTGTGCATCCTAAACTCATAACTCCGGTCATCTGAAGAAGTGGTCTGTGCCCACGAAAGCTCATGATACCATCTACATGTTTTGTTAGTCTTTAAAGTGCTACCAGACCTTTTGTTGTTTTTTAAGTTTATTTTTGATGGTGATGTAGCTGAGAAGAGAATTTTGTTCATTGCTCACTTTGGGGAAAATTTGCTTGAGAGGTACATCATGATACCCAGTTCCAGTAATGTATTGTCCTTAGATATAGAATCTCCCACTTACATCACCAGCAGTTTGGCAACTATTGAAGAGCAGGGTATAGAAGATATAGAGGGTATTATTGTGAGGTTTTGGTGAGATAATTTTTCATTCATACAGGTTGAACCTCTCTGGTCTGGCAACATCCATGATCTCGCATTATTTTAGTTAGCTAAATGTCTTGCTTATCATGGGTGTGGCCAAGTTTCCCGCAGTCTTGTAAAGTTTGTTTACAGCCACAAGTCCTGGCTCTCAGTGTTCTGTGTTGTTATTTAGCTCCAGTTTACCCCTAAACATCTTCTAAGAGCCCAGTGAGCAGTGGAAGTGTTGGTAATACTGCTAAGCATAAGCATGGCTTTTATGCTTTATTTACTTACTTCTTTGTGACAATACAGAAACATTGTATAACTGCGCTTTGTTCTGAAGAGAGCTGTTAGACCATGGCTAGGCATAGGCTTATATAGGATGTATCAGTACGGTCATACATTGTTAAGCAGCAGTGCAAGCATTGTTCCATTTACTCGCCTCAGCAAAACAAAAAAAAGACCCTCTCACTAGGGATGTAAAAAGTTGGCTAAATAGGTAACTGTGTCACTGCTGAACATTTCAGCAGTGACACTGTTATATGCAGAGCCCGCAGCAAAACCTCCCTGGGAGCAGGGCCACCAGCCCCTGCTGGCTTCACTCCTGGAGAGGAGGCTTCGCTGTGGCCGCAAAGCCACTTCCGTGGGAGCGGAGCCAGCAAGAACTGCCAGCCCTGCTCCTGGAGAGGCAGCTTCACTATGCACTCTGCAGCTGGCTTCCCAGGAGTGGGGCCAGCAGCCCCTGCTAGCTGTGCTCCCAGGGAGCCAGTTAGTAACCTGCCGGTACAAGGGGGCTGGGCTCACCATGGATTGGCCGGCCGGGGCAACCCCTGAGCAGATCCTGTGGTTAACCAGAAGCATTACTCATTTCGGATGATGCTTACCAGTAATCCTGTTAACCTTTCACATCCCTACCTCTCGCTACAATATTGACCTACCGTGGTTTAGCAAATTCTGGTTCTGTACCCGTCTGGTCCCTAGGATGTCAGACTAGAAAGGTTCAACCTTTATGTGGGTGACATTTCCTTTGTACTTTTCTATCAGCATGACCGGGACAAACCACATCTCTTCTGGAGTGTATCATCTCCTGACCCATTCAGTCTTTAGCTGCTCTAGGGCTAACAGAAATGGTACCAATTTTCTACCAAATTATTTCCTTCTGAAATGCAACTGTCAGTGCATTTCACCTGGACTATCAAATGGTCATTAAAGAGAAACAACTTTCAGATATTGAAGACTAGGTAGCATGTAAACTGGCAATTTAAAAGTGAAAGGTTCCGTAGTCCATTAATAATCCATCTGGCGTTCCGTAGTCCATTAATCATCCATCTGGCATTCCCTAGTTCCTCATTTTCAATCTTCCTTTTCATGGAAAAGTTAGGTGCTTTCCGAAGGACAACAGAATTTTTTCAGACATTGAGTTTGCCAGTTCTGCTAAAGGAACTAGGTGCCCCCCATAGTTTTGGAAAGTTCTTCTGTGTTGGAAATCAGCTCTTCTGCAGGGAAACCTTTTGCATCCCAGGGCACGTCTACACAGCAGGGCAAAAGTCAAATTAAGCTACGCAACTTGAGCTATGTCAATTGCTTAGCTTAAGTCAAAATAGCTTAATTTGGCTTTTGGCACTGTCTACACCGCAGGACATTGAAGGAAGAATGCTCTTCCTTCGACTTTCCTTACTCCTCGTGAAATGAGGGTTATAGGAATCGGAATAAGAAGTCCTCCAGCTCAGCATTATTTCGAAATAAAGGCTTGCAGTGTGGACACGCTTTTTGTTATTTCAGAATAACGTTGGTTACTTTGAAATAATGCTGCTGTGTAGACATACCCCCCCCCCCCCCACAGGGCTCAGGTAGAGTAGATAGAGAGAAGGATTGGGGGGGGGGAGAGGAGAGCAGGTAACTCTTAAAAAAACAAAATAGCAAAAAAAGCTGCGTGAGCTTGGAAAGAGGGTGTGTGAGGGTGGATAACCCCTGCAGTGCTGCATAGAAATGACCATAGTTACATGTTTTCCAAATAAACAAGACATTGCCAGTGAACACCTATGGATCTATAGAGCTGGCTGCAGTAATAATAAACAGCCTATCAGATAACAGCACAGTGTGTGATACACAGAAAAGTAGTGCATCTTGGGCCTGATTCGAAGATCATTGAAGTTACTGGCAGTTGCTCTGTTGATTTAGCAGCCTTTGGTTCCGACCCCTTATAAAGACCTCAGCTGTGCAATGACTTCTGTTGTCCTCTTGTTTCTCAGGTCTCCCCTCCCCCCCTTCTTTTTTAAAGAGCTATTTGACTAAAGCTTCAAAGACAGTGGGAGGAGGAAGCGCATGGAGGTAGCCTGTTGGGCCCAGCCGCTCTCTAGGAAGATAGAGAGAAGTTCTTTATATTCCTTTTTCCATGTCTGCTTTGTGCTGAAGTACTCCTCATTTGACTCCACTTCTGTGCTTGAGTCTCTGCATAACATTCCCCACCATCCTTCCATCTGACAGGTGGTATCCCTTTTAAGTCCTGCCAACCCTGCTGCTTAATCGTCTAGAAGAGACATTGCTGAGTGATGGACACAAGGTGCTTTTTCTCTCCTAAGGGCTTTAATTCTCTCCTAAAATCCAGCTCTATGGAGGTGTGTGCTACCTAACACAGTAGCAGGGACGCTTTGCTTTTGTGTGTTTTATTATAGGCTTCCCAATGTTCTAATTTTTTAAAGCTGGACTCTCTCCCTTAACCCCTCCCCCCCCCCCCACCGGTTCACTCCTCTCCCATCCCCCCTTTCCCTCCCTCCCTCTGTTGTTTGCTGCTCTCCCGTATCCCTTTTCTTGTCACTTAATCTTCACCATCTCTTTGTGCTCCAGGGCTGAGATGGGAACTGTAGCTGGACATTGTGGCTGCAACCTGTCAGCCTACATGATGCAGGGGGGAGGCAAACCTGGCTGAACAGGGGCTGGCACAGGTTAATGATCCGGCACCTCCTTCTCTGCCTATAGTAAGCAGACATTTTGTTTCAGGTTAGTACATCTGACCAGACACTCCCAGGTCCCCTTTTTTATCAGATTTTCTGGTTGAAAACTGAACACAGTTCAGTTTACTGGTCAAAACAGATGCCCTGATCCCCTTGTTACTGACAGCAGATGAGCTTTATAGGTGGAAATGTGGTTTCCAGCCAGTTCGTCACCAAGGTGGCACCTCTGAAACTGTTCTCAAGAGGCAATTGATATAACCTTAAAAATGCAGTATCTCTTTAAAGTATCATATTTTGGAATGCGATGTTACAAATTGCAGTGATAGATATTATTAATAAAACTTAGCTCTTATTTAGCATTTTTATCTAAGGGTGGTCTTGGAGTTGGGGCACAAGACTGGGAGTCAGGAGATCTGGCTTCTGTTCCTGGCTGTGCCACACATTTCTTGGGTGACCTTGAATAAATCACTTAACTTATCCTAACTTTCCCACATATACATGATGGCTAATATGTATCTACCTCACAGGACTGTTGCCAGCTTACATTTGTCAATGTTTGTAAAGAGCATCAACTTTATGGATGGAAGATGAGGTAGAAATGTAAAAGCATTAGTATCTTCATAGTGCTTCTGAAACATTAACCCATCCTCACAACCCTTATCTAAACAAATCCCATTAGTGAAAGTGGTTGGTTGTAACCATAATTAGTATATTTAGCAAACACCCTAGGTCAAATTCTGTTCTGGTTCATACTCAGTGCAATGCTATCAACTTCAAAGGGGCTGTGCAGGGTGCATGTCAAGATAGAATCAGAGCACTGTTAGCTATCTTTAGATATGCCTAGCTTGATATTTATCTGGCCCTTTCCACTGTCCTGTCTAAGCACTCTTGCAACCACACTGACGTCCAGCAGCATAAGTGTGGGTAGAATTTGGCCTGCAGAGTCTTTATTACTGGTGATGATGCATGACAAGAAAAGAAACAGGTTGGCTCTCAGATCCCTGGAAGTATTTGCAGAACTAGCATGGGGGTGGGGGGAGAGAGGCAGAAAACAAAGAAATATAGCTTTTTGTCTGGAAACTGAGCAAATCTGATATGGAATCTGGGAGACACTCTACACATTGGGCCCCATGATTCCACTTTTACAGAGTCACTTTGCAGACCAGAACCATTTCACTGTTTCACTAGAACAGTTGTCACCAACCAGTAGATCAGGATCTACTGACAGATCTTGGAGCCTGACAGGTGATCTGACTGGTTTGGCCAGGAAGCTATCAAGCACTGGCTCTTCAGTTGTCCCTCCATTCACTGACATGCTGCTCCTTCCCCCTGCCTTGGAGCTTCCCCCCAGGAGCCTCCTGCTTGTGTAGGATGTGGGAGGGAGAAGAGGGGGGACACTGATGTCAGAGTGTCCTTCCTCCCCCCATTTCTGTTCCCTATCTCCTCACAGATGGAGGGTATCTCTTTCATTCTCACACGCTGTGTGTCTCTGTCATTCTCATAAACATACACTGTCCTTCACTCTCCTCTCCTGACCCAACACGTACATGGGGGGTTGTTGTCACTTCTGTTACTGCTTGCAAAGTGGGTTACTTTTGGTTTTTGACCGGTCTGTGCATTTCATAACTTTCATTTCTCTTACGCTTAAATTTAACTCTTTGAGTAGTGAGTTCTAAAATGCCTAACCGGTCGTGGCTGGAGTCATTATCCCTGTGGTAATTGCTGCTCCTGGAAGTGGCTGGCATGTCGCTGCAGTCCCTGAGAGAGGAAGAGCAGGGGGTCTCCACATGCTGTCCTTGCCTACAGACACCACTCCGGCAGCTCCCATTGATCAGTTACAGGAAACCATAGCCTGTAGAAGCTGTGGGCTCAGTGCCTATAGATGAGGGGCAGCATGTGGCCCCACTGCTCTACATGCCAGCTGCTTTCAGGAATGGTGCAAGGCCCAGGCAGGAGTAAGCTTGCCTTAACCCTATTGCTCCACTGCCCGTCTCAGTTAAACGGTGCCCAGCCAGATCCCACTTCCTGAACCCTTGTCCCAGCCTTGAACCTCCTCCTATACCCAACCTCCTACTCTAGATGTGAGTCCCCCTGCACCCAAACTCCTTCCCAGAGCTTGCACCCTGAAGCCCCTCCTGGACCCCAGCCTCCCACCTTGAAGCCCAGAGCCCTTCCCACACTCCAAAATCCTTGGCCTGAGACCAGAGCCTGCACCCCAACCCCTTACCCCAGCCTGGTGAATGGGGGAGAGAATAGGGGAGGAAGGGAGGTGGAATGAGTAGGGTGAAGCCTTGGAGAAGCAGTGGAGCAGGGGTAGGGCCTCAAGGATCGGGAAGGAAGTGGGACAAGGGTGTTTTGGTTTGAGGTAGATCTTACATTGCACTTAAATTGAAAAAGTGATTTTGTGGTTTAAAAGGTTGGAGACCACGACACTAGACAGAGCTTTGCAGAAGCAAACTCAAGAGTACACGGTAGTGCAGTCTATGATTTAACAGGATTAACTGTTATGTCTTTTGATCGCAGCACTTTCCACCATACAGTTTATTGCCTCATTGTGATGCAAAAAACCTCCCTCCTTCTTGGTGAAATTCAGTAGCTTTGGCCATAGTGCATGCATGCTCTTTTGTGTATGCACACAGACACGTTTGTCCCTTTAAATAAGCGCTTCAAGATATGTTTTCCCCCCTCACCCATATGATTTTTCCTTGGCTCTTCCCTTGGAGTTGCACTATTGTGCTAAAATAAGATCTACTGTCTTTGCTCAGAGCCTTATTTACATATTTGTTTTTACCCAGTGTACAATATTAAAGGAGGTGTGGCATGTTGGGGTTTCAGTGCTGTCTAAGCACAGAAATGGAAATATATTTCCTCTTAGAGAAAACTTAATAGTGTGTTAACAGTGCTCAGACTGTCAGTTTGGTTGCCCCAGAATGCTTCCTGATGTCAGGATTGGGGAATTACCTCCTGGTCTATTTTTCATGTCAAATTGCATACAAGAGAGCCTGCCCTCTTTATACCTTGAACCACGTTAGCAACAACCACGCACTGCCAAAACTGTGCCTGATGTTTTTCCAGTTTTGTTGTTGCTAGCATGATTGTAGCACAGCCTTCCTAAAGACAAGTTCTTGAGGGTTTTTTTTAATCACCATACAGTGTGGGCGAGGTAACCATGAGGGCATGTTCCACTGTCTTCAATGCAAGATGGGGAGTTGTGTGGCTGCAAGTGCAGGAACATCTGTCCTCACGGTGAGTGCGGGCATGCTTCATGCTATAGTGGTGGTGTCCAACCAGTCCTGAAGCTATAACGAACTAGCCATATTCAACCAGCCAAATAGCCACATTTGTTGAAGCCAAATAGCCACACTCAACTGGCCAAATAGCCACATGTGGCTACACCATGGCGCTGCAGCTATGTCTAGCTGTAACTGTGCATGGAAACCATTTCAGTCCTGACGACAGGTCAGAGCATTGAAAAGGACCAGGGGGAGACAAAGACAAAAGAGTGAAAAAAAATCCTCAAATAAATATGAGGGAAAAGATAGGGTGAAGAATTTAAGCTCTTTACACAAGCCACAACCCTCAGTTTGGACCTGAACTGCTTTTACCTGAAAGAACGCTTCTTTACCAAAGCATTCAGGAAGCACTACTCACTCCCAGGAGGTGTCAGGCTGAGGAGTGCTATTACCTGCTTAATTTAGAGTGGCAAGGGTGGTTAAAATTCAGATCATTGCTTATCCTACGCATTAGCCCGCCTTGTACATCTGTTTTGTGTTGTGTGTGGAATTCACCGGCAGCATATGCTAATCACGCTAATGTTGTTATCACATTAGGATACACAGCTATCTGGAGGCTTTTCTAATAAGTCTGTGAGTTTGGGAGGTGGTGGCGAGGGAGGCAAGATGATAGATTGGTCGCTCAGTAGGTGGAATACTGAGGGCTGGGAGCCGGGCAGGGGTGGCGGCTTTGGTAAGAATAGGGAGGGGTGGGAGGACCTTGCTGAAGGAGGCTCACCATTGTGCACATAGTTAGCTGAAAGCAATTGTAATCTGATTACTAGACCCTAGAAGCTGAAATAGGATGGTTACTGCGGTGGGAGCTGATTATCATGACTCTTAGAAAGGGATTGTCTTTGGTTTTAGAAATCTATCCTGAGAACAGGTGGCTTGTCCATGTGCACTGGGCTCAGTGCCTGCCGACTGCAGGTTAACTGGCAGAAAGGAGAGCTTGTGTAACTTGCTCATCTGCTGTCCATTAAAGGCAGCCCTGAAATGGGTGTGGAAGAAGGGGGAGCTCCTTGCATTTACATCCTTGATTGTTTTACCCCCCCCCCCCCCAGTATTAGAGGGAGGAAAGGCAAGAGACAGAATCTCTTCATTAGGCAAACTGTGTGATTTATCTCTTGGAATGTTTGCATTGTGAAGACTCTACTTTCTATGTTGCCTTACTGATAGGCCAGAAATCCATCGAGGTTGGTCTCCCTATTCACACAAATGTCTCTTGTAATGATTTTGAGGCCTCAACTTTAAACTGAACTGAACTCCTCTTTGCAAAGTCTCTCTTGGCACAAGTATTTCCACCCACCATGAAAGAACAGGCATGTGGTAGCTAATATACAGTCTGTATTTGACATTCAGCCATATAAGGGTCTTGAATAAAATGTAATCCCACAACATGCCTACAGATCGGTTTAGTCTTGCAGTGTGGATGGGACCAAGTTGTATGTGAACCATGTTCCTGACCTCTGTGACAACATCATTTTGCAACATGGTTGTTGTAACATGGCTCATTTCTGCCAGCACTATAAAACTGAAATCTTTTACCGATATTGTGGGGCTACTGTGTTTGAACTGGTTCCTTATAACCCTTCCTGATATGATGGAATTTATAGACTGGGCAAGACCTAGCATCTGTGGAGTTCCAGAGTATTGCTATGTTGTCATTATGTGAGCAGAAACAGGCTTACAGGTCAAAGGACCCATGTAGAAACCACTAGCCCTCCTCAGTGGGGAGGTGTATTTGAAGATGGGCATTCATTATTCCTATTAATACAAATAAAATATTTAAGTTATATAAGCACTCACAGTCCAGCTTGGATCTAGTGTGCTGTATCTTTTGGGGGAGGGGGTGAGTGAATGAACATCCTTGTGAAAATGTGATAAAAGCACTGAGGAAGCATAAGGTGGCAGATACCATGAAAACTTCCTTGCCCTTTCCCTCCCCTGCTAGTATGCTTCAGCCCTGACCTGTGACTGCCCCCAGCTATTCATGTCCAAGGCCTCAAACATAGCTTTGCAAATACACTTCAATCTTGATCTGTCGTCTTTTGCATGGTGTCTGCCATACTATCCCTTCTTCACACCAATTCTTTTGTCAAATTTTCACAGCAGTTTTCGTTCATTTTTTTTCAAAGATACAGCACAATTGGACTGTGGGTACTAGTATAACCTAAATATTTCATTAGTATTAATAGCAATAATAAAAGCCCAACTTTCCCTGCCTCTGCAGAACCCAAGGCTCCACAATGATATTAAAACTGCTTTTTTTTAAAATAGGGGGTTTGCTCTTAATTTGTACTTGTGAAACTTTAATGAAAATATTATTTAGCAGTTTACATCTTCCAAGGGCTTTACAAACATTAATTAATCTTCTCTGTAGCAGGCAATGTTAAAGCAGGGATTTCTTAAAAGTAAAATGAGTTCTCAAATTGCCTGTCTGAATACTGAACACTGTGCCTCTACTGCTCTTATTCACATCACATGGCTTTGTGTGGTTTGAGTCTCACCAAACTAAGGCTATGTCTACACTACAGGGTTCTTGCGCAAGAAGCTTTTTGTGGAAGAGATCATCCGCAAAAATTTCTTGCGCAAGAGCGCATCCATGCTGAAAAAGCGTATTGAAAAAGTGAAGCACTTTTGCACAAGAGAGCATCTAAACTTCATGGACACTCTCTCTAAAGGAAACTGATTGCTATTTGCAGAATGGCCACCAGAGCACCTGTGCTTTTTTTGATTACCCCTTTTTGTGCAAAAACCCCCTGTTCCCCGTCCACACACACATTTTGAGCAAAAAAAGAGCTCTTGCACAAAAAGGAGTTATTCCTCGTAGAAGGAGGAATACCTACACTGGAAAAAACCCTCTGTTCTTTCGTTTTACTTGCGCAAAAACGCGCTTGAGGTGTGGACGTTCCGTGAGTTTTTGCGCAAAAACAGCTGATTTTACGCAAAAACTCTGCAGTGTAGACCTAGGCTAAGTGATTGGGTAGCAAAATGGCAAATGAAATTTAATGTTGATAAATGTAAAGTAATGCACACTGGAAAAAATAATCCCAACTATATATACAATATGATGGGGACTAATTTGGCTACAGCTACTCAAGAGAAAGATCTTAGAGTCATTGTGGATAGTTCTCTGAAAACATTTCCAAAGAAGCAAATAGAATGTTAGGAGTCGTTTAAAAAGGGATAGAGAATAAAACAGAAAATATCTTATTGTCTCTATATAAAACCATAGTATGCCCGCATCTTGAATACTGCCTACAGCTGTGGTCGCCTCGTCTCAAAAAATATATATTGGCATTAGAAAAGGTTCAGAAAAAGGAAACAAAAATGATCAGGGGTTTGGAACAGATCCCATATGAAGAGAGATTAAAAAGACTTGGACTTTTCAGCTTAGAAAAAGAGGAGACTAAGGGGGGATATGATAGAGGTCTATAAAATCATGACTGCTATGGAAAAAGTAAAGAAGGAAAAGTTATTAACTTATTCCCACAATAAAAGAGCTAAGGGTCACCAAATGAAATTAATAGGCAGCAGGTTTAAAACAAACAAAAGGAAGTTTTTCTTCACTCAGCGCACAGTCAACCTGTGGAACTCCTTGCCAGAGGATGCAGAGAAGGCTAGAACTTTAACAGGGTTAAAAAAAAAGCTAGATAGATTCATGGAGGTTAGGTCCATCAATGGCTATTAGCCAGGATGTGTAGGAATGGTGTCCCTAGCCTCTGTTTCTCTAGAACTGGGGGATGGGTAGGATCACATGAGGATTACCTGTTGTGTTCCCTCCCTCTGGGACATCTGGTATTGGCCACTGTCAGCAGACAGGATACTAGGCTAGATGGATCTTTGGTCTGACCCAGTATGGCCATTCTTGTGTTGATTATTTTATTTGGGGGGGGGGGGGCAAGTTTAAAAAACAAAAATATTTCCAGTTTAGAAAATGAAGATACTTTCTTCCTCTAGCACACACTTTGCAGCTTAAAGGGACACTGTTCACTTAATTTTTTAAATGACTAATTAAAAATAAACTGTGATGGAACAGCCTTTAAATATGGTGTCCTCAATTTTCTTTAAAAGTTCCTTTTATAAAATAAGGTTTTTTTTTCTGTTCTTCCATTGATGTTTGGAAGAGCCTGATGGGCAGCCCAAGGACCAGTACCATCAGACCTTTTCAGGCTGAACTTTACATCTTCCCTCGGACTTGGTGCATCTTGCCACCTGCTCAGTTTTAGTTTCAGGTTTGTTGCTGGTGGTTTTTTTTATACTCTTTTTTTCTGGTAGAGCCTGGAGAAAGGGCATACACTGACAACAGAGCAGTGAACCCAAAAATGCTGTCAAATGAGTAAATGTAAACAAATTGAAAACAAAAATAATCTTTGAGGGTTACTAGTAAAGGCAATAGGTACAAAGTTTCAGGTGGAAATTTGGGGCCAGTGCCTCTACAGCTGTAAATGGGGATGATTCCATTGACTTTAATTGAGCTATGTTTACACCTGCTGGGGACTCAGACCATGATTTGAGGATATAGTGTCCATTTGATACCACTTTTAGCTGTCAAGAACCCCGTTAGCAAAGAAAGGGCATATGAGGATGTCAGCACAAAAGGTCTGACCCCAGACAGTCTTGTAGAGTTTTCTTTTTTAAAAAACGGACACAAATCCAAATCAGAGGCTCCAGTGGGTTTTTCTTTGGATCCAGAGAGTTGATCGCAACTAGTTGATAGACATGCTAGGATCACCTTTAATCAGGAGCAGTCCCTCTAGAACAAATAGAGTTTTTAATAATGGGATCCTCCAGAGTACAGTGGGGGGCTACAAAGGTGGCGTAGGGAGTGGCTGATACAGAGATTCTATGATACAGAGCATGATATGAAGATGCTCCTTCTTAGTACTTTATTGCCACAATCAGCATGAAAGACAGAGGTAGCTCTTGTACCTATGCCTAGAGTTTGTGCATCCTTAATGCATTTTCAGCTGAAGCAATCTTCCCTCTTTGCATGTTTCATTTGAATGCTGTAGTTCTGTACACACAGTTTATAAAGGCCTTGTAAAGAAAGAATTTTGTCAATGAAGGATTAAGATTTTTCAGGAGGTAGGGAAAGAGGGAGATTTTCCAACTTAAAATTGATTTAGGAACACAAGCTCCATTGATTTCTAGTAGGATTTTCTTAAATCCCTCAGGCAGATTTGAAATTCTTGGACATTTGAAGAGTGTCTCTAGACTACATCCTTCTTTCGACAGAGGGATGTAAATTAGACACTTCAAAATTGCAAATGAAGCCAGGATTTGAATTTACCATGCTTCATTTGCATATTCGTGTCATGGCGCTCATTCGAAAAAGTGCTATTTCAAAAGTGAAATTGCAATCTAGATGCGGTTCTTTTGAAAATAGAAGCCTCTTTTGAAAGATCCTGTGAAGTTTACAGGATCTTTCGAAAAAGGCTTCTGTTTTCGAAAGAACTGCATATAGACTGCAATTTCACTTTCGAAATAGCACTTTTTCAAAAGAGCACCATGCGAATATGCAAATGAAGCGTGGGAAATTCAAATCCCGGCTTCATTTGCAATTTTGAAGTGTCTAATTTACATCCCTCTGTTGAACGAGGGATGGAGTCTAGACACACCGTTGGTGCCGGAACTTAACAAAACAAAGCAATGTGATAATACCCCAGTACATGTTAGGCATACAATCATACCAGGTTGGGAATCTGATAGGAGACCCTGAAGATATTTGTATTCCAGAAACCTAGAGATTGGAACTGAGAAAAAAAAACTATATTTATTCCCACACCAATTCAGGATTGTTCAATAGTGCAGACTGTCAAGTGCTTTATTTAGACTACACGCAGTCACCGGGTTACATGGATCCGACTTACATCGGATCCCTACTTACAAACGGGGTGAGGCAACCCTGCACTAGCTGCTTCCCCCCAGCAGACCAGGGAGACGCGAAGCTAGCACCCCCCCCCCCCAGCAGACCAGGGAGACGCGGAGCGGCTTTTCTCAGCAGACACCTCAGCCTGAGAATAAAGGACTGAGGGAAGTGAGGTGTGGGAGAATAAAACTGAGCTCTGGAGAAATGTTTGGCTAGAGTTTCCCCTACAATATGTACCAGTTCCAAATTCAACTTAAGAACAAACCTACAGTCCCTATCTTGTATGTAACCCGGGGACTGCCTGTAGTTCTTTTTTTTTTTCAGGGTTAGAGTTCTATGGCTTTGTGTGTGAGGTTCTTCCACAATTCAGTGGATGAAGACAGTTTTCTTGACATTCTCTATTTTTTTTCTTTTTTCTTTTTAACTTCATATAATTTGTCTTGGTAACATCCATGCCACACAGTTCCAAGCTCTCCCTGGGGCTTATACCCTTTGAGTGTCTGTAGGCAGTTCTATTTTCCATCATGTATGCAAAGGAGATATTTAGATCTTTTAATCTTTCTTTATAAGTCAGTCCTTCCAGGCCATTAATCATTTTTGTTTGTTGCGTTCTGGATTCCCTCCAATTGCTCTTCATCTTTCTAGGACTGAGTAGTGCTTTAAATTAAGTGTGTGATTATAGGGATTGCATACATTTGAAGATTCTTAGGCAAAGAATGGGCACAAGGAAAATGGAGAAGGGAAGAAGGGAGAATGGGCATAGAATGGGAGAAGAAACAAATATAACTTAAAGAGGAGAGATAATATAATGTATAGGAAAGGTCAGTTGTACATAGTAGAATCTCTCTCTTTTAAATCTAAAGGATGGAAGAGGGTCTACAAAGAGAATGTGGTGCTTGGAAAAGGTTGTTTCATTTTGTTGTATATTTCTGGTTCACTTATACTTTCCATAGTGATTTTCTATAAGCATCACCTTGTATGGCTTAATGTAGGACTGATATGCCACTCATCTTGCTTTCCATGTTAAACTTCTACAGTTACTGGTTTGAGAAGAAAATCACTGTAGTTTGAAAGCCGGATAACCCTGTTTGATGCCAAAGAGGGCATCTGATTAGATTGTGTACATGGCAGGCTAAAGTAGTCCTTTTAGTTTAAATTCTTATTTTCAGTCTGCTATACATTTCTGAAGAATTAGATTTTAGACTGAAATTTCTTTCGTGCCATTTATACAAGTGCCTTTGAGGTGAAATTCACCACTGAACAGAATGCCACGTGCCATGTCAGTCACACTGAGGCCCTATTAAAAACTTATGCTGTGATGTCATTGCGCTTGCCCTCTGCGTGGGGTGAATTGTACCATTTGTCTGAGGTTGAAAAAGCTCTTACTGCTGTCGAAGCTGGTGTGTGAACAGTCTTGTCATTCCAAACGGGATTTCTTCTCCAACTTCATATTGAGAAGGTACAAAGTCCTAAACATAGGTACTGATTCTGGGGGAGCTCTGGGGCCCAAGCAACCAGAAGAAAATGGGGGTCCTCAGCACCGCAGAGCACAATTAATCTTTTGTGGGCCCCACTCCCTGCTCCATCTTGAGGCAGTACTCCAGCTGTCTCCCGAGGCCCTGCCCAGAGCTCATACAGATACAGAAGGGTTGGAAAGGAGCATCCACCATCAAAACCAAAAGTCAACACCTGGGGTCCTGATCACATGATTGTCCTAGGTTCCAAAGAGATGTCCCATCATGTGTTTTCCTGAAGGCTCTTGTATGGCTGTATAGGAATAGACAGGCTGCACAATTTTGTTAAGTTTTTGCAAGAATGTGCTTATAATTAGAGAGAGACCAACGAGGTGATATTGGATTAGATATAGCTGTGGTATAGGTTTGTACCAGGTGGCTTCAAGTCAGTTTCCAGTATGACACTTACAGTCCATGGATATGTTTCTCGGGCCTCATGATCAGATCTTACTTTGCACATATTGGCATTCAAGTGATGCAAAAGAAAGTTATGAGACTGAAGAGCACATGTGTCAAACCATTCGAGATTTTAACTGCACAAAAGTCAGGGCATTTACAGTTAAGTTTCCCATAGTAAACTTCATTCTACCCGGTGTGAATGTGCATTACAATTAGGCCTTTCAGTGACCATTTTCACAATGCTGAAGAAGGTAGCATACATATTTGTGCTTCACTGCAAATATGACCGTGAAACAGAAAAGAACTGTCCTTTTTTCTGAAGCAATAGATGCGTTGCATGTATTACATTTGCTGTTAAGCAGATAGTAATACTGCAGCTTCCAGAGTCTCTCTTTTTGACAACCTCTATGATGTACTATTGAAAGATTCCCCTTTTTCTGTGCCCTTAGATGCAAATTTGTAGCACTTTGTATTCCTGCATATGGTGTGTTGTCATGGGGTTCACTGCACTCACCACTTCCTTGTGGCTTGTCTGTGAATTAGCTCACCACTGCTCTGATGCCTTCTTTTCTGGTTTCTCAGCCACTTGTCACAGTCTCTCAGGCTACCTCTATACTGCACTCTTCTTGCTCAAAAGCCTATGCAAATGAAGTGTGGATTAGCATATTGCAGAGCTTCATTTGCATAATTAATTAGGGGCCATTTTTTTCCACGGGAGGCTTTTACGCAAAAAAGAGCTGTGTAGACGGCTCCTTTTTATGCAGAAAAACCCTCTTGCACAAGAGCCATTCTGCCTGAAAAAATGAGGGGGGTTTTGCACAAAAAGGAGCCGTCTACACAGCTCCCTTTTGCACAAAAGCCTCGTGTGCAAAAACAACCCATAATTAATTATGCAAATGAAGCATGGTAATATGCTAATCTGTGCTTCATTTGCATAGGCTTTTGCACAAGAAGAGTGCTGTATAGACTCACAGCCTCAGTATGTGGCCCCTACGAAATGCAGTGCTTCCTTGGGGCTTGGCTCTCTGGTCAAGTCACTAGAGTTTTCCCTTTTTGGAGCTATTAAACAAACTGCGTCAGTTTTTAAAGTTCACTGCCCAGTCTGTGCCGCTCCTGCAGTGGCTGGTAGGGAATAGAAATGTAATAGAGCAGTTAAGTAGTCCAGTGTTTCTCAATTTTTTTAAATAAAGTAACCCTTTTTTTAAAAAAAAAATTATAACTACCCCCAGTACCTACAGTTTTCAGACACACAATTTTTTTTTTCTACCATTGCAACACATTTGTTTAAACAACTTAATCGTAGCCGGGCGAGCAATGAAATTTCTGGGTGTAAAAAGTAATAAAGCGCTGTAAAAAACTTAAAAATTCAGTTTTCTCCAAATTTCAGTTGTTGACATATCCCCCAGGCTTCTTGCAAGTATCCCGAAGGATACTTGTATCTCTGGTTGAGAAACACTGGAGGAGTTGATTAACCAATAAGCAAAAGCTTATTGGTTAATGCTATTGACTACACACATATAAATGCAGAGCCACAGAGGGAGACCTACCCCTGCTGCGGCTCTGCATTTAAAATGTAGTAGGAGCCGGGCAAGCAGGAAGCCCAGCTCAGTCATGGCTCGTGTTGGTTCAGGACCAAAATTTGATCCCAGACCTGGCACGAGCTGGAACTGAGCTAGGCTGCCTGCCCGCCTGGCTCCTACTACATTTTAAATGCAGAGCTGCAGCAGTGGTAGTTCAGGACCGGGTGCAAGCCGGGACTGAGTGCCTTCCCTTATCAACTAATCGTGTAGTCGATAAAAATTCTATTGACTACATGATTAGCAAATGACCTGCCTCTTAACATTCTTAGTAGGGAGCCCAGGTCTGCCCTCTACACAGGACCCTACAATCAGCAGCTAATGTCCATGCCATCTACTGTTCTCCCAAGGGTTCTTCCTACTTCTTTCTCTCAAGTGATTGCTGACTCCTTCCCTCCAACAGTCCCTTTCTTCATGCCTCTCCCTGAAATAAGAACTTAAGAATGGCCATACTGGGTCACACCAATGGTCCATGTAGCCCACTATCCTGCTGTCTTCGACAGTAGCCAATGCCAGATGCTTCAGAGGGAATGAACAGAACAGGCCATTGCAGAGTGATCCATCCCCTGTTGTCCACTCCCAGCTTCTGGCCAACAGAGGCTAGGGACACAAGGAGCATCAGATTGTGTCCCTAACCATCTTGGCTGACTTCATACATGCCTCTCCTCTTCCTGCCCAGTTTGGCTTCAGGTGATATCCTGCCTACACCTCACCAGGTATGGCACATCCCATCAAGTAGCCCATTCTGAGCTATTTTAACATCTCTGGGGATGGTGTGTGGTGAACACACCACATCATACTGGTCATGTAATGAAAGATGCTGGTGTAACACATGAGGAAAGAGGCAGAGTTTGGAATCTTAATTCTGAGTTTCTTGACATTTTTGTGCAATTAAAATTTTCAAACTTAACTTTGCATTAATGTAGGGGGCTTGTTACATTAATGTATTTATTAAAATTAGAACATATTAACTACCCTACATTTAGCACTGCTGGAGAATTAATTCTACTCCCTTTTGATGGAGTAGAAAAAGGGGCAAGTCAGGAAAATAGTTTCAAGGTGATAGAGTGCACACCAGAGTTTCTGTACATCAGTTTATATGAAAGTTAGAGGAGCCTGACGTATCTTTGTGTTGTTGCTACACACAAGGAAGCTCTTTTATTTTATACATAAATTTACCTCTGTCCCACTACAGACAACGTTGGATCCAGAAATACTGCATCATATAGATAATGATAGAGCATAGATTCTTAAAATAAGTTTTTGTGAGCTTTTCCAAAGCAGCAGGAAAAGTCCTAGTCTTTATATATCAGAAACACTGACCAATACTTTGAAACAAAAATTTACTGAGTCCCCTCCAACATCACTATCATGAATTATGCGTGGAGTTTCACATGTCTGTCTCCATATAACAGAGTGTTTTACAGGCTAGAGAACATTTAGCCTGAACAAAGTTTATTCTATTGAGAATGTAAATGAGCCCATCTTGACTTCAGCGCCCAGACTGAGTTTGTAGGACTGGCATTGAGAAAAATAGGGGGGTTTTCTTTGTAATCTGCGCAAATCTGTTCTAGCATCAGTGAGGGCCACGGTGCCATTTTCAGGTGGGTGTTGCTCGAGCCAAAGTGCATTTTAAGAGGGTTAGGTAGGTCCACAGTAGTTAGGGTTGCTAGATGGTTTTAACAAAAATACCAGACACCGTTGACATGACATCACAATCTACATTACATCTTATTTAGAAAATACCAGACATTTATATTTTCTCAATTGGTTTCCCGAACAGAAAGTTCAAATACTGGACTATCTGGTTCAAAACCAGACACCTGGCAACCCTAACAGTGATCACAGTGTTTTCATTTGGTGGAAAATCTGTAGGTAACTCTCAGACTTCCAGGAAGGAACTGTCTTTCTCTTACACATCTTGATTTTTCTTTTTACATTGCCTTACAAACATCAATCCTCGTTCTCATGCCTTCTGTTCCGTATCCCATATATTCTCACACTGGCCTTTCTGAGTGTTTTGAACCTTTAGTGTTGCACACTAGGGAAAAAAATCAGATTCTTTTCCACACGCCTCCGCTCCCTCACTCTCCCCCGCCCTAGAAGATTAGCAGGAGTTGTGCTGTTTAATCCTTCAGCCACTGGGCCATGCTGCAGGGCAGTAGGAGCAAGTGTAAACAAAATACATAATTAATTAACCGGTGGTGGGTTGTATTTAGTTCTTGGCAAGGGATAGGATGTTGGGGGAGAGAAGGGTGGGATGAGACTGCAAGGTAATTATAGATTTGAAAAATGAGTTTGGAACTTGCAGTAACCTTTGTAGGTTAGCCATCTCTGTGATCGATGGCCTGCATTGTTTTCTCTCTGACCTTTTCATGAACTTCCCCTTAGCCTGGGTGAGGAAATATAGTTATTCCCTTCCCAGTATTGTTTGTGAATAATGTGCTCAGGTACAGCCTTATTTTTGTGCTCTGAATACTGCTGTTTGTAGGTAGCAGATTGTGTTGCAGGGAAATAGAAATTATGCCTTTTGAAGAGTCCTTATAGTCATACCCCTCCCCATGCAAGGAAGCAGTTTATGATACTAGAGATGTTTGCCCATTCAGGTAATGATAGCCAACTCTGCTGAAAATGATACTGACCTGGCAGGGCTGCTGTTAAACCACATGGAACAATTTGTAGAACTGAAATAGACACAGGCAGGCAGGGATGTTAACCGAAATGGAGTCTGATGTTTACAGTGAGAAAGGTGATGACATCTAAAATGTGCACTAAAATTAGTGGTTCAGGACAGTGAAGTGGCTTAGGCTAAGGGGCAGAGGCGATTGCTGCATATGCCGAAGATTTATGTCATGGGTCTACAAAAATATTGTCACAGGGAAATGATCCTACAGTTGTTTCACCTGCTGCTTGAACTTGCCACCACTTGACCTTCTCAGTCAAGAGAGTGTCACTTTCTCTTCTGTCTTACTGATCTGAACCACAGCCCTCAAGCAATCTCCCTCGGAAGGGTCACAATGGTGTTTTCACACTCTAACCTCAGTGAAACCACAGGGGTGCATCAAACCAGCAAATACAAGATAAAAACAATGAGTCTGGTTTAGGCACATTAGAGTGAGGAGTTTGTGACTTCCAAGCAAAGCTTCCACCATGCCAAAAATTTTGGAACATGCCTTTGGCAATTCTCCAAATATTCAGTGGATTTGGAAGAATGGTGTGCTGATACTTGTCTGACATGCAGTCATAGTAACTGCATGACACAAATGCACACATAAATGGGTCTCTATGTAATAGAAAGGACAGGCCTTTGTTTCCGTGTCCTGGAAAGTTCCTTTGATTGTGGCATTTGTATCTCTGAAGTAACTATGGAATTCCCATCAGCCAGAAAAATTCCTGTTAAAAGGGGGGTTATTTTTTCACCATTTACAAGAATTGTATTGGCTATTTGAAAAACAGGCAAATTGTAAAAATGACATCCTTACTGCAGCAACAGCCAAAGGCAAATTAGAAGTTAAAGTAAATGAGACGGGAATCTTTCCAAAGTCTACTCATGGCTGGTTAAGAAAAAGAAAAGTTTAACTTGTGTAGGGGGAAAAGAAACCCTCTACCTACCAAGTGTCTTATTACCAGTGATTCTCTATCATAGTCGCCTAAGATTTTAATATGCAGGAAATGTTTATATTTTTTACAACATCAGTAAGTTCAAAAATTTATCTTGGCAAGAAAAAAAGAACCTGGAAAAGGAGACACTTGAAGAGGCCCAGAAACTAGTATGTGACTATGTGTTGACATATTATGAAGGTGTTGGTAGCAACTCCATAGTTAAGACTATGTTAAAATTTGCACTTAAAGCAGGCCTTAAATCCCTTAGTTTCACGCTTGAAAGACTGAATTTAGTCTTCAGATTTGGCACAATATCTTTTTGGAGGGCAACTTTTCTATGTAATTATTGTACTTAAAATATTAACTAAGTTTTTCAGAAGAAACATGTAAGAATAGTTTCTTTTTGAAATGTTTTCCTTTTTTCTCTCATTTCTCTTGAAAAGCAGCCAAAGGTCCTACAGACTATCCACACAAACTGTTTTTGAATTTACAAAGATAGTTTTTGAACTTCAGAAATTAAAAAAATTCAATCTCCTTTTTCCTCTTTCCAACTTTATCCTAAACCGACAGAATTGCTCTAATCTATCTGCTATGTATATTCTTAACAAAAAAAGGTGAGCAATTTTCATAAACATTCTTTTTCATAAACATCCTTTATCATTTGTATCAATATTTTCTGAGAGAGTATAGAGAAAATGGAAAATAAAAAGGTCCATGAAGAATGTTGCTTTTATTGATAGTTCTACTTGCATTATCTCTGACTTCCCAGCTGTGCTCTGCACACACTGCAGGAGTGAAGGGCTGGGCACTGGAAGACATTGGGATGGGCTCTGTGGGAGACTGTAAGTGGATGATCAGTGATGTGGAAGCAGAGTGAACTGGAATATTAGGAGTAATCATGGCTTTAGGGAGATGGGGTAATGTTAGCCAGAATTTGTGGAGATGTGAAGATGGAGGGCTTTGGTGCAGAAGACAGGATCTAGGAGGGACAGTAGTTATGCATAAGCTCTTCAGTGGAAAAAGGAGACCCACATCTCAGCATTTGAGGCTTGGGCTGCTTGAGGGCTCCCCCAGAACCTTACCTCTCCAGTGTCATGGGACACCCTTAAGCGCTGATGCCTTAGTGCAAAAAAGAGGGTAGATCACAGTTTGTTTCCATACTTTGTTACAAGTTCCAAACACTAGATTCTAAACTGAAGCATTCTGGAAGCAGGTTTGTGTGCTGTATTATTACCAGCAGCCTGAGATTCCAGAGGGGACCCTTGATCTCTCCTGGAGATTTGCCTACCCCTTATTTAATTATTTGTCTTAAATAACTGACTGTGGGGTGTTAGTTGTCTAAGTAAGACCTATTTGGGACTATTCAGTGGGTCATAAATTTACTAGTGCCAACATGTTTGTAGGATCCAGTCCTTGGATTGTAAGGTCTTTGGTGCAGGGACTGCATTTTCTATGCCTTGTATAACTGCATAGTCCTTAGCAAGGAATTAATAATACTAGGTTCCATTTATCTGAGTGAGTGGGGTTCACTAATTAAATGGTAAACTGTTGACTGTAAGGACTGCCTTTTTCTTATGTATTTCTACATCCTGTAGCACAATAGGATGTGGATGGGGGTTTGTAGGTGCTACTGCAATAAAAATAAAGAGATGATTCATAATTAATGTGTTTTACTTAGTTCTGTAAAGGAGAATAATTGTTCTAAGCACTGTGCCCAGCAATTTGTATTGAGAGCTTTCACCTCATGTTCTATATTCTGCTTTGTGGTGCAATTTCCTCCTCGTTGGGTATGAATGAAGTGTAGGATATTTAACTGTTTATTAATGCTATTATTAAAGCTTAAAAATCCTGTTGGCTAGGTCCGAGTATTTGTAGACCATCATAAATGGGAGGGGAAATGGTCTAGTGTGGACATGGTAAAGCAGTGTTCTTTGTTGAAGTGTACACACTAGGGTTGCCAGATGGTTGAAACAAAAATACTGAATACCCCTCCCCCCCCAAAAAAAAAACCACCGGGAAAAAATTCTGTTGAAGGGAAAAAAAAAGGGGCGGAGACCAAAGTTGTTGAGCCAAAAAGAAAAAAAAAAAAAAGGACTCCAAGACATAATAAGCAAAAAATAAACAAAAATAAAACAGCATTAAAGCAGTATGTCCGCTTTAAGAGTGAGTGCAGGGATAGGAACAGGGGAGTGGTTGAGCACTAAGACCCAGGGGAGTCATTGCTTCCCTTGGTCTTTTTGCCGGGGTATTGGGCACTGAGGGGGTGGGACTCGGGGCGGGGAAGAAGGCCGGACGCTGAGTGTTTGTAGGGTTGCCAGGTGCCTGGCATTTTTGCCTCTTGGCCAGGGAAAAAAATCATCTTAGGTGTCCGGTATTTTCTGAATTTTTTTTACCGGACAGGAAGCGAAAATACCGGACTGTCCATGTGAATACTGGACACCTGGCAACCCCATACCCACAACACTCTGAAGGGAGCTCTGTTGATACAGCAGTACAGAAGTAAGGGGGCCGGCCATGGCTTTATTCCCATCCTTCTGTGTGGCTGCTAGCAGCAAGTTTGCCTTCAGAGCTGGGAACCTGGCTAGCAGCTATCTCTCTCTCTAGCCACCCAACTCTACATGTGCACAGTAAGGATTTGTTTCTCTAAAGTTTCTCTCATACACTCCCAAATACATTCCACATGCTCCCCAGTTTGAGAATCTCTGGGGAAAGGGACCGGAAGTCAGGAAACCTGGATGCTGTTCTTGACTCTATCATTGACCCGCTGTGCGATTCTTTGGCAAATCCCTTCACCTTTCTGTGCTTTTGTTTCATCTTACATCATGTGTGTTGTGTTCAGTACCTGGCACAGTGGGGCCATGATCTTAGTTCAGGCCTGAAGGGGTGACACACTAAAATAAATAAATGTTAAATGTGCATAACTTTCTACAAATACCTTATAGCAATGTCCCTGCTTTCTATTTGTTTAAGTTTCTAAAAAGAAGCACCTGGATAAATGAAAAAATTAGAAAAATCTGAAATAATTTGACATTTTAGGTCTACTTCCTGCCGTCTGGCATTACATGGGCACAGGGGTCTGCCTGCATTGGGTCAGTCACAGGATCGTGGTCTGAGTCAACTTTTGATGTTTCCAAAGCAGAAAGCTTCCAGACTCTGTATTGGCAATCACTTTTATAGTGTCGTCCCTGTTTGCCCAGATCATAAAACGTCACAGCCTGGTGTGTCTGGTCTGGCTGGGAATGGCAGGGAGAGCTACGAGACAGAACTGAGAAGGTTTGTTGGGCTGATCAGTGTAGGCGCTCAGTACTGGAATAACAAGGGAGTGGGGCTAGCTGCCTTCGTAGCACTGGGAATGGAAGATGGAGAGGATATAAGCATCTGTGATATAGATGACAGCTTCAGTAACTGAATCTGTTTTATTTTTTTAATTTCCTGTCTCAAGGAAAAAAGAAGTCTTAAATATTTAACAGTGAAAACAATAGATGAAAAAGGGGGTGGGGGGAGTTAGAGCCAAAGCTTGGCACTGGTGGGTGTTTGGCTCTGAGAGAAGCGAGTGCAGCTCAGATTTGCATAAATTGCATAGTGCAGGTCAGAAAGTGGAATCAGAATTGTGCTTTCATTGCAGTGGCATGAATGGGAGCACATAATTGACATTCTTCCCCTTCTGATCAGATGTCTCCTCCAGGGGAGCTCAACACCCAGTCCATTGTGTCTCATCCATTCAGGGCTGTGCTTGGACAAGGCTTTTGTTTTCAAATTATTATTTTTTTATTCTGTGATTTTTCTTCTGTCACCTAGGAAAAACCCTGGCATAGTCCGCTCACATTGTATTGAATAAAGCTGCCATTTCAGTATCCCTCTCGCATGTTTCTGAATGTCTGGATTATTGTGCCGCGGAACATACATTATGGGCAACAGTGGCAGTGGTGCTTTGCATTGTGTGTGTGTCCTCTGAAATTCAGAGATGTTAGGTCCAGAAGGGACCAAAATAATCTTGATCCACTAGATGAAGCATTCTGGAGAAATGCACAAGGAAACTCCTAGCTGAGATAAGTTTAGCACAGCTCCTGATTCAGCCTCGGAACAGTTTCCTATTGGCTCACTGACAGAATTGCTTCTTGTGCATCACAAAGTTCCCAATTTAAGTGTAGACTCCAATTTGCACAGCTGAACTTTGAGCCGTATATATACAGCCTACCAAGACGTAAGCACTTGCCTATAGTTGAGCATTTACTCAAGTGCTTTGCTGAATCAGCCAGTCTAGATAGGAATCTAAGGGCAGGTCTACACTGCAAATTTACATTGGCACAGCTGGGCCGCTGTAGTGCAGCTCATGAGGAAGTGCCCAGAGCTGGTTGGCATGGGACAGAGCATGTGTTGAAGGGGACCATGTCTGCCAGCTCAATCCCATGCCACTGTGTGCATGTCAGCCAATGAAGAGGCAGTAACTACAACTGGCAGAGCACCTGCGCTGCTAGCGGAATGGAGGTGTGGCTGGGCCAAAGCGGAGTGGCAATGCAACCTGGTACACGAGGGCTCTGCCTCTGCTGTGCTCCGCCATAGACAAAGGCTTCCCAGTGCCCAGGACTGGGAGCAGAAGCTCATGAGCCAGGTCACAACGCCAGTGAAATTTGGTCTGGCTGCTCCACTGTCACACACCAGTACACAACCTGTGTCAATCCTTTGTTAATGCCTCTCCTTTGGCAGAGATTTGCCAAAGCCCACCCCTGGCTGGGATGGGAGAGAGAGCTGGCCACAGCCAGATATGCAATAACATATCCAAATATGTAACATACATGATTTTCTATGACATCAGTCCTTGGTCATTGCTTATCCATCATAAGCTGGGGCCCACCCAAATTTCTAGTCCTAGCTATGCCATGGACCACCAGGCAACAGATATTACAGTTTGCACTCTTTCAGTTCTGGATCTCAGATTTTCCTCCATCTCCCTTCCCCCATTCAGCTCCATGGAGGTGTTATCAATCACAACCCTTTCTCCCAGGACAGTTATGTTTATTTCCATATTCACAGGAGCTGCTTTGAACTTCCAGAGGCTTGGTCTTCCCTCTTAATACCCCTCACTGTAACTTACTGGAGAGCTCTCTCATTGCCAAGGCACAGGGGGGAAAAAAATCAGAATAATGTATACAAAGTGTAAAACAGGTGAATTTTGATTCCCTCGGCTTTAGAAGAGGAGAGCAGCTGGTGGAGAGTGGATGAAAAAGGCTTTATCTGCTATATTTTGGTTACCGGGAGTTGAGTGATAGGTTTAATAATTGATAGAGCAATTTAGCAGTGGTCTGAAATCATGAAAGATGCCCTTGCTTCCCCCCTCCGAGACCAGCAGGCTGCTCTCAGTGGCTTTGCTTGCAGAATTTCAGTCCTTGGTTTCAGTAAACAACGTTGGGGGGCGGGGGGAGCAACTGTTCTGAACCTTTTGTCTAGTTTCTTCGAACAGCTGTGCTGTTTGCTCCAGCTCAAAGCTTCCACTGTTTGTTTGCATGCTCTTTCTCTGTCTCTTGTTGGAGGGGACCTGGAGGCTTCCTTTCAGGCCCTGTCTCCATTAAAGGAATCTTCCATGGGTGTAGGCAAGGATAAGGGTAGACCCTTGCAAAACCCCTAATGGAGATGTGCAACTTTGGCACAAAACAGGACTTACACTACTGCAACTTGCTTTGATATGTTACAGAGTTCACCAGTTTCCTTAATGTAAAAAGACACTCCTTTAACTCTGGTTCAGCTATTTCCAGACCACAAAGTCATATTTTTAGTGAGTTCCTGACTTGTGCATCCACTTGCAAAAGCAATGTGCACAATCTGCACTTGCACAACCCTTCCGCAACACATCCATGTTTCTGCTTGTACGCACATTTCTCTGCTTGCTAGGATGGGGTACACTCGCTTGATGTGTTTAGGTTTAATATTTCCTAGCCTTATGTGTTTAAGAGGATGAAAGCATGGTGGGTGGGTAGAAAATAGACACGGAGAGAGAATTTGGAGGGCCAGGAGGGAGAGTTTGGAGACATAGAAGATACAGAGGAGGAGGCAGAGAAGACAACACAGGAAAAGAGAGAAAGTGAGATTAGGAGGTAGAATAAGAGAGATCAGGTATCAAAGAAACAATCACTGAAGACCAACAGGAAAAGAGATGTAATGTTCTTTTATAAAGTAAGGGAAGAAAAAGTGAAGCCAAGTAAGGAAAACAAATACAAACAAAGGCATGACAGACATAATAGTAGGTTACACTTTCCCACATGTATTATATAGATATTGGATTGGCAATCTGTTGCAAGTAAGCACGGTATGCAAGAGGCAATGTTGGATTTTTATTCCAATATTAAATTATTAAATTGCAGAGGACTGAACGTGTTTGGGGATGAGGCAAGGCTGGTATTTTTCAGCCTTACGTATCAGCATGCTGCTCAGACATTAGTAGTCCGTCTCAGAGAGAAAATGTTTTGGTCCCCGATTCTGTGATGTATTTAAAGTGCTACATAGTCCTGTTTTTTGTTCCTGTAGTAACTACAGATTCCTTATGCTTACCCTTATTGGGTCTAAAAATAATTCTCAGATAACATGCCCTTTATTCTTAAATGACAGATATAGCTGTGCATGCATTTGATAAACACACAGAAAGATTTGCCCCCTCCCCCATTCCCTCCAGGACCCCCAGTTGCATAATACTTAGCATAGAAATAGAGGACGTGCGGTAACTGTGTCATTGGCAAGTATACGTGATCTGCCGATTAGGTACCCTTATCAAATGCTGAGTTGATACAACCTTCATTCCTCTTTGCTCGTACAGACTTTGGAAAGCTAAATGTCTCCCCTCCTTTCTCTTTTTTATTTTAAATGTCCTGGAAACTAGTTTTGTTGAATTCACCCTGATGATATGTGTATACATAATGTTATGAGTGCTCTCTAGTGGTGGATATGACGCTAGTATTACTTAGCATGGGCAATGGGGGTTGGACTATACCCAGAATCCTTAGCTGGAAGGTGGGTGTGCCTGTGTTTGAAGAGGGGAAAAATAAAGCATGGTGGATTGTCAGTCATCCCCTTCGAAGGCTCCATCCTCCCTTAAAATGTAAATAAAATTAAATGTTCTCTTGGGTGTCACTGATAGAACAGTGACAACCCTGTGTTCTGTCCTTCTCTTTACTGTACCCTGATTGAAATCTTCTCATGTGCTGACTAATGATAGTTTTTAAAATGCAAGAGTTTTCTGGCCTAGTAACGTAGTGCTTGTGGGAATACACTCCAGTCTATAGAAGAGCTCTTATAAATGGAGCTGGGTAACTACACGTATAGCGTGCTAAGTAGAGCTGAGCACAATTCTTCCACCAATACTATTTGTTGGTGAAAAATGCCGATTTTGTTGCACCAAATTTATATTGATTTCATCAGATTGATTCACTTAAACTAAACTAAATGATAACAGTAATAAAAGAATCCCTGGAAAAAATCAAAATGTTTTGTTGTTTTTAAAATGAAGTGTTTTTGATTAAAGATTCTCTTCAATTTTATTTTTTTTAAAAGGACTCCAGAAATGTTGAATGCTCAAACTTGAAATGAAGCATATCATGCAACTCAAATGAAATAAAAAAAAATCATTTGCAGATCGAAAAAATCCATTATTCGCCTAGCTGGTGCCAAGCCCTCTTAGGTCATGAGGAATTTCTGTTATTATATAGAGATTTTTTTGGCTGGATAAGAAGCCAGTCCTCTTCAGGCTGTGACTGTGAACCCTGTTGGAAATTCAGTATCCTCTCAGCAATGGCATCCACACCCCAGAGAGAACAGCCTCTTCTCACCCCCATCTTCTACCGGGGACATTGGGGAAATCTCCAGGCATTACGCAGCATCCTCCTGCTGTCAAGATAAAGTGAATGTGTGAAAGTAGAAAAGTCCTTGAGAAAGTGAATGAGGGAGTGGGCAGAGGAGATTTTGTGCTTAAAGATGAGGTCTGACAGCCAGTCATTTCAAACAAAGGAACATTGAAACACTGCTGTTTCCAGTCCAGGGTGGGAAGGAAGACTGTTGTGATACAGGGGTTTGAGGCTGTGGATGTTTAATTGTGGGAATCATCAGCGTTCGAGGATTCAACCCCTCCCAAGGAGGAAATAACAGATTTTGCCTTTGTTTTCTGTCCGGACGCCTGTGTTGGGCCTGCTTCTTTTTAGAGGCTGTATACTGAGAAGTAGCTGTGGGTTGAAGGTTAGGCCCTAGGATCACCAGGTGTCCTGTTGTTGACTAGAATGTCCTGAAGTAAGACTGGAGGAAGAGGGAGAGATATACCGTGCATGGGTGGAACAAACGTGGGGCATCATACAGGTGGGCTGGCGTCTGGACACAGGGTGGGGATGAAGGTCAGGACTGAGGAGAGACACGGAGGACAGATGGGATGAGATCAGGATGCAGTGGGGGACAAATGAGATGATGAAGACCAGAACATGCAAGGTAGGTGGTTAGGGGCGCTAGGAAAACAGGGAGCAGATTATGGGGCAGATGGGATGAGGGGATGAGATACAGAGGCAGAAAGGGCGAGACAGTAAAGAAGGGGGCTGATGGCATGGGGGGGCAGGAGCCTGGCAGGTAAAAGGAATGGGCATGGGTCAATCTCTGGGGAGCCAATGGGCAGATGAGGTGGGGAATAGATATGGGAGCAGGGCCCTGAGGGCAGATGGGTTAGGACACAGAGGGGAGATATGGGGGGGGGACTGAAGAGCAGTCTCAGAGTAGGGGTAGAATGTGAGGTGGGACCCTAGGGACAGTTGAGATGGGATAGGACACAAAGAGCAGCAAGGGCCAGGGGGAGATGGGGACAGGTTGTCACTTACCTGGATGCCACCTGCGCTGAGGGAGGGCCCTTCTGTGCAAGCTGATTCAGGAAGAGGCCACCAGTAGGGATGTGAACGACTAATCAACTAGTTGTCCTGTTCCCCTTCCCTTCCCTTCCTCCCTCCCCCTCTCCCCCCTGTTGCCTCTACCTGAAAGAGGCAGCGGGGGTGGGGA
Source organism: Pelodiscus sinensis (assembly GCF_052426305.1). Taxonomy (NCBI): domain Eukaryota; kingdom Metazoa; phylum Chordata; order Testudines; family Trionychidae; genus Pelodiscus; species Pelodiscus sinensis. Next base: position 102,584,052 of record NC_143052.1, read on the forward strand.
GAGGAGAAAGGGGTGCTTCAAAGTGTCAGTGCTCTATGCAGCCTGCCGCCAGCTGGGAGTCCCCAGCTGGCTGGAGCTGTACACAGCATTTCAAAGCAGTAGCGCTGCGTGCAGCCTGGGGTCAGCAACTACTTTGAAAACGCCACGTAGAGCCTGATGCCGGGCCAGCAGGGGACTCAGAGTCTCCAGCTGACCCTGGGCTCCATGCGGCACTGCTGCTTTGAAATGCCACAGAGAGCATAGAGCCAGCGGCCTGAGGCTATTCCTACACTTCAGAGGTGAAGGCACCCTTATCAATTAATCGAATAGTCGATGCAAAGTGCATTGACTATTTGATTAGTCAGTTAATTGAAATCCCTAGTCACCAGGTGCCAGGCAAGTCTAGAGAACATGAGCTATGAGGGAAGACTGAAAGAATTGGGCTTGTTTAGTTTGGAAAAGAGAAGATTGAGAGGGGACATGATACCGATTTTCAGGTATCTAGAAGGATGTCAGGAGGAGAAGGGGGAAAAATTGTTCTCCTTGGCCTCTGAGGATAGAACAAGAAGCAATGGGCTTAAACTGCAGCAAGGGAGGTTTAGGCTGGACATTAGGAAAAAGTTCCTAACTGTCAGGATTATTAAACACTGTAATAAATTGCCTAGGGAGGTTGTGAAATCTCCAGCTTCGTCTATACAGCTTCCCTCTTCTGCAAAAGCCTATGCAAATGAAGCACGGATTAGCATATTGCCACACTTCATTTGCATAATTAATTAGGAGCCGTATTTGCGCAAGAGGTTTTTGCACAAAAAGGCGCCTTCTACCCAGAGCCTTTTTGTGCAAAAAAAGCATCTTGCACAAGAACCGTTCTTCCTGAAAACATAAGGAAGAACAGCTCCTGCACAAGAGGGGGGGTTTGCGCAAAAAGGCGCTGTGTAGATAGCACCTTTTTGCTCAAAAACCTCTTATGCAAAAACAGCTCCTAATTAATTATGCAAATGAAGTGTGGCAATATGCTAATCTGTGCTTCATTTGCATAGGCTTTTGCAGAAGAGGGAAGTTGTGTAGACCTAACCTCCATCTCTGGAAATATTTAAGAGCCGGTTACATAGACATCTATCAGGGATTGTCTAGACCAGTGTTTCTCAGCCAGTGGTATGAGTACCCGTAAGGGTACTTGAGAGAAGTCTGGGGGGTACATCAACATCACTGAAATTTGGAGAAAACTGAATTTTTGTTTGTTTTACAGCGCTTTATTATTTTTGTACTTTTTACACCCAAAAATGTCATCACCCGCCCAGCTATGATTAAGTTGTTTAAACAAATGTGTTGCAATGGTAGAAAAAAAAAATTGTGTGTCTGAAAACTGTAGGTACTGTGGGTATTTACAATTTTTTGTTGTTGGAAAAAAGGGTTACTTTATTAAAAAAAAAAAAAAGTTGAGAAAGACTGGTCTACATGGTACTGGATCCTGCCATGAGGGCAGGGGACTGTATTTGATGACTTCTCCAGGTCCCTTCCAGTTCTAGTGTTCTGTGATTCTAAGTCTGTGACCCCTTCCTAAATTGCTCCCTGGGACCAGGCCTCTGCATGTGCTAAGACCATTAACATGAGCCAGGGTACAAATAGTTAGTCTGTACTGCAACAAACTTATGTGGTAGAGCACACCCCACTTGCTGCAAATTTTCTGCCTTAGGCAGCTACCTAGCTCGCCTATGCCTAACGCATCTCTGTGCTTGAAAAGATACCACACATATATCTAAAGAACCCCATGGGGTGTGGTCCCCCCCTTCTCAGGCTCTGTTAGCTCCACCACTGATCTGAGGGTGGGCACCCTACAGGACAGTTTTAAAATTCAGAAAGAGCCCAGCTGTCAAAATTAAAGTCTGTAGAAATGAAACTCCTCAGTGATCGCTTTAGATGCCCTATGATGGGTGGGTGAAAAAGCCAGTGCGCGAGACTGGTAATTAATTTTCCTGACAGAAAAACCAGACAATGAAATCACCCTGCCGCAGAGCAGGGTCACCAAAGTAAATATTCTGCCAGAGGCAGGCTCAAAAGCGGTGTACTGGGGCACGTGGTAGGAGCAAGGAAACAAAAGACGCAGCATTTCTTCATGTGGGGAATTGTGGGCATCGCAAGCAGATTTGAGGATGCTGGTGTCCCTGATGAGCGGATGGACAGGAGGGTAGAGTTCCCACACCAGCTGAAACAGCTGTCATGTAGATGCAGTTCAGTTCCAAGGGGAGGGAGAGAATGGAAGGAGGCAGTGTTGAGTTCCCACTAACATGACAGACACTTGAATCCAGCTCACCTGGGTTATGTCTAGACTACATGGCTCCATTTACTAGACATGCGAAAATGAAGCGGCGATTTAAATAATCGCCACTTCATTTACATGAAAATGGCCGCTGTACTGTGCCGATCAGCTGTTTGGCGTCACAGCAGGGCAGTCTGGACGCGCCGCGGTTGACAAGGGAAGCCTTTGTCGACTGCTCCGGTATTCCTCGTGAAATGCGGAAATTCGTTAAATAATCGCCGCTTCATTTTCCTGTGCCTAGTAAACTCATCTACATGGCTCCGTCGATGGAGCCATGTAGTCTAGACATACCCCTGGTGCAGTAATTAAGTTGGGAAAGGCTGGGAGAGTGCTAAGAGATGGGGGGCTGGCCAGCTGTTGTTATTCTAGAGCAGGGGTGGGCAATAATTTTTGAAGGGAGGGTTGGAGCCTCGGGGAGAAGGGGTGGGCCATGGGGGCTTCCCATGCTCCCCTGCCCAGAGACCCTAATTAGCCTGGCAATGGGGGAGTGCGTGAAGTCTTTTGCACAGCTGATAGTTCCCTGTAGGCCCTGCGTGCCCCTGGGGTCAGGAGGAGACTTGGTGTTCTCCCCTTGCCCCCAGGCCCTGATTCGGCCTGGGGGCGCGGGAACGAGTAAAGTCTTTGCCTCCCGCCCCTGCCCTGCATGGGGCACATGGCGCCTAGAGAGCAGTTGGCAGTTCCCTTTGGTGCTGTTCGCCCCTGGCAGGGGGAGGAGACTTCATGTGTTCCCCCCACCTCAGGTCTCGATTGGCCTGGAGCGGGGGAGCAGCAGGGCACCTGCAGGCTGGATCAACTGGCTTGATGGGCCGGATTCAGCCCACAGAGGCCCCTTTGCCCACCCCTGTCTTAGAGGCTTAACTCATTTGGCTGCCTTTGACATCCTCTGGGTTGGCTGCAGGTGGCTTTTACTTTCTGTCCCCTAGTCAGGCTACTCAGATTTTGTGTCCTTTAAACCCAGTTCATTCCTGTGAGAAGGGAGCAGAGGGAAGTGTCTTTCTGGAAAGATGTTTGAGGAAGTGTGTGGAGAGGAGGGCAGGGAGTGCTTTCTTCCACGTAGATAATGACCAATGCTGGAGCCACAGATTGTTCTGCAGCAGGGCTTTAAATACACAGGCGTGCATTGCCAGGGCAGAGATTATATATTTGAGATGTTCCTGCACATGCTGTGGTGTCCAGTGAGCTCACCCTGCTACGTCACTAGCTCCTGAATCTCTTCTTTCCTATAGGCTCCTCAACTGTAATCATTCCTGAAGAGTGGGCTGCTATGGGCAACAAAAGCACAAACCTGCCTTTGGTTTTGCTTATCCAATACATGTAGTTTGCTTTCTTTCCCTTACCCCTCCCCTACTCCTGGCCCTGTAGGGCAGGGGTAGTCAATTATTTTTTGTCAAGGTTCAAATTTCTTGGTCAGGATACCGACAACGTCCAGACTACAAAGAAACATTTTTCACACAGTAATAACAGTAACCATGATGATACGTCCATAAAAAGATTTTACGTTCCATTCAGAAGTGTCTGGATTTGGCCTGCAGTCCACCTATTGACCACCCATGTTTTAGGGCCGTGGATAGAAAAGTATGAGTCACCCAGACTGGGTTTTGTGTTTTTAGACAAAGATAGAGAGAAATGTGTGGAGGGAGAAGAGATTGGGGATGAGGTGTGTGGATAAGGCGTTGGGGGGGCAGATTAGGGATGTTAAAATGCATTTATTTTTGTAAATGTGTAACTACACTGCTGCCGCTGCCCCTCCCCCGCTACTGCCTCTGATACAGAGGCAGCAGCACTCGGGAGGGTGATCTGCATGTAACTGTGAAAGTCCTGGCTCATTGGTTAACCGTGTACACAGGTACACGTTCACATCCCTACTAGGGATGGATATAGGGAGTGTATTTGTGTCATCCATTTAACTTCACTACAAACCTGACTTCAGAAACTCTGCTGGGCCTAGCGTTGACTGGTTTTGGTGTGTCCAAATCAGCGGTGTGTCTAAGTGCTTAAGTATCTTGAGCCGTTTGTTACCCATTATCTTCTACTTGTCTCTGATGGGCCTTCCTGTGGTCGTGAAGAACCTTCCGTCTTTACTTACAAACTCCTGACCACGTAAGGAGGTTGAAATACCTTGTCAGCAGAGGGTCTAAGTCCTCATTGCTTTAAGCAGGCTGGGAGATTCTTCTCACAAAGTGTCACAGTATTGGCAAGCTTAAAACAGCACTCACAGCTTGGGAAATGAGGGAAGCACAGGGCTGTTGGAGTGCAGTGTCCTCCATGCACACAGCAGATGCCACATGAACTTTATACTTCTAGTGTAGACTTTAAAGTGCTGTCGAGTACAGAAGTATAAAGTTCATGTGGCATCTGCTGTGTGCATGGAGGATGCTGCAGTCCAACTGGTTCAGTGCCACTTCAGCCAGACTCATTCTGAGCAGGCTAAATTGACATGGTGCTGATAATGATGGGCTGAATGGTAGAGCCAGCCATGCAAGGGCTCCTGTTGTTGCTTAAAACCTGGTGCCACTGAAATGGTTAGAAACAGCAGGACTGTTTTGTAAAAATTCCCTATTGTAGACAAGGCTACTTCATGGAGTGTAGAGTCACAAGGGTCAACGACTCAGCTGTACTTAACCATCCATTATAAAGCTTGAAATGGGGCATGTTTATATGTATGTAGGATAGAGATAGTTCTAGATCTCATTAAGCATCTTGGATGAGTCAAACACAATAGGAATAATACTTCACTATTATTAGTGTTTGTAAAGTTTATGAAGTGTTGGTAAAACATTTTGACAGCAAAAAGTGCTGCGTAAATGGAAACAGTGGTGTTGGGGGGATGGGAAGATAGGCACCACTTAATTATGCAACGATATAAGAAGTAGGTTTTCTTTTGAAAACATAAACACACAGTAGGAGGACCCAGTCATCCTATGAGTTGTCCGTTGCCACAAAATTATGTAGGTGAGTCAAGACTGCAAAAGACAGAGAAGAATTTCTCAAGCACCTAACCACAAAATAGGCAGAATGGGGGCAAATGAAATTTAGTGTTAACAGATACATGGTATTGCACATAGAAAGGGAAAAAAATTGAACTACTCGTAGATATTGTTGAGTTTAAAATTAATAATAACCACTCTGGAGAAAGACCTGAGTGGTATTGTACAGACTGAACATCTGAAACGAACAGAGTTGGTCCAAAGGCAAACAAAACGTTAGGATCAAAAAAGAACGGGATATAAAAGAATTCTGCAACTGTTATAATGCATTATGTAAATTGATGGTATTTTCCTCCTTTGAATACTATATGCACTTCTGATTACCCCATCTTTAAAAAGTTATAACAGAAATAGATGGAGTTTAAAAAAATCGAATGGGCTTGGAGGTCCTGGAAGTACAGCTTCATGATGGAAAACTGAAAAAAACTTGGTGCGGTTTAGAGAAATCCACAAATAAGAGGGAAATGATAGAAATATAAAAATAATGAATGGCATACGGGAAGATGAATCTCGTGCTCCTGTTTAACTTTTTGCCAAATATAGTAACAAAGGAACTTAAAGTGAAAGGCAGCAAACTTATCTGATAAAAGCAAATACACTTTAAAACAGTATGTAGACTGTGGAACTCATTGCCACAATTTATCATTGAGGTCAACTGTTTAGTAAGATTTAAAAAAATGATTACCCCTCACATAGATGGATAAGGAGAGTACTCCTTGCAATGTTAGATTAGATACAAATTCATAAAGCAAACATATGCCCATATTTCCAGACTTAAATCAGTGTTGGATAGAAGTTAGGACAACATTTCTGTGGGCGGACTATTGCTTTACAGGGCTTCAGTTCCACCCCCACCCCAAAATTATTGATACTGACTACTGTGCAAGAAAGGCTACTGGATCCGATGAAGGTCCTTATACAGTTTGGCAATTCCTGTGCTCCCAAAATAGACATGAAGTTTAGCTCTGTGTAATACAAAGGAACTGTCCAGTGGCAGATCATTTGGAAGCATATATGGAAGTTTGCTCTTTGGGAAAATAGAGGACTGCAGTGTCTAGGGTGTCATTTTCTTCCTACAGGAACAGAAAATAAGTAAGAATGTTAGAGATGGGGAATAGTGATTGAAATACATAGTCCTGTATTTTGTTAGAGATGGGGAAGTTATTGTGGGTAGTGAAGGGGTGATACCTTTGTGTGACAGCAGTGGAGATGATTTTTCATGGGTGAGGAAGCTTCTGGATAACATCCTATCTCCTCTCTAACACAGGGTGTTAGAGAATGGGATTTCAAGTTCAGATAGTGCAAGATTTAACTCTCATTAGTGACCAGGGAGGCCTCATTCATAACATACAGGGAGACAGGGAGAGGCAGATGGCTTTGAATGCAGGATTTACATAGTAATGAGATTCGGGTCATCCTAACTGTCTTCTTTCTTTTTCTGCATTTTTGTCTGCATGTCATCCAGTATGGAAGGAATGAAGGAGCGGGCAAGGAAGGGAGGGGAATGTAGATGATAGATCTGGAAATTAACTCTTTGCCATTCTCCTGACTGGTGCTGTAATACTGGAATAAAAAGTTGGTAGTGACAGGCATACTAATGCAAAGAAATAGTGAGGATAAAAGCGCATAGCAATCACAGAAGGAATTAGGAGCACTGATTGTGTTTTAACTCAGACCTATAATATATTCAGGAGGAGGGGATGGCCAGAATGAGCCCAGGCTTTACAGTGCTTTAATTTTCAGGCTCCAGGTTGCTGAGTTTGGAGCCAACAATGCAGGTCAGCCCAGAGTGAAAGAGGGTTTTGTGCTGAGATTCGGGTGTAGGCGAGGAATGTGGACAGGTAAGTGGCTCCTTGAGAGCAGACCCTGCCCGCAGCCTGCTCTGGGCAGAGAGCTGCTTCAGCCCCGACGGGCTCTCACACAGAGTCACCAGCCTGCTCCTCGTGGCTGTGGCCAAGAGCTAGCAGCCTGCCCCTCATAGGGCTGGAAGCAGGAGCCCTGAAGGTTGGGGACTATTCCAGATGGGCTGTTTAGTTGGTTAACCAAGTATATGTTTCACCAGTTAACTGATTAATTGGGATTTTACATCCTTAGTATAGGCTCTCATTGACTCTTCTTGTTTCTTAAATAAAGAAAACCTTCCCTGTTTTGTGTAGCTTCCATCTGAAGTTATTTCTCTTCCGGAGTAAGCAATGCCATTTGCTGGAAAACAGTGTTTGCAATGGCAGGTAGCAGGTCTGAATCTCCTGCTGACATTGGTTGTTTTCTTGCTGAAAAATGCCATACTTCGGGAGACACCATTGTGGTTGAAGAAAGGGCTTCGGAGTCAGGACTCCTGAGTTCTAATTCTCACTCTAATATGGATGGAGGCATTTGATTTGTTCAATATTGCCAAACCCTAGCATTTGAAAATTGTGAGTCAGGCCCCCTTAACCCGCGACATCATGAGATGAGTTTTAAAATCATGTTACTTTTAAAATAATACATTTAAGGTATGTCTACACTACAGAGGGTTTTTTGGGGGAAAACGTCTGTTTTTCTGAAAAATTTCAGTTACGTCCACACTGTAATCACGTTCTTCCGAAAGAAAATAGAAAGAACCGAGGGGTTTTTCCGACATTGGTGATCCTCATTCTATGAGGAAGAAGCCTTTCGGAAAAAGGCGTGTGTGGACAGGGAAGAGGGAGTTCTTTTGAAAGAAGAAGAAAGAGGAAAAAGCACAGGCACCCTGGTGGCCATTCCATCCATAGTAATCACAGCTTTCATGCGAGATAACGTCTATGTAGTGTGGACACTATCTTTCGTAAAAGCAGCTTGCTTTTTTTGATGTGCTTTTTCAGTGTGGATGCTCTCTTTCGGAAGTCGTTTTTTCAGAAGTTCTCTTCCAGAAAAGCTTCTTCCGAAAGAAGCCTGCAGTCTAGACATAGCCTTAGGGAGTCTTATTTTTCTGCTGGTGTTTGAGCCTTTAGGATTCATATTTTAAAACGTTTTTTTTTTTTTTTCAGGATAAGAAAGTTGAGTATCTGATATAATCACCTGACTTCAGAAGCTGGGGCTTTAATGCAGGAGTGGGGAACCTTTTTCGGGTTAGGAGGCCACAGACCCACAGAAAAATCAGTTGGAGGCTGCACATACGTGAGAAGCAAAAAAAAAAAAAAAAAAAAACCAAAACACACACACACACACCCTCCACACACACCCGCTCAGTGATGCACATCAAAGTCTACAGATACAAGATTTTGTGTGCTCTGGCTCCTCAATGGAGAAGTGGGAGAGGGTGGCTGGAGCACCAGCACAGGCTCCTCAGTGCTGGAGGGAGGGGCCTTGACCCTCAGGGGTCAGATCCAGGCAAGCAGGGGGCCACATCTGGCCCCCGGGCCTAAGGTTCCCCACCCCTGCTCAAAGGTAACATCTAGTAGTGTAATACTCAGGATAAAATTGCAAGACTCACAACAAAAATCACAAGAGTTGACAATACTATGTCTGTGCGTGAATTACCCCTATGTGTACATTGGGGGAATGATACGGATCTGCTTCACAGGGGTGCTGAGGCAGCATAGGGGTAGTGAGTTTTCATTGTTTATAAAGTGCTTTGAAGCCCTTGGACTAATGTTGCTAGAAAAATGAAAGTATTTTTGGAACACTAGTGGTCTGTAAGGGTGTGTCTACACCAGAGGTGGGCAATAATTTGTAATGGGGGGGGCGCTCCAAGATTTTGGCAAGTACTCAAGGGCCGCATTTCTGCTGAGGGGGTTTGGGGGTCTTGGACAGAGGTTGGGTGCAGAAGGGAGCCTGGGGTAGGAGTCTGGGGTGCAGGAGGAGGGATGAGTCTGAGGGGGAGTTTTGGTGAAGGAGGGGTTCATTGGCTGTCCCTGATGCCAGCAAAATATCTCAGCTGCGATTGGTCGGAAACTGGCCAATGGGAGCGGAGAGATTTTGTGTGGGGCGGGGCAGAGCACAAAGCCTCCCTTCTTTGCTCCCAGAATAGAGCAGCCACATTTAAAGTGGTTGCCGCTGCACGGTGCTTAAGGGTCCCACTGGCAGCCTCGTGCCCACCCCTGGTCAACACACCAGGGCTTAACTCGAAATAAGCTATGCAAATTGAGCTACATCAATTGCGTAGCTTATTTCGATATAGCTTATTTTGAAATTGGGAGCGTCTACACAGACTTATTTCAAAATAGAGCACTCTTCCTCCGACTTCCCTTACTCCTCATATAATGAGGGTTACAGGAGTCGGAGTAAGAAGTCCTTCAGCTTCACAGTATTTCGACATTATTTCGAAATAACTGCCTGTTGTGTAGATGTGGACTAAGTTATTTCGAAATAATGTTGCTGTGTAGACACAGCCTAAGAAACTTTTTTTCAAATGGCCTCAGTTTTAATGCTGGAAGACTGTATTTTAAAAACAGGAAGAAACGCATTTCTCCTGTTATGTTGGTGTCTCTGCTAGTGGTGACCTGGATGGATGGAAGCCTTGCAAATAGTAGATGGCTTTTTCTCTTAAGATCTTAATTTAAGTTAATAATTGAATATTGGATCAAACATTCTCAGATATAAGAGACTTTAGTGCCTCCTTTCAGTTTGTTAAGCAGAGCGAATGCTAAAATATATGGTACAGCAGTCTGATTTGCTTCAGTTAGTATCTTTTGAAACAAACGTAGAGTCATATTTGGCGAGACAGATAAGGGGACTCGAAATATCTTCTTTCTCCCTTCCCTAGCTAAAAGTAGATAGAAAATGTTTCCTGTGTCTACAACCCTATCTTGGGAGCCAGGATTCCTGGGTTCTCTTCCAGGCATTGTCCATAACTCCATGTAGCCATGGAATGGTCATGTTATTTCTCTATTTTACAATATATTCATCTGTAAAATAAGAGCAACAATGCTTTTTACCCTACAGGACCATTGAAAGCTTAATTAATGCATACATATTTGTAAATCACTTTTAGTTTTGTACATGGAAGGTCTTATATAAAAGAGAACCAGCACTACAGAAGATAGAGGCTGTTCTCAGTAGTGACGGATGGCAGAACAAGGAGCAATAGTCTCAAGTTACGGTGGGGGAGGTCTAGGTTGGATATTAGGAAAAACTATTTCACTAGGAGGGTGGTGAAGTACTGGAATGGGTTACCTAGGGAGGTGGTGGAATCTCCATCTCAAGTTTTTAAGTCTCGGCTTGACAAAGCCCTGGCGGGGTTGATTTAGTTGGGATTGGTCGTGCTTTGGGCAGGGGGCTGGAATTGATGACCTTCTGAGGTCTCTTCCAGCCCTAGGATTCTATGCCATCAGCACTGGACTGGGCACTGGTGGCTGGAGTGGTGGTGGCAGGGAGGGGGGGGGCGGGGAATGACCTAGATTCTATTTCAGGATGCAGGACCTTGGGGAAGTCACTTCACCACTGTGCCTCAATTTCCCCTCTGAAAAATGTGGTTAATGATACTTTCTCTTTTGTAAAGGAAATTCAAATCTATAGACAAAAAGTGAAATACAGGTAGCCCCCGTCTTGCGATGTGATCAGTTCCTGGGAAAGCATCGCAAGTCGGGGGCATTGTAACTCGAATCCTCATTTATGATTGGTGTCGTGCGCCATCATAAATGCGACCTGAGGACATGAGTCGGGGGGTTTTGGCCCCTTCTGCTCTTACAACCATTTTTGTAAGTGGGGGGGGTCGCAACTCGAGCAGTCTCATTTCGGGGGTTTCCTGTATAAAGCTCAGTATGTGGCGTTATAAGAGCTATGAAGATTGTGTGTGTGTGTGTGTGTGTGTGTGTGTGTGTGTGTTAGTAGTTGGTTAACAGAAAAGGGGTCAGTAGATATTACTCTAAAATATGTAGCATGGTTCCTGGGCTTTGTGGAACCAGCAGAATTTATTCACTGCAAGTCGCTTCTTGAAGGTGGACGTTTACATGGAGTTCTTAACAAATGTCTCTGTGTGTTTTACAACAGTTAAAAGCTTTCTCATCTGTTCTTTTGCAGAGCCCCTGAAATCATCCTTGGTTTACCATTCTGTGAAGCAATTGACATGTGGTCACTGGGATGTGTCATTGCAGAGCTGTTCTTGGGCTGGCCTTTATACCCAGGGGCTTCAGAGTACGATCAGGTTGGTATAGTGCTACAGTTGCTAACAACAAACACATAGAAGCTTTTTTCCTTTTTGTGTCAGAAGGGACAAATTCTAAACTTGCTATTTTTTGCTGTTGGAAGATATGTGTGTGTGTTTGATTTTCAATATCCTAAGACTGCTTTTTCATCCACCTGTAGTGTTCTAGGTAACCAATAAGATATTTAGTACTGTGCCTTTAAGAGCTGCCTGCCTAAGTGAACTGTCGATCAAGAGTGTAAGGTCCTGTTGATTGAAAGCTCTGTAGATGATCTTTAATCACTGAGCAGAGCTGCCATCCTAACTCTACTTAACAGCAAGTATTAAATGAAGATTTATTTGTTATAATATAAGAAATTATATGGACTCTGCTGCTTTTTATAATCCCCTAATGCGGACGTTTATTAAAAGCAATGAAAAGAAAGAGAATGGTCTCTGGGGCAGGTCCTCCACTGGTGTCAACTGTCATAGGTCCTTTGAATTCAACTGAGCTTTAATTATCACAGCTAACTGAAGATCAGCGCCGTAGACTTTACTGTTCCTATCTCTATAACAGGTGATGCAGCAATCTCTACAGCTAAGCTTAGATAATAGTTTCGATTCTAACCACCTTTTTTCAGTTGCTCGTTCCTTCTGAAACTGTGAAACTGATCTTTTGGGGGAAAGCCTAAGGGAAAGGGAAAGTGGCAAGAAGGCACACAGTACATTTTTCCCATTATAAAAGCATTCCTGAGAGTTTGTTTTTGTTTTGTTTTTTTAATATTTCAGCCATGGTTTTAAAGGTGAAATCTGGCATGGAAATAGCCCTCACTGAAATTCAGTGCCTTTAGCTGTTCCAGAGGAAATCAGTTCTGTGCCTTTGCAAGTCACATGGGTGAGTCTACACTGCAGGGCTTAACTCAACTCGAAATAAGCTATGCAAATTGAGCTACGTCAGTTGAGTAGCTTATTTCGAAATTGGGAGCGTCTACACAGCACTTAACTTCAAAATAAAGCACTCTTCCTCTGACTTCCCTTACTCCTCGTACAATGAGGGTTCCAGGAGTCAGAGTAAGAAGTCATCCAGCTTGACAGTATTTTGACATTATTTCAAAATAACAGCCTGCTGTGTAGATGCGGACTGTTATTTCAAAATAACGCTAGTTATGTTGAAATAAGGTTGCTGTGTAAACGTACTCTTACTAAGCACTAAAAGTAGACTTCCCTCCAGAGGGTATGTCTACACTGCAGAGTTTTTCCGGAAAAACTACACTTATGTCCACACTGTAATTGCATGCTTTCAACAGAAAGTCAAAAGAATGGAGGGATTTTTCCAACAGCAGTAAACCTCATTCTACGAGGAAGAAACCTTTTTCTGAAAGAGCTCTTTCAGAAACAGGTGTGTGTGGACGTGGAAGTAGGAGTTTTTTCGAAAGAAGAGGTCTCCAGGAAAAAGCACAGGTGCCTTGGTGGCCACTCCATCCAAAGTAATCAGCTTAAATGCGAGATAGCGTCCATTCACTGTGGATTGATCGCTTTTTCAATGCGCTTTTGCTGTGTGGATGCTCTCTTTCGGAAGAAGTTTTTCTGGAAGATCTCTTCGGGAAAACTTCTTCCGAAAGAACCCTGCAGTCTAAACATAGACAGAGATAAATTGACAAAGTGGATAGTTGAGGAAGGGCACACCACTCACGTGTAAAGCTGACTTTGCTGTGCAGTGCAGTCTGCTCTAGCCAAATATATTGACGGCTCCTGTTGAGTTTGTGAAATGGAGCAGCACTGAAGCTTAGTCTTTGCCTCAGACTCTGTGGATTTGTTAGGTTGCGAGTGGGCTGAAAAGGGGCTATCAATGTGTGCAAGGTGTGCAGGGGGGAGCCTGGCTCTGGTGTACCTAAGGCACTCCATAGCAGGGGCATGCATTTTGCATGGACTAGGGCCATCAGTGTTTTGAAGTCCCCAAGGCGGCAGCTGCTACTTAGGTTTTTCTCTTTTCTTTCCATCTTTTCTTTTAAAAAATATCTAGCGTTTTGTCTGTGGCATTTCCTGCATTAGAAGAATATTAAGTTTTCAAAGTGAAGCAATCAAAAAGTCAGGAAATGATGAAGTTAAAGTTTTATGTGCCACCCTATGTCAACATTATGTCAGCCTTGAATTACATGCTCACATACTTTTTCTCTAGTAAATGAAAAAATAATTCTCCACTCTTAGACACATATGCATAGCATCCCATTGTTCTGTGTATGCCAGCTAGGCAGGATCCATGAAAGTTATTGACATGACAAATGCAGTAAGCTATATAAACACTGCAGATTTAGTACACATCACCAAGTGATGGTGTAAATTTGCTTCAGTACATAGGCTGCTTCAGTTCACAGAGATTTGCATCATCCACTTTATCCCTTGAACTGCTCCAAAGAAAATAAGAGAAATACCACCACATTATTGAAATTACATACCTTATAGAGAAGAGAACTTGCCATGAAAAGCTGCAATTCAATAAAATCACACCATTAAAGTGTGTGGGCATTGTCTTTTACCTTTAAAGTCTGAAGATAAAGGGAGGAATTCCCAGGAAGAATGTTTTATAGACTTTCAGAGTAAATGTCCTAAGACATTAATAATAAAGGTGGAAATGCCATTGAAGTCCATGGGAATTCTCTTTCTTTCATTCCTTTTAGTATATCCTTGATAACGCCCAATTTGATACCACCTTTCTCTCTCTTTCTTTGTTCCATTATTTTAAATGCCTCCTGCCCTCTAGAAAGGAAGATCACCACCTATCTTCATAGGTGACCTTTCATCCTTCTCTTACAGATTCGCTATATTTCACAGACACAGGGTTTACCAGCAGAGTATTTGTTAAGTTCAGGGACAAAGACAACAAGATTTTTCAACAGGGATACAGACTCGCCGTATCCATTGTGGAGGCTAAAGGTAGGCAGACATTTCCTTGTGTTCTTCATTTTGCAATAGTTGACTAGAAGTGAGGCCAAATTCTCTTAAGTCAGAGTGTGAATCTCTTCACAATGCATTGAGACACTTCCCAAAACTGAGTTGTTAGAATGGGTTTGAGCTGAGGTAAAACTGTTGTAAGGAAAGAATTCAGCTATTGGCTGCGCAATGGCTTTGCAATTAGTGCCTGGCTCTGCATGGTAGAAGCTTTAAGTCCAAAATGAATCTTAAAATCTCTCCAGTAAGGAGCTGCCCAGACTGGGGCAGTTTTAGTTTAATGAAGGGCATGTCTGCAGTGCAGAGAAAAGCCCATGGAGGCAAGTCTCTGAAAATGGGTCCACTGAGTTGGGCTTGTGCTCTGGGGCTAAAAATACCAGTGTAGGTGTTTCCACTCGGGCTGGAGTCCAGCTCTGAAATGTGGGGAGGAGGAGGGTCTCAGAACCTGAGTGCACAAGTGAGAACGTTTGTGCTGCTATTCTGAGCCCTGTGTAGTTCAAGCCCCGTGTGTCTGTTTTTTCAATGCAGACATACTCTTAGCGAGCGACTACTATCCTATCCATTTAGGGCTTTTGTTTATATCTTCACAATCTATGGAGGATAGTTGATGCAATAAGGTTTAATTTAACCTGCTGCTGGGTGGAATTTGTTTTTAATACCTCCCAAGTTCACATACACATTTCCATGTTAACAATTAAAATAGATAATAGTACGAAAAAGGTTCCAGGATCAGTGGTAGCAACATGTTCTGCTCCACTGCATCTGAGTGGGACGGTCTTGGTTAGTAAAGCACTTTGAGATTCTTTAGGTGTGAGGTGCTATATAAATACATTCCGCTACTATTTAGGTTACCTGTTCATGTAAGAGACAGGTGGCTTTGTGCGTGGTGTACTTGGGGAGGGGGGCGTTATGGGATGCATTGCCTCTCCCCCCAAACTGCAAGCTTCAGTTAAGCATAGGATCCCCTCTTTTCCCCCCATTCGGGTCTCCATTGGATGACTGGAGTTGCCTCCCCAAATATGGAAATCAACTAGGCCTCTGGCTTTGACTCTATGGGGTGGACTTTGAGGTATCCATCTAAGCTGGTTTATCAGCCTACATAGATGCAAGGGCAGCTCAGCTAACTCCCTTTCCCCTGTCTTGAGCAGACACCAGATGATCATGAGGCAGAAACAGGGATTAAGTCGAAGGAAGCAAGGAAGTACATTTTCAACTGTTTAGATGATATGGCACAGGTAAGAATGTTGGTGAGTAACTAGCGAGATCTTTCCTTGTGCATCTGCGCAAGGCAAACAAATGGGGCATGAAATCATTTCTACATATATGCTGCTTTGGGCAAACCTCTGAGAAACACCAGGTCTTCATCAGTCCAGCCAACTCCCAGTTATCATGTGTTGCATTGGCTCCCTACACATAAGGCCATATATAGTCATGAAAGTTGCATCAAACAGTGTGGCTTAGTAATTAGGAGTTTTACAAGTGCTAGGGTCTATTCCTAGCTCTGCCACTAACTTCCTATTTGACCTTGGCTGAGTCAGTTAACTTCTCTATGCCTTAAATTCCCTTATCTGTAAAATGAGGAGGAGGATGTTTACCTACTTTAGAAAGCACATTGCTACCTGTAAAGAAAAAGTGCTTATTATTTGATTGTTTTGTTGTTGTAACAGTGAAGTTGGTATGGGGCTACGAAAGTTCATGACAACAAAATGGCCCATGATAGTTTTGATCTAGAGTACATGTAAGATAATACTGGATATTTTAGCTTCATTAGCTAAAGTGTAGAAAGTGAGACTTCAGATCAGGAAAGATTTTATTATGAAAGCTTTTCCTGGCCCCTGATCTATAAATAGTGCTGTTCTCCATAAACTTACTGCTATCTTTTTTGTTTGTGTTTTTTGCTGTTTTTGCAGCAAGGCACAAAATATATGGTGCTTTATATGATACATTATGTTTGTCAGAGCTTGTCTATTATCACACAGAAGCTGATAAAAAGCTGGAAAGGACAACTAAGATCTTCCATGGCCATTGACCTAAACAAGCTAGATACTTAGCAGCCTGTACAGAGACATTTCTTGCACTTAGCCTGATGGCAATTTGACTTTGCCAGCTCAGATTCTTCCTTGTGACCTCAGCAGCTGCTCTTCGGCAGACACACACATGGTGGAATCGAGAGAGATGATCTCTTGGAGACCTGAGCATCTGCTTGTCCCTTTTAACTGTTGTCTTTGTCCTTTCTCTCCCAGGTGAATATGACAACAGATTTAGAAGGAAGTGATATGTTGGTGGAAAAGGCAGACCGGCGGGAGTTTATAGATCTGTTAAAGAAGATGTTGACTATAGATGCGGATAAGAGGATAACTCCAATTGAAACACTAAACCATCCCTTTGTCACCATGACGCACTTGCTCGATTTTCCCCATAGCACACAGTAAGCTTCCTTCCTTCTGCCTTATGTCTGGGTTGTCAGAGAGACAAGTTAGATGGAGTGGGCGGGATGGTAGACTGGGCAGTAGGATGAACATTTGGGTTTATAAAAGGGCCTAGCAACAGTATTTTAAAAGGCCACCGTTAAGGCCCAAAGCTTTTCATTTTTGTTTAAAAAAAAAAAAAACCCAAACCTAATATGAATAAGAAATGTGTTGCTGATGCACAAAATTCAAAAGACAGAAGACTGCATTATGTCCATTGTGAAATGACTCAATCATTACACATATTCATGTTAAAATACAGAAAAAATAGGTGCAAGTGGCATTGACTCGACTTATGCAAGTGACAGAGGGGTTGGTGCTGTGGTTCTCATTATCCACAGCGTGACCCAGCCCTTCCTCACAGAACCCTTTCCCAGCTAGATGGAATCTGGTTGGGACCGCTCTGTTTAACCATCTGGAGAGAGGGCATTGCGATCATAATACCAACGCTTGTTTGCAGCCTCCCCCTCTTGAGGACTCCTGACTTAGAAAAAGGAACTAGAAACAAGAAATCTCATTTCTGCGCCCAGCTCTCTCGCTCTCAGATTTGCTATGTGGCCTTCAACAAGTAACTTGAACCTCAGTTTCCACATCTAGAAGGAAGACTAGAAGGGTAGAACTTTAACAGGGTTCATAAAAGAGCTAGATAAATTCATGGAGGTTAGGTCCATCAATGGCTGTTAGCCAGGATGGGTAGGAATGGTGTCCCTAACCTGTTTGTCTGGATGTAGGTGACAGGGCATCTGGTATTGCCCCTCTGGGGCGTCTGGTATTGGCTGCTGTCGGCAGACAGGATACTGGGCTACATGGACCTTTGGTCTGACCCAGTATGGCCGTTCTTATGTTCTTATCTGTAAAATAGAGAAGCACTCCCTCGCCTGATGGGGATGTTATAAGGCATGGTTCATTAAGGCCTGAGTCTCATTTATAATAAAGCTTGAACATCACTATACATTAGCCTGGGACTTTGGAGATCTGGATGCAGTTCCCTGCTCCACTATGGATTTTCTGTCTGACCCTGGGCAAGTCACTTAGGGCCAAATTTGTAAAGCTCTTTAGCCGCTGATCGGTGTGCATTGGGATTTTTAAAAGTGTCTAGCAGCTTAACTCATTAATTTCAGTGTGAGTCAGGCACCTGGTTTTGAAAGCCCTGGTAGATGCACATCCCTGAAAGCAGGGGCTTGTGGGGAGCCAGCTTAAAAGCCGGCTTCCCACAAGCCCTGGTTTCCCCCGCCTTCCCCCCCCTCCCGCTGCTGCCTCTGACACAGTGCGGGGTGGGGGTTGGGGGCTGCGTGTAACCACGGACGCGTTTACACTTTCACATTCCTACTGTGAATCAGAATTAATAGTACTGCTATAACTCAGAGTAGCTAGTATGAGAATGAATACATTAAAAATGGTAAGTTGCTCAGACACTGCGGTAATGGAGACCATATAAGTACCATAGATGGATAAATAGATACTGAGGTGATGAATGCCATATGAACACAAGGTAATTATTATAAACAGAGAGAAAATACTCATCATAAAAAAGTCAGTTTTATGAAAAATTTGAAACAATAGACAAAAATCTGCTTTTATGTTTGCAATAATGTACTTTCATTTGCAACAACCCTTTTTACATGTGCAGCAACTGCTTACAGTTTTACAGACTCAGGGCCCAGTCTGTTGCCATTGGGAAACCTTCCCTCCATTAGGGCTTCATTGCTGAAGTTTTTACCCCAGCCCTCCTTGGGCCAAGTACCTAACAAAGGTACAAGTTCGTACTCAGGAGCAACTCAGTGGAAATTTGTGTCTGAATAAGAACTTTAGGATCGAGCCTCTGGATAGGGTTGCCAGATGGTTTATCCAAAAATATCGAACAGCCTTCCCCCTACCCCCCCCCCCCAAAAAACCAAAAAACACCGGGGGGAAAATTCTGTGGGAGGGAAAAAAAATGGGGAGATCAAAGTTTTTGAGCAAAAAAACCCAACAATAAACAAACATTAAATTAAAACAGCTTTAAGTGCCTGCAGAGTCAGAAAAGGGATAGCAAGACGGGAGAAGTTGAGCACATTTTAGGTGTCCAGTATTTTCTGAATTTTTTCCCTGGACTGGAAGCGAAAATACTGGACACCTGGCAACCCTACCTCTGGATGCTAAACACCCTGCCAGCTCAGCACTCTTCCTCTTTTGGAAATGGCAACAAGCTTTAACCAACGTGCAGGGGAGTTGACAGCCTCACTGGGCTCCTGGGCAAGGCGAGGAGGTGGCTCCATGATCCCATAAAGGGCGGGGCCTCAGGCAGAAGGGGCAGGGCTGAGGGCAGCTGCACAGACCCTGTGCGCTCCCCGTCCCCCAATGCTGCCTGGAGTGTGCCACATTCCCCTGGCAGCCCTTAGAGCTATTCAGAGTGCACAGTGCGACTCTATAGTGTCAATTTAATGGGCTCAAGACTCTGGGTGCTGCCACTGCACTAGCCCCCTTTGACCCCTGGACCTTGTGGCAGTTGCCCCCTTTGCCTCCCCAGTCAGCAGGCCTCCCAATGTGGGTTGGCTGATTTGAAATCAGGCCTGTGATTGTCCCTGTTTCTGAGAATAGGAACTTCAAAGACTCCAGGAACGCTGGGGACTGAATCTCTCTTGAAAGTAAATCAGGACAGAGAGGAAGTGCAAATGTAGAGAAGACATAGCTGCTGGAAGCAGTTTCTACTGTGACACACTTCACAAAAAGGCTACAAGCCTCAAGAACTCTTGAGGCTTTGTACTTGTTAGTGCCAAAGCAGCAGCTTTGCATTTGTGATTGTAGGGATACTACGTTGTTGGCAACAATGTTTTTGAATATGCAGTATATTATTGCACTAATTTACAGGGAGCAGATCATGTTTTACAGTACTCTTTTGCAATGGTAGTATTATGTGAAATACAAGTATGTCATTTTCAGTGGTTTACTCTACAGTGTTTTGAAAAATAGTTAAAAACTTGTGCAGAAACCTGGGCAATTAGCATTCTACCTTTGTCAAGTAGATTTTTAAAAACTTTTACAAATATTTCTAAATATTTTGCAGATTACCTGTATTTCATAGATGTAAAAAGCATGTATACGATGAAAGTACATACATATTCTCTCACATCTGATTCAACATTCAGTAATTGTTGCACAGAAATAATCGTATTCATAACCAAATGGCATGGGACTTTTTAGAAGAAGCATGGTCTCTTCATTAAAGGATGAGGGAGGGAGGGAGCGTGCAAGGGATCTGGATTCTATTCCTGACCACTCCTGTGTGATCAGGGGCACGTTTCTTTAAATGGACACTATCAGCTTAAAAATAAAGTATCATAAACACTCATTTTTACCCATATTACTAATAACAGCTTAGATTATTAAAAGTGAAATCTTACAAATTGAGTCCTGAGGTGCACTTACTTTTCATAGTTTCTCTGTGTAAACAGTCAAAATCAAGGAGAAAATACTTTCATTTTTGTTTTCTTTATAAGTTCACTGTCAGATGCTTAGTTTTACTTTTGGTTATTAAACACTGTGGGAGAAATAATGAATGAAAAATAACCATTTGAATTGGATTTTAAAACAATATTGAAATTCCTAATTGTGGAAAGTGTTCATCTTATTCCTGCAGGTCCTGGTCAGATCTGTAGCTCTTGACCATACTTAAAATGATAGTGTTCCTTTAAAAAAAAAATATCTCTGTGCCTCAGTTTCCTACCTCACAAGGAATGTGCTGTAATAGGGCAGAAGTATTTTATATGCTATATTGCACAAACAGTATGTTGCTACATACTGAGGAGACAAAATATTGTACTTTTCAATATTTCCACTGCTATATGTGTGTGTGTGTGTTTATTTCTTTAATACGTAGGTTAGAGGGATTGTGCTGGAGGAGATTTAAAAACATTTCCCCACTGCTGCCTCTCAAGTTGAGACAGCCTCATGAGCCAATCCTGCAAGATGCTGAGCACTCGAGCTATGCTTTAGGAAACCCTTTAAGTCATATGCGCTGAATGGGACTCATGCTTACATCCTGTGCTAAAGTGGGACCAATGAACTGAGCAGCTTTGCAGGACTGAGCTCAAATGAACATTTTTAAAGTGATGAGTAAGAACTGAGATGTCTCATGTACCACCTATAGCAAAATCTTCCTCCTATAGGGGAAAGGCTTTGAAAACTGCCTTTAAAAGAAGCCCAAATGATCAAAGACCAGCTGGCTTTCTCCCCACATCCCCATTATCTGTCATGTTACAAAAGACAACTCAACATTTCTTGGTTTGATTTTTCTTCCCCTTCTGTCTGACTGCTGACAGCTTTTGGCTGCTGACTCTAACTTACACTGCAGGACTGAAGCTGGATGAGACTCTCAGGAATCCTAAGCCAAAACAAGTCCTCTGCTGAATGCCAGCTAGTTCCCTTTCAGTACAAACAGTGTGAACCTTGGCTATGGGGAGAAGGGGATATTCAAACAAAGTAGGGAAACACTGATTAATCTAGCAAGTGCCAAGCATTGCCTGATCACTTGGCTTAGCCATCAAAGAAGAAGGCTGACCTGGAGCTAGATTTCTGTAGCTGACTGTTAAATATGCTCATTGGGTTGTTGTTTTTCCTTCTCTTTCTCACCCTCTCATCCCTTTCTCTAAACAGTGTCAAGTCCTGTTTCCAGAACATGGAGATTTGCAAGCGGCGGGTGAACATGTATGACACAGTAAACCAGAGCAAGACGCCATTCATCACCCATGTGGCCCCGAGCACATCAACCAACCTGACCATGACCTTTAACAACCAGCTCAACACTGTCCACAACCAGGTATGGGAATCAGCAGCAGCCAAGGCCTGAAAGCTAGAGAGCCCTAGAAAATGGAGGGTAGATGTAGTGCTCTTATCAACACTGGCACAGTAAGATGGCTCCTTTCTGCCTTGTGACAAGAACACACCATCCTTCTCCTTGAGCCTTGTCTAGTTCTGTGGTATTTTATGCAAGGATGATTCATTCCATGGCACTCGTGTGACCGTGAAATACTGGCTTATTCGTTCATCTCGTTGGGGATGATGAACCCCACCTTCCTAGGGAGTTGGAATGGAATAAAATTCCGATGGCAGTCTCTCTTTGTGCAACAAGTAGGATTGTGCTAAGTGACAATCAGGCAGACACGAGTAATTATGAAGATTACTGCTGAGATAAAACTAAATCCTCACATCACAGACACAAGACTGCAGCAGCAGCAGCAGCAAATGGAAGTGCTCTCACTTCTTACCGTAGCATTTGGTGGGGTATTTCTCCTTGAGTATTATTTGTCTTTACAGTAGTCCCTAGAGGCCCTAATTGAGATGGAAACCCCACTGTGGTAGGCGTCCTCTGCGGTAAGAAAAGCCTGGTCTGCTGGGGCAGGGGTGCACTAGCTGCGCCCCCCCCCCCCCTCCCCAGCAGACCAGGGAGACTCGGAGCGGCTTTTCTCGCCGCGGAGGACACGGGTGGCGGTACTGCGGCACATCTTGGCGGTCCCGCCGCCCGCGTCCTCCGCGGTGAGAAAAGCCCCGTTCGTAAGTAGGGATCCAATGTAAGTCAGATCCACGTAACCCGGGGACTGCCTGTATCCTTTTTTTGCCTGCTTTTGGAACTTAGGCTGGAGAGTAAGACTGCTTATAAACTCCTGTTGATTACCTTCTCCCAAGCACCAATTAGCACCCTTTACTATAACCAAACACCACCACCTGCACGACTAGAAGGGTCAGACACTCTGTCATCTTTACTCGCCCTGAGTAGTTCCTTACTCCACCCAAAGTTCCTGCCAGTGAGACTATTAGCACTGCATAGTGTGAATATGGGTGGAAGAATCTGTCTCTGCATATCAAACAGCAGCAGAAATTTGGGTGAGGTCTGCCAGTATCAGGCAGTTCCAACATTCTCACTGTACGTCAAAAACCACTGTACGTGGGCCACTTCTCCTGTTTCCTCTCCCGTCTCTAGGTGAGGTTTCCGACTGTCTCTTGTGTGTCCATCACTTACTGCCTGGGTTTTTTTTAAAGGGGGTTGAAAAAAGTGCCGCTTTATGTTCTCTTATCAAAAGAAGTGTGTAGTTGTGATGGGTGTATAAATGGGAATCTCCAAATTCTCCTATATGTTTTGTGTTGGGAGCAGAACTGACCTCACCAGGTTTCTCACAGGGTGGGCCAGAAGCATGTACGGAGCAGTTTGACTTTGTGTGACTGTTGCTTTTTGAGCCTGTGAAGGGGCAGGCCCTGGTCCCGGAGCGAATTCGCCTTGGACCTGGGGACACATAATCCCTTTGGCCTGGCCCTCAAAGTCCAGTGCCCCTTTATCAGGGGAGATACGGCCCTCTGGCCTAGTCCATACAGACAAGCCTTTTGCACCATCTTGGAGGCTGAATTATGGGGGTTTTGGGGGAGGTAGGGGGACCCGGGCCCTCCCGCTCCACCGGGTCCCAGCCTAGGGCCCTGTTGGCCGTGTCAGTATCCACTGCCTGGTTGCCGACCCCCCGGAGGTCCTTCCTCCTCCCGGGGATGCTTCCTGCCTCTCCCCTGGAGAGGCGATGTCCTGGGGTCTGTGCTTTGGCTTGCAGCTCCTGAGCGCCTGAATCAGCAGGCCTTGCTCCAGTGGTAGCAGGGATGGCTGGGACGGCTCAGGATCTCTGCCCTGCACCCCTGCCACTTCAGCTACCTCCCCTGACTGCCTGCTTCCCCTGGCTTTTATCCCAGGACTCACTCGTGTGCATGCCCAGCAAGGCTGCAGGGGTGGGGTCTGCCCTGCCCCCGAGGCCAGGTGAACTCTTTTAGCTGCAGTGCGGGGCCATGCCGCCCTTTCACAGAGCCCCTTCCTCTTCCTGTCTCCTCCCTGTTCCCCAAATCAGGCCCATCCTCAGGAGAGATGCTCCATTCTGGAGACTCCCTGGACAACAAACTGGGCTATGGTGTGGTTGGAAGCAGCCCCAGTTGATAGAGCGTCTCCCTATTCATGCTTAGTGTGCTTCCTTTGCCCATGTCACCTTCCCTTGCCTCTTGTGCTCCTCAGTTTTCTATTTTGCTCCTCATTTATTTTTTTGTTTCCTGGTTTTATTTAGATTCATTTATTTTTAGATTTGCTTCTTCCAACATACCATCTCCCTCATTTTTTTTTGTTTAATTCCCATCATTCCTTTAGGCCACCAACCTGGCTCCCACCTCCACCAGTGCCACTATTTCTTTAGCCAACCCTGAAGTCTCCATACTAAACTACCAATCTGCACTCTACCAGCCTTCAGCAGCATCCATGGCCGCAGTGGCCCAGCGGAGCATGCCCCTGCAGACAGGAACGGCGCAGATCTGTGCCCGGCCTGACCCCTTCCAGCAAGCCCTCATCGTCTGCCCTCCAGGCTTTCAAGGTAAGAAACCGGCCTGCCTCCTGGCAGCCAGCCTTTCTGTTGTTTGATTTGGTTCACATTTGAAATCTCCCTCCACCATATCTTTCTGAAGGAAGAAAATCATGAAAGTGAGGAGAACATCAGGAGCAGTTGGGTTGCTGGTGATACCTCGGGGGTGGAGGGAGGGAGATGTGATTGTGGTGCTCATCGTTCATTGTCCTGGTCAGTGTATTTTGAAGAACCTTTGCCTTGTGTTGGCAAATTGAAAAGAACTGACTATTTTACTGACCAGTTCCCAGGTTGCTCAGTGACCCTGTTTCCATGAGGTGACTCAGCAGGTTAGTTCTCTGGAAAAGTCTGTACTGGAGATTTGCCCTGATTATGGCCATCAGTGGCTAGTCATCTGTACAGCTGCACCACTGCAGCTAGTATAGATAGGTATAGCTGATTTTTGCACCAGTGGGCAATACTCCTGTTTTAAAATGGTGTAAACTGCATTGGGACACATAGCAGCTTCACCTGTCTGTGATAGGGGTTGCTCCTGCATAGTTTCACCAATAGCTGTATCAGAGACAAATACTCAGTCCAGGCAAGATCTGAGATTTGGTCCTGATGGTGCAGGATCTATCAACAATAATGTTTTGCAATACTCTAACCACTTTTCTACAAGGACTTTATAGTGTAACTTTTACCCCAGTTGAAGCCTGGCGTCCCCTAACTCAACTAGGTTAGCAGGTGTTAAAGTAGACAAGGACACTATCACTTCAGAATGTGTTGACTGATGCGTACTGGTGATATGCCTTTCAATCCTAGTGAAGTCTAGAGAAACAAAATGCCTCAATGACGAGTGGAGTGTACACAACCTTACTCTGGAGTCCCAATCTCCCACCTCATCAACAGGCAGCACCCTCACCCTATAGTGTATTTTTCTAGCCATCTGTGATGGTTGCTGGTAGCCAGATTGGAGAATAACAGGTTTAATTTGAAAACAAACCCTTATAGAATTGCCTCCAGATGTGGGTAACGTTATGATGTCTCTACTAAAGTTAACACATTCTAAAAGCATATGCCAAGTTTAAGGAGGGTTAATCTCCTACTGTCTTCAGCCTTGTGTGTGTGTGTCATGTCTGCCAAAAATTGATAGATGTCCATGGGTTGAGAGTGTAATAAATTTGACTGGATGTAAGAAGTGGGAATCAAGCGCCTGATTTTCTTTTTTAGACCCCTCTTCTTAGCAGTGCTGATGATGACTAATTCTGTACCTTCTCTGTCCATGGAACAGGATTACAAGCCTCCCCTTCAAAGCATGCTGGGTATTCTGTACGGATGGAGAACGCTGTTCCGATTGTCACTCAGGCTCCTGGGGCCCAGCCTCTTCAGATCCAGCCAGGTCTCCTCGCACAGGTAATTTTCTTAGTCTGGGTAAATGTGCTTTGGGCAAGTATAGGTGACACTTGGAGCAAGTGTTTTTCATTTAGCTTAGCTACATGGAGCGGGGGAAAACTCAGTCCCTCTGTGGCTCAGTTGTAGAATGGGACACCCAGGTGAACATCTCCAGCTTTCCACGGGGCATCTGTCTTTCCTCAATCTCCTTTTCTCCTGGCAGGCTACTTCTGATTTCTAAAAGGCTCTAACAGTGTAGCAGGTAACAGGTCCATTCTCTTTCTCAGTCCCCCTTTTTACAAGGTGTGATCCAATTCTCATTGACATCCGTGGGGGTGGCAATAGGAGCTGTGTCAGGACAATGGTAAGAATTAATGATTGATACTTTTCTGAATCCTACTAAGTATTTGGCCCTGTGACATCTTGCAGCAGCAAGTTCCACTGGTAAATTGTGTATTGTTTAAAAAAGGTTTTGCTTAATTTATTTTTCAGTTTGTTTCCTTTCCATTTTATGGAATGTCATCTTGTTCTTGAGTAATGGGAAACCTGAAGGCAGGGCCAGGGCAGCTATGTCAGAGAATCTCTGCCTCTACTGGTGCAGTTCTTGAAGGGACCCTAGTAGAAGATAAATGACTCCCCAACTATGGAAACCCAGAGTGGGGGTTGTCACTTGAAAAAGTGCCTATCCTCCGTGAAGGTGAATCCCCAGCCTTCTGTCAAGAGGTATAACTGAGACCTCCTTGCCCCAGTTTCTGTGAATCTGGCCATTTTTTTAAAGTGGTCTGATATTTATTGGTGTCAGGAACGTCTTTGATAGAGAACAAATATACTAAGTGTTAGGTGCATAGAGCTACACAATACCTCCTGGAAAAAGTGATCCAGAAGTAAAATACATGCCTCCTGTGGGCTGCTTAATGCCAGAGTGTTCATTTGCACTCAGACATCAACAGACTTTAAAATCATGCCCAAGCCTTGGATTGCCCAGGTTACATAAGCCATGTATATATTCCTGTGATTACTTTCCTTTGCCAGAGGCCTACCGATCTTATCTGGTGAAGACCGAACGAAGCACAACGTAACACCTGTGTGATTTTTCACTAGCTAAGTGCCCCGCCTATTCCCACTAAAAGAGTCCTCGTGACAGAGCTGCCTCTTGGTGCAAGTCTGCTTCAAAATGGAATTCATCATTTTGCCAATGCCTGTCATAACCTTCAGCATGGCAAGCTTGGACCTTGCATCCCATTCAGAAGTCTGAGAAGCAGAGCAGTGGAAAGGAAACGGAGAGATTTTCAAAGACTGGAGTGGGAATATGTGCAAAGTGAAATTAGGCACAAGCAGCTGAACTGGCACAAATGCTTTCCAACTGATGTTCCCTCTAAGCCACAGGGCAGCTCCAAAACTGGACCCTAACCACTTACTCTCTGTATACATTGAAATCCAGGAAACAGGGCCAGGCAAATGGCTGCAAGTGCCTCACCCAGAGGCCCTTGGATAAACTCTTCCATAACGGTAGTGATGGATACGGACGCATTTTGTATATTGTCTCTGTGAGCTGGTTCTTGCAGAAATGAAAAGTTAAATCAAGCTGCTGCCTGCAATATGCAAAGTAGGGGGTGAAAATAATCTTTACATCAGACCTTTCTGGGTCCATTT
This sequence comes from Pelodiscus sinensis, assembly GCF_052426305.1. Lineage (NCBI taxonomy): Eukaryota > Metazoa > Chordata > Testudines > Trionychidae > Pelodiscus > Pelodiscus sinensis. The sequence goes on from NC_143052.1 coordinate 102,611,222, forward strand.
TCTCCCACACGAGCACGTATCCTGGCATGTGGCTGGGGAGACAGGTGAAAAGAGGCTCTGATTCCAGTCTTTAACAGATCAGCAACTTCATGTCTTAAAGGGACAGCACTCCATGTATTTGAAGGGTGTTTTTTCCAGCCTGAAATTGATGGTGTCACCAGGGGTGCTGACAGCCTCTGTGGGACCCTGAGCAATGTGGGGGAACCTCCGGCTCTGTGCTTTTAGAAGGGGCGGGGCCGGAGCAGTCAGCTCTCCATGCCTTGCTGCATGCAGCGTCCGAGTCCCTTTGAATTGCCAGGCCCCAGGGCAATTGCCCTCCCATAGGTGGGCCTGGGTGTAGCACATAGAAAAGGGTGATCCAGCGCTTGTCTCTTCCTTCCCTTCTCCCTCGACTGTGTTCTGCATTCCTGCATTTTCTTACTTTCACTTCTAGGCAGAAAACCCTGCCTGCCTGCCACCAGCCCCTTCAGAGTAATTAGGGCCACTTCCCTTTGTGCTACTCTTCCATGCGGCTGAAAGGGCTCGCTCTCACTTTCCTCATCTGAACCTAGGAGCGAGAGTCCAGAGCCCAAAATGTGCTCTCAGTGACACCTGTGACATCTTACTCACAGCCGTGGACATGGCAGCGCTGTGCACTGTCCCAACGGACCAGCCAAAGCAATCCTTTCCTGCCGATGAAAAATCTCCGTGTTCCTTACCTCATATGTAGAGAGTTGTGCCCAGATCCCGACACTGAATCTAGGTCCATGCACTTCGACAGCAGGAGGACTGAAGAAATCCAAGCCTCCTCCACACACAAGGAGGAAGTGGCTTTGGCATGCAAACAAACTCGGGTAATCTCTTACAGGGAGCAACAACCATGTAGTAACCTTTTTTAAACCAAAGCTGTAAAAACAAAAATATTCCCCACGCCCTCATCCACCTGCCTGCCAGGGCTTGCCCTGTGGGATAGCACAGTGCTGTGAACAGCTCTCCAGGGCCCTGTGCCTGAGTAGCCTTTCCAGCCCTAGTTGTGCAGATGTGGCGGAGACAGAGAGAGGCCCACCACTGCAGCCTTTTCATCTGACTCAGCAAGGCAGAAAATTCCAGGACAATCAACATTTGGAACTGGGCTGGAAAGCGTTTGTGTGTGTGGTGGGGGTTGTTGGTGAGTGTGCGTGTGGGGGAGGGTTGGTGGTGAGTGTGTGGCGGGTGGGGGTTGCTAAAGGGGCTACAGGATGGGGAGAAATTTAGGGTTTGTGTGGTGCAGGCAGTAGATAACGAATCTCTGAATCTGGCTTAGGAAGGAACAGGGTGAAATACCTTCTTGCAGAGACTCAATTTGCGGTGCAGCACCCTTGGTGCTGTGTGGCTACACTGTGTGGCACACTGTGTGGCCCCAGCACAGTGATGGCACCACTATGAGCCTAAGAAGGGATGTTGCTAATACCCTTGAATTCCATGGCCCGGTCTCTGAGCACGCATGCTCTGTGTGCCTGCCCTCAAGTGATAAGCTTCTCTGCTGTCATGTTGGTAGCATCTCACTATGACCAGGCTGTAAAATTTTATGATTCCTAAATTGAATTGTCAGAGCAAGCTGACCTTGGGAGAGATCTGTAATAGTTCACCTAGACTGATGGGTACACGGGTGTGGTGTGTGCATGCATGTGTGTAATTGCTGAACTTGGAGGGGAGAGGGCCCAGCTCTGGCACAAAGGGGCACCAAGCTAGAAAATTCCAGGGAGGGTTCGGAGACAAGTGTAATTTGCAGTTTATTAGAGTGAAGTACTCTTATTTCCTGCTGCCATTAACATGGAATAGATTTTGATGTTAAGTTGTGTCTGTCACTAGGGTTACCAGGTAGCTTCAGAAAAAATACCGGACACACTTGATTGCGGAGAGGGCTGGCTGGGAGGGGGGAAGGGGAAGCAAGGCTGCGGGGGGGGGGGGGGGAGGGCAGCAGGGTTGGCTGGGGGACATTGGGGGGGTGGACAGCAGGAAGCAAGGCTGGTCGGGGGTAGAGGAGATCGGGGGGCGGCCAGCGGGAAGCAGGGCTGGTCAGGAGGGGAGGGGTCTGGGCAGCGGGGCTGGCCGGGGGAGATTGGGGCGGGGTGTCGGGCGGAGTGGGGCTGGCTGGGGAGATTGGGAGGAGGAGAACCGGCCGGCAGAAAGCAGGGCTGGCCGGGAGAGGTCGGGGGGAGAGGGGCTGGCCAAGAGGGGGAAGCAGGGGTGAGAGAATCGGCCGGCGGGGAGCGTGACTGACCTGGGCACATGCAGATCCCAGGGCGCTGCCTGTCCAGTGCACGGTCCTGGCGAAGCACAAGCGAGTCTGGCTACGGCCCCACAACGCACTTGAACAGCTCTCAGGAGCATGGGCAGGGCTTCTCCTCCTCCCCAAAGCATCACTCCTACGTCAGACGCAACCAGAGGCTCCCAGCGCTGATCGCGCCCCGCCTCCCAGACACTCCCCCGCCCCCGCCAGGCTTCCAGGGGGCACCCAGACGGAAAACCAGAAAATACTGGACATTGCACATTTCTGGTATTTTCTGAATTTTTTTACTGGACAGAGGGCCCAAAAACTGGACTGTCCAGTTGAATACCAGACACCTGGCAACCCTATCTGTCACACTGCAGCTATTCCCAAAGCAGTGGTGTGAGATGCTGGGCCAGGCAGCAACTAGGGCCAAGCATGGGAGCTGCACAGCCTGATTCTGCCTTCAGGTGCACCCAACCAATGCCCCCACTGATATTTTCACAAAAAATACTGAACATAGCAAGAAAAAAATTGGTTGAGTAAGGGAGGGGTGGGGGGACAATCAAAGTTGTTGAGCAAAAAAAACCAAAAATCAACTGCACACACACACACACACACACACAAAAGACACACTGTGCCTTTAAATCCCCATGCTCCCCACCCCCACCATCACATGTGTTAGGCGAAGATTGTCCCAAGCGACCTTTTGTCTGAGAAAAACAGGAAATACCAGGTATTTTCTGGGTCTTTTACTGGACAGAGGCCGCATACCGGACACCTGGCAATCCTAATTAGTCCCTACGCCCCACCCCTTCCTGCCTTCTCTCCCCATGGACCCCAGGCCCCAAGGATGTGGCTTTGGGGACCACCAGGAGAGCCTGGTGCAGCAGCAGCTGTTGCACCCCCCGTACACACACACACACACACACACACACACATCAGATGAGAGTATAGAATGGAAGAGGATTTGTATGGGATTTGGACATTGAAGTCCCCTAAGGCTCCTTTACAAAGCCCAGCCAAAAGCATGTCCAGTTAAGAGGGGGAACCTGACCTAGGAAAAGTGGCCGGGATTGGTTAACGTGCCACTTGCCTTTCCATTCTCCTGTGAAGTACTGGTCAGAAACTGAGACGGAAGGCAGCCACACAGAAGAAGAAAATGGCACAATCAGCTGCCCTATAAATATCCCACGTGCAAGACCTTTAGCCTCCCACTATGGAAAGTGTCTCCTTGGGGACCAGATGACCTAGCTAAGTGGTAATGGGCTGAGGAATCTTTTGATCCCTTTTAATTCAGCCCAGGTCAGTCATCGCTAAAAGTTTGTTCCTACCTGTAAAATGGTCAGTATGAAATAGAAGGACCTATCCATCTGTCTCACAGAGCTGGAAGGGACCTTGAGAGGTCAGCAAGTCCAGTCCACTGCCCTAACAGCAGGACCCAATCTATCAATCACTGATAGATTTGCCCCAGATCCCTAAATGCCCCCCCTCAAGGATTGAGCTCACAACCCTGGGTTTAGCAGGCCAATGCTGAAACCACTGAGCTACCCCTCTCACTGGGCAATCTCAGTTTGGTTCTCAGTAGTTAAATGTTCACATTGCAGAAACTGCCATCCAAGTAGACATCACCTGCCACCCTGTAGTGGCCTCAGCAGAGAAGCTAAGTAAGGAACGCTCACCAAGACACTTCCCTAGGGTGATGCTTCTAGGTCTGGCTGGCGGCACATTGGCGAGTCAGGATGGGGGCAGCTTGCAGTGGCATTACCTGTGCTGTATAGTACCTGTTGTGTGGCTAACCTCAGGAAAGTCAGCCCAGTGCTAAATTCATTTAATCTTTTCTAAAGGCCAGTCGAGGAGGTAAAAAGTAATTTTGCCTGTTCTCAAACCCTTGTCCCTATAGTTTCATTTGTCATTTGTTCTCAATTGGTTCCCATTAGATATTAGAAAATACAGTGTTGTTCGGGCAGAACAGGCTCATAACCGACTGAAAGTCCCATTCAAGTAAGGATAAGTGGTTAAACAGTAGAACTTGGACTCCAAGTCTCTGCTATCCCATGTAACATTCTGTAAGGCTGTTCTTTGTCTGCATGTGACTTAAGCGCGCAACTTTTGGAAGGAAGGAAGGATGAACATTAAAGGGGTCATAAGTAGAAACGACTAGGTTTTAACACATAAATGATAATTCCTCTTCTGCATTATAAATCCACTTTTCTATGCTAATGACTAGCACTAGTGATAATGGCCATTTTCCTCTGCTTATAGAAAGCAGCCCTTCATGAATACCAAGTAGATACCACTGTCACCTCTCCCCATGGGCTGTTCTTCAACAATAAGAATTCGGTGATTATCAATAAAAATTGAAATTAGAAATAAATGTTTCCAGTGACACAAAACATCTATTGCATGCCATGATCTCATCAAGCAAGATCTCACAAGCTAAGCAGGGCTGGACTGGGCCCCGGTGGGTACATCCACACTGCAATTAAATCCCTGCAGCTGCTCCATGTCAGCTATCTTGGGCTTGCATGAGTGAGAAATTGCTGTGTAGATATTTAGGCTCAGGATCTAGCCTGAGCTCTGCAAGCTGGAGGTGGGGGAGGAATGGCTGAGAGCCCAGACTCCAGTATGGGCCCAAACACCTGCACTGCAATTTTACATCCCCACAGCCTGAGCCCCACAAGCCCAAGTCAGCTAACAGTGTGGACAGACCCAGTGTGGATGGGGGACCAGTACTGAAGAACATCGATATTGGTGATCGACTGTATGCATAGTTTTCACTAAGGTGCGCACCTGTGCACAAAAATATCTTCCCCCACCCACCCCTTTGAAGAGCCGTGGTAGGCGGCTACTCTGGTGGGCGGGGCCAGCTGAGGCGGGGGATGGGGACGTGCCATGGCCACGTGGCTGGGGAGAGGCCTGCTGTGGTGGTTGGGTCTGCCACGGGGAGGGGGGCCCAGGGCCTGTTCTGGCGGCTGGGGCCGGGAACTGGACCTGCCACATGGCAGGGGGAGAGTGTCTGCTCCAAAGGCTGGGAACAGGATATGTTACATGGCCAGACGGAAGGTGGAGCGTGGTCTGCTCTGGCAGCTGGGAACATGACATGCTGCATGGCGGGTGGGGGGGCGCACGATGAATTCTGCTCCAGCAGCTGGGAGATGTGTATATTAATAAATTAGGTGCCTCGGTGGCACACTTCCAAACCAGCACACGTAACCTCAATATTGGTACACAAGCCAAAACTCACTCCACTCATGGTTGGAAAATCTTAGCGGGAGCACTGACTGTATGGTACTTTCCCCTCCAAGTTATTGTTGAACCAGTATTGAAAGGACACTGATTTTGGAAGCGTCCTCTTTCAGATGAGTTAAAACGAAGATCTTGATGGCTTCCAGTCCTTAAAGATTTTAGAAAACTTTTTCATGAAAAGATTTATCAAAGCATTTGTCCTGGGCAAATATTAACTTAATAACACTCGCTGAAAAATTTTTAACTTCACAAATATTCCCACTGGTTTCCGTGGAACTGCGTGTGGAGTAAATTCACTTATGCAGCAGTAAGGATGAGCAACTTGAATTGTGGGTCCCTCAGATTCTCTTTGCAGTTTCATTTAGATGAAGTACAGCGGGTCCTTGGGATATATTGGGGTTGTGTTCTTGAAAAGGGCAATGGATACCAAAAGGCCATATACCAGGGGCCTAAGTACAACAGTGGCATAAGCAGGAGGCGTCACTTGGGAGGGCTCTGGGTGGGTGGGAAATGACCAGAGGGCAGAGGGGTAGAAGTGATGTGGCTGCCTCTCCCCGCTTCCAGCCAGCAGTGCATGGATAGATGCTCTGAACAGGGGCTCCCATAAAAAAGTGCACCCCACATCACTACCCATTCTGCCCTGTGCTTGCAGCTTGCCTCACTCTGCCCACCCAGCGTTCCTGCCAGAGAGTGGGGATCAGGGTCTTGGAAGTTCCCATGCCCCAGTAGCACTCACCAGCAGGAGGGCCAGGCAAGCAGAGCAGGGCAAGCTTTTGTCCCCACTCTGCATGTGGAGCACCAGAGCTAGGCAAGCCCCCACACCCCGACTCCACACCCCAGCAGGAGTGTCTAGAGGGCAGTGTGGGACAAACGCTGAGGTGGACATGGAGCTGGGACTGCAGGAATGGGCCAGGATGTTAAGTGGGTGGGTTGTGTCTTATTTATATCTGTCGCTCGTCAGTAAGGGAACGTGTTCTGATTCACGTCAGTCCAGAGCCTCACATCCCTCGTTTGAAACTGTCAAAACAGTAGTGCAGATGCCGGGTATGCATGTCGGGATCAATGTGAATCAGAACACGTTCCCTTATTGATGAGTGGTGGATGTGCAAAAGAACAGATGAGACTTATACCAGGGACCAGTGTTCACTGTAAGCTGTGCCTTGTGCAGCCACTCAGGAGTGAGTCAGACACTACACAGCTGATTAGCAGAGTGCCCACAGCTAGGTTTTTTGTTTCTACTGATGGTGCACATTCACAATGCACATAAAAAATGTATTCTGCACTTGGATGGAAAAAAATCCGCACATGGATGGAAAAGATTAGAGGGAACATTGCCAGAGACCCTTCACTTCCTGCCCTGAATTGCTGGGAAATATTGCTATACTAGCAGGTGAGGCCTGTCATTGATCAGGCAAAATCATTTTGCATAGATTACACTTATAGGAAAGTTCAAGAAATTAAATATATGCAATAGAATTTTGTATTAATGTGCTTGCAAAAGGGAAGTAACAGAGCAGTTTTAAATTTGTAGGATTTCAACTTTAAACATTATTCATTTTACTGAATAATTACCATACATGGTAAATTTGAATGAGAAACTCATCAATCTTCCATTACTCTTTCTGTAACTAATTTGAATTATTTTGTGATTCGTAACAGCAAATATTGTCTTTGCACTAAAATGTCAGTTGAATAGTCAAATCAATTTTAATTTTGTTAGCAAATATTTTTATGAACTGTAATCATAATAGCCATGACATTTTTCCAACAAAAAACAAAAAATATTTAAACCTTTCACCCAGCATATTCCAGTATAAAAAGTAGTGCATTCAGCTACTTTAAGTGGCAGGATTATTAAAATTTGGTATCTGTAATGAATTGTGACGTATGATTTTATTTTGGACAAACAAATCCACAAACTGTTCAAAATATATAATAGGTGTGCTGTTTCTGTTTTGCACCCCCTGGTAAATGAGCTAATCCTTGTGTATTGTTTGAAGGGTGCTAGGAAAATGTAAGTTACTGTTACTAACAATCTCTTCCTGTCATCTCTTTCCCTGCCTTCATCAAGAGCTGATATGAAATGTTCTCTTGCCAAAGATAAAAACCATTAGGCCCTTTCAACTCTAGAACTTGTGGCTATATTTTAACCTATTTTCAAACCAACGTTACCGCTGCAACGTGTGTGTGTGTGTAGCTCCTCACAGTTACAAAGCACAGTCGAGCCACTTTAAAGAAACTTGCTTGAGCTCTGCAGGTGGACGTAGGTTATGCACCTATGTCATTTCCAGCTCAAGCGGACCTACGTGCCCTAGCTCTGACTGAGCTGGCTGTACAGCTATGGCAGCTAGAAGGCCTAGCCACCCTGGCGGTGCATCCCAGAGCCGAGGCACAATAGAAGTAGGAGCAGCTAGTGTGTCCCAGTACTTGTGCCACCATAGCTGTCTTTCTAGTCGTTGTGCATTAATTTGATTAGAGCCACTATGAGTATGTTTGCTGGAACTGGAAATTGCACCCTCAGTACCCCAGGCTAGACATACCCACTGTCTGTCCAGATTGGAGCACCAAAGCCTGCTAGCTGGCATAGCTGTGCTTCCGAACAATTTTCCAATAAGGTGGGGTGATGCCTGTGCTTTGTGTTCCAGCATAGACGTGGTCCTAGCATATTTCTCATTCTCCCTCCCACCCCCGAAATCTCCTTCACTGCCTGAGTAAGTCAGGGAAAATGGATGCTGGTGCTTGGAAGCCACTGTTTTGCAATCAGTGTGAAAACATGATACTCATGCCTTTCCTGCATCAGAAATTGTTATTATTTGGGTAATTGTTTAAAGTAACCAGCTGCTCCACACATGAGTGATCTGCCCAAACTAAAGTTCCTTTAGTTGAGGCTACGTCTAGACTGCGAGCCTCTTTCAAAAGAGGCTTTTTTGAAAGATATTTTCGAAAAAGCCTCTTTCGAAAAAGAGCCTCTAGACTACAACCAGTACTTTTGAAAAAGCGAGCCGCTTTTTCAAAAGAGAGCACCTAGGCAGTCTGGATGCTCTCTTTTGAAAAAGCACAGTTTGCATTACATAGCGCCTTTTTTCAAAAGAGCACTTTTGAAAAAAGGCATTCTTCCTCGTGAAACAAGGTTTTCCACAGTCGAAAAAACTGCCACATTCTTTCAATTTATTTTCAAAAGAACGCAGCAGCAGTCTAGACGCCGGGGAAGTTTTTTCGAAAAAAGACCACTTTTTTTTGAAAAAACACACCCTGAAAGAGCCAGCTTTTGATACTCTGACATGGGCTGAATAGCACTTTACTCCATGAAAAGTCCCACTGATGTCAATGAGACAATTTGGAGAATGAAGTATGCCCAACATCAGTGAGGAGCTCAGAATCTGAGACTCAGTCATCACAAAATGTATTAGTCAGTTCCCTATTGCTAATCCTTTTTTGCCTCTGGTAATATCTGTTTGAATTTACTTTTTAAATCTCACACTTTTCCAGCTGTGCTTTAAATGTGAGCTAACTGGATGTACTGAAGTAGATTTTGTGTGGCTAAGCCTGTCTGAATCTCCTGAAGTATCCATTTTTCCTTCTGACCTATTCCACATCATATCCGTCATATTCCTTCTTCAGGTCAACTAGATCCTTCCTTCATCTCTAATCCCACCCCCCAAAACCCTACTCTCATCTCCTTCCCTCCAACTATCCCTTTTCTTCTCTTTCCTTCTCTATTGCAATACACAATACATAACTCCATCTTGCTTCTCTTTCCATTCCCTTTGTTGATCCTCTTGGGTCTCTATATCTGTTCAGTTGTGTCTGAAGCAACAAGAAAGAAAATACATCTGATTTGGCAGCTGTTTTGTTCCAGTTATAGCAATGTGGGGCTTCCCTAGCTTAGAGGTGACCCAGGTTTTATTGACCAACCCTTAGAAAGCCCTGGAATTCACGAGATTTGAAGACTGCAAACAGCCCAGGAAAATATGCTAGGCTGCTGAGGCCTCAACATGCATTTTCACAAAGACAAAAGGCCAGGTGGGCAAAAGGGCCTCCGCAGGCCGGATCCGGCCCACCGAGCAGGTAGATCAGACCCGAGGAGGCCCTGCCGCTCCCCTGCCCCCAGGCCAATTAGGGCCTGTGGGGGTAGGGGGAAGAGTTCAAAGTTTCCTCCAGCCTGCCAGGAGCATGCAGTGCTTTGAAGCGCTGCGCAGTCCTGGCAGGGTGGCTGGAGACTTCGTGCGCTCCCCCACCCCCAAGCCCTGATTGGTCTAAGGGTGGGGGAGCGCGTGCAGTTTCCTCCACCCCACCCCCCCCCCCCACCCTGTGAGGAGCGTGCGGCGCTTCTAAGTGCTGCGTGCTCCTGGCAGGGCAGGAGGAGGTTTCACACACTCCCCTGCCCCCATGCCAATCAGAGCCTGGGGGTGGGAGGAGTGCAAACATTTTCCTACGCCCCGCCATGCAAGGAGCGCGCATTGCTTAGAAGTGTCGCGCATTCCTGCCAGGGTGAAAGGAGGCTTTGCGTGCTCTGATTGGCCTGGTGATGGGGGAGCATGGGAAGTCTCTTCCCACCACCACGGGGGTGGGTGCTTAGTGGGATATGGGGGGCAAAGGGGCTCCCCAACCCCCCAGACCAATCATGACCTGTGGGTGGGAAAGCGCGAAGCATCCTAGCCCCGCCCCTTCCATTTGAGGCCCTGCCCCTTCCAGAGTGGCCCGCTCCTTCCCACACCGCTTCTGATGGCAATAATTTTTTGCCGGGGGCCACTTTTGCCTCTGGCAAAAATTATTGCTCATCCCTGAGGTAAAGGGAGTGAGTGTGCTGGAGCCTGTGAGCCAAACTGATTTGAAGAATAGAAATAAAAAGTTCTGGTTCTGTTTGAAGTTTGTGTTGAGATTCAGGCCAATTTTCATTTTCGTATCCCTAACTGTGACCCACCTACTGCATTGGAATTCACTGGCAAGGATTTCTCAATTCTTCTGGTTTTCTGTATTGAAAATTATTTTACTGTAGTTTCCTGGAGGCATTAAAAGCTCCACCTTAATGTGGAATAAATGATGATTCTTTTTAACCCCCACCTTCTCTTTTGTTCAACAGCAGGCCTGGCCTAGTGGGACCCAGCAGATTCTGCTCCCTCCAGCCTGGCAGCAGTTAACTGGAGTAGCCACCCACACCTCAGTCCAGCATGCGACTGTCATACCGGAGACCATGGCAGGGACCCAGCCACTGGCAGACTGGAGGTAAATAAGAAACTCTGGAGTATTTTGTGTGTGAATCTGTGAGACATCCACTATTTGTGTGTCAGTCTGACTTGCCTCTGTCTGATTAGTTGCCAGTACGCCAAGCTGTGTGTTGGAGCTAACACTGAAAGCCTTTGGGTGTAGTCTTTGCCCATGTAGTCACTAGACTCCCAGCATCTGCCTTGGTCTGTAAGGGGTAGTCTCTCTCTTATGCTTCTCCTTACAGCTCTGTCCTTGTGACACAAGAATATCGTACAAGAAAAAAGACGCGAGCTCCTTTCTTGATCCCAGCAGCTTGCCCCGACCATCCAGATCTGCCTCTGCCTTTTTAAAAAGTCAGACAGCCTTACTGTTTTGTGCTGTGTTGCAGCCCAGGAGTCAGCATGCAGCACTTTGTGCTGTCCGGCCGGAGGGAGCAGGCAGGATAATTCTGTGTGGGTGGGATGTCTGTGCAGAGTGCTGCAGCAGAGCCCTAGCCCTTTGCAGTCTTGGTGCAGACATGGATGGTGGGTCCTTGGCGTTTTGCAGACAACATGGGGATGGAATTCTGGATGTCCTTTCTGTGTTTGTGAATTCCTGACCTTTGTCAAAGGATCAGGGATAGAGAGGCACTTCTCAAGCCAATTACTATGAACCTGTATATTACAGTGGACCCTTCCCAAAATGGTTCCACTTGTGGTTTCTTTCATCTGCCCTGGAACATCACCAGGGCTTCTGTCTTCACTGCCTGCCTCTGGTAGTCTTTCCACTTCCAAGCTGCTCTTACTTCTTCAGAGGGTTAGTGTCAGCAGGCGCTGAAAGGCGGCACTTAGCAAGGATGGTCACTGCAGTGCAAGGCCTTGAGAGTAAGTGGATTAAAGTAGGTAAATTGGGAGACCCTTGAAGCTCTTGTAAGGCCAAATCCTTTGCCCCCCTGAAGCAAATTCTTGCGAGATGACAGATTGGCAAGTCCCTGTGTCATTTTCACCCTTTTTACTCAACAAAAACAGGTACCAAAGAGTCACTAACTGTGCTCTTGAACTCTCTGAGATAGTCACAAGCACAACAGAGGTAAAGAGTTTGAAATCTGTGCTTCATTGTCCCAAAGGAACGTAGTCAGATTGTCTCTCACTTGCTCCAAGGATGTGGTATATTCCAGAAGATAAAGACATCACTATTGGGTCAAAACATCAGTTTCTTTCCCAGGAGAACAGTTGGCAGATAGAAGATTTTGTTTCAGCACGCTGTCTTCTCACCTTTCCCCGAGGTGGGGGGGAGGGGTTCAGGTCAACTCTAGGATGAACCTCAGTTGGAAGTGAGGGCCTGATGATCTGGGTTATTTGGCATATTCAGGTGATCCCCAGAACAGCCTCCACTGTGAGATGGTATCTCACTCCAAAGTCCTGGTTATACTGGACCTTAGGGAGTGTTGGTTATTGCTGGGACATGGACACTTCTGGCTTCCCTGGTAGCCTGATGTGACGTCTGGTTTGTGAGGCATTTGTGAGCCTGACCTGAAGATGCTGGAGAAGATATTCTTGAAGGACAGAGGGGAGTAGGCATATGTAAGTGGATACAGTGGACAGAACACCAAGCTGCATAGAAAAAGCTACCAGAGTGGTCAAAGTATGTGTCGGGGGTGGGGAGGAGGGTATTGTTTCTAAGCCTTATCCAGAGGCATACTGTTATAGTCTACTGACCGGGACTTATACTGCCACATAGACAGTTTGGGTCGGTACTGAGCTGAGTCCCTTGTTTCTTGGGTGGGAGAATTGCAGCGGGAATGAGTTCAGCACTAAGGAAAAGAGTGACATGCATCTCTCTCAGCTGCCCTCTTCTGCCAGCACACCCAGTGGCCTGAGTGGTTCCCATGGAATATTGCCTAAACATAAAACAGGTGCCTGCCTACCCCACCCAGAGCATGAAGCAGATATCTCTGAAAAGCAAAGGGAAACAGTCCTTCATGAGAAAAGCACCAAGCCAGGACTGGCGTGTTCCAGGTTACCCTTAGCTGGGGGCACTTATGCCTTTTAATGGAAGCCTTTTAAAGAACCGATACACATTCAAAATGCATTTATTTCCAATTTCCCTTCTCTTGCAGAAACACACACGCTCACGGCAGCCATTATAATCCCATCATGCAACAGCCCGCGCTCTTAGCTAGTCATGTGACTCTTCCAGCAGCACAGCCCTTGAATGTGGGTGTGGCTCATGTCATGAGGCAACAGCCAACCAGCACCACTTCCTCCAGGAAGAACAAGCAGCACCAGTCATCTACAAGGTAAGTGGCAAAAAGCCAAGTGGAAGTCTGAGGACTCCTAGGACCAAATTCACAGCTGGCAAAGTAGACCCGACTATGCTGAAATTGATGGAGCTTCATGCACTGACGCTAATGACAATTTTGGTGGACACTGTATAAAGTGAGGGGAGGAATGGCCCGATTATTCTCTCAGGTGCACCCTGTGTAAATCAAGAGGAACTAGGTGGACTTGGACTGTGTAAGTGAGTAAAGGATCAAGCCCATGATATTCCGCTTTTCTCTCTATATACTGTAGTAGGGTTCTGCTCTGCTTTCCATGCGAGAGGTGAAGTCACTCAAACAAAAGTTCATGAGACTGTGCCTGTTTAAATCCATTAAATTGATGTCTTGGCAGAATTAGTGGATATCGAACCACTTAAAAGCCCTGTCGCTTCCACTTCAGTGAATATATGTAGAACACAGTAGGTATAAATATAGCCTGCACAATGAGGTGAAGTGACATACAATTTTAATGCATTGTGTTTGGGATGGCTGCATCACTGAGAGCAACAGAGCCACAAGTCAGTTGTATAAGTCTCTGCAAATTAATGCCAGTCAAAACTCTTTATTAACTCTCCTCCTGCTAAAGGAAATATCCCATCTCTGCATTCTGTTTATGAAGCATAGTTCTTACTTGCTTTTTGGTTTCTATTTTCTGAGTTGAGCGTGTGGGGACAGCATTGAAATGTAAATAGAGCTAATACAAAGAGCTTTTTTCTATTGAACGCAGAATAAGGATTATCCCTTGGTCTATTATATCACTATTTGAAATTATTTTTAGAACTTTTACAGTAGATGTTATGAATTTGCCAGCAGGATGCCGTTTACACCTGGGTAAAGTGAGTGTGAAATGCTAGTCATCTGTTATTTGTTTTACACTCACATTGCACAGGTGTAAATGACAGTAAAAGGTGTAAGACAGTGTAATCAGGCCGTGCTTTAATAATAGTTTCTACGTATCTATTACGCGATGTGTGGTGTGCATCTTCATTAAGAACAAATTATATGCTGTTCAAATGTAGGGATTCAGTATGCCCCAATCCCAGTATATCCATAGAAAAAAAGGTGACCATCTCCCTCTATCTGACCTCAGTGACACTTCTAAGAGGCTGCATTTCCTTAATATTGCCATCCCCTCAGTGAGCCACATTTTCAGAAATAACCTAAGGTGTGCCCTAGTATCACGTTCATTCAGGAATAAATGAATGATTGCATATATGCAGGGATAGATCCACTGGTCCAGCTGTGAGAAACTCGACACAAAGTGAGGGGCAAAGATAGCCTATAGCTACCTGTACTCTTCCCTGATTCTAGATATGGTCCAGGATCTAGACTGGATGCCATAGCTTATGCTCAGCTACAGTGGCCCAAAGAAGCCATTCTAGTAGTTGGAGAATCATGGGGGCATGAAGACATTTCCTGCATCAAGGTCTGGGATGGGAGGTAGCATAGGGGAATCCTCCGGGGCTGGATCTATCAGCTGCATGACTTTTCTGTCCTGCAGGAGTGGGGCCAGGTTTTGGTCCAGATCATGCGGTTGCATGAACAAAATGCATGTGCAATCACAATCTCACTCCTTTGGCAATCCCCGTGGGTGTGACACATTGGCAGTGTGGGTCCATGAGAAGGATGCTTTGCTGCTGCTTGTGCTGTCCTTGGTCTGTGGACAGAGAGTTAAGGTCTTTAGGGATGTTAAACAAGCAACTTTAATGAGCACTGAACTTTTCTAAGAAAATAAAGAGTGAGAAAGAGACAGAGAGAGATCCAGAAATGGCTGCAGTCCCTAAAGCCCCTTTCTAAATCTGTCCCTGTGTTCGGGCTGGAGCCTGGCCTCTGAAACTCTGTAATGGGGGAGGGTCTCAGAGCCCACATCTACTCTGCTGTTTTAGCCCCACAACACAAGCTGTGCAAGTCCAGATCAGTTGACCAAGGCGCTGAGACTCACAGCTACACGGTTTATTTGATTGTGTAGCCGGACCAAAGGAAGGGGGGAACAGAGGAGCTTGTAGTTTTTAGGGGACTGGATTGAGGCTAGAGGAACTGTACTGAATTCACAGCCAGTGCCACTGTATTTAAGATGCTCATGTTCAAACCTTTCCTGTTTATCTGCTCTCTGATGTGTTATGTTTCATTTACTTCATACGGATTCCGGCCATCTTAGCCCATTCGTAACACAGAACAGAGCCAGTTAAGACCCGACAAGCCAGTAAAACAGGGAA
Source organism: Pelodiscus sinensis (assembly GCF_052426305.1). Taxonomy (NCBI): domain Eukaryota; kingdom Metazoa; phylum Chordata; order Testudines; family Trionychidae; genus Pelodiscus; species Pelodiscus sinensis. Next base: position 102,626,424 of record NC_143052.1, read on the forward strand.
TAAATCACAATACATCTGGACATACAAAGTGTCTCCCCTGCCCCCCGTAATCTGCCACCAGGGCACACGGCATCTGCATCAGAAGAGTCAGACAGTTACAGAATAGCTGCTTTCCACAGTCCTCTATTTTACATTATTTGTGATGCTTTTGTATCCAAACGAGAGAGATGTTCCTTTTGAGGAGAAGATACTCAATGCTTCTCATTGGTATTCAAAAAGCACTGCAAATGCTAGTGTGCAGTCATTTGTTATGCAAAGGACCCTGTGTAAGGCAGCGCGGTGTCACATGTCCATAATTCTTTCCCTTTGATACATGCCACCTATTCCTTTTGTTAGCTTTCAGGCCAAACCATAAACACAGTCAAAACCTGCCTGTAAAATGGAACCCAAACCCGAATTTTGCTTTTCTTTTAACTGTGGAAAATATTCTGCTAGAAGAGGCAAAAATAAAGGCTTTAGGGAACAATGACACGGGTACTAGTGAATAGACACTCCTTCATTCAAGAGCTTTTTGTTGCCTCTGTGTTTAGGGTCCTGATGTAAATGAACCCCCGCTTTCCTTACTCACTTTAGTGCAGGGAGAGTGAACTAGGAAGAGAGAGGAGAGGGAGTTGTGAATTTTATTCCCTCTAGTGAAGGAAAGCCTGTTTACTTCTTCCACCCTGCACCCGTTGCCCTTGCCACCTCACTGTAGAGCCAAATGTCTCCCCCTAGGGAACATCCATTTGCTCCACAATGTTGTTGAGAGAAGGAAGGATGGGCAACATTTTATTGTCAAAACATCTTCCTTTTTTTTTGACAGAAAAATTTCAACCAAACAATTTTTATATGAAAAATGTCCTCTTTTCATGGAAAACTTCAGGTACGGGGGTTAAAAAACTGAAATATTTTGTATGGAAAACCAAAATATTTTTATCTGGACATGTGGCAGAAATGCCTTCTAAGAATTGTAATTGATGTGCCTGTGCTGCCATTCTCTTCAATATGCTGGGCTCCTTACCTGGAGAGCATCTTCTGGGATGCAGCATTTCCCAAGTGAACTACTTTGGTTTTCAGACCAAATTTTTTTTTCCAAAAAAATCTAAACTTTACCCAAACGTTTTTCTGCCAGCTCGAGTGATGCAATGCACTTCTTTCCTCTCTCTCTTGAAGAGGTGAATACACCAGTTCTATAGCATTCCCAGAGTTCAAGAGAGGTAGAGGCCAGGAATCAAATGTCAGGGCAGGCTGAGCAATCCAAGCTTTAACCAACGGATTGGTTTTGTCATTTTCAGAAACGTGTCCACATACGAGGTTTCATCCTCTCAGGCCATCAGCTCCCCTCAGCGGTCAAAACGCGTGAAGGAGAACACCCCCCCTCGCTGTGCCATGGTGCACAACAGCCCCGCCTGCGGCACTTCTGTCACGTGTGGGTGGGGAGATGTGGCTTCCAGCACCACGCGGGAGCGGCAGCGGCAGACGATAATCATTCCTGACACACCCAGCCCTGCAGTCAGTGTCATCACTATCAGCAGTGACACAGATGAAGAAGAAGAACAGAAACATGCGCCCACCAGGTGAGCAGTAATTCTATACCTGATCAGGGTGGGGGGACCCGGAGTGTGCAAAATTCCCTTGAGTCTTAAGAGGTAGGATTGGAACTCAAAGACATGCTTCCCCCTCTCTCCCCTCCCGCCCCCCGGACAATTCTAGTCCATTGGTGCGCAGACTATATTGTGTGGACAGACAGTGGCATGGAAAGCAATTCCTGGAAGTCACCCTAACAAAACATTGTGACAGGAAAGTTAGTATGGTCCAGTGGTGAGTGTGCTAACCTGGGCCTCAGGAGCAGTAGGTTCAATTCCCTGCTGTGCTATAGACTTCTTGTGTGACCATGGGCAATTTACTTGATCCCTTTGTGTCTCAGTCACTCCATCTATAAAATGAAGATAATACTTTGGGCATGTTCACACTACCCACTGGACCAATGGGCAGCAATCAGTCCAGTGCAGGTTGACTTGGAGACATGAAAAATCAACTGCCAAGCACTCTCCTGTTGATTCCGGTACTGCACCAGAAGGAAAAGAGTAGGGGGAGTCAACAGGAGAGTATCTGCCTTAGACTCTTAGCAGTTATTCACGTAGCTGCAGTTGTGTAACTTAGATTTATGTGATAGTGTAGATTAGGCCTTCCTAATCTCAGAGGGAAGTTGTGTAGAGAAATGTATTGTGAGGTGCTCCATAATAGGGGGAAATATAAACACCTAAGATAGAACAAAGCAGTGAAGAATTGCAGTTGGGAAAGCAGATAGTTCAAGATCAAATCTCTCTTTCTAAGTGATCCATAGAATGAAAAGGTTGGAGAATCTACTCAATCCTCAGCCTGTCAAGAAGACCACTACACTATTACTTCCATATACAGTGATACTGAAAAACTCTTAATGGTTGTGTGTCATGAATTCCTCATTAGGTGAAATTAATTGAGAGGAGAATCTGCCCATTGGTGGTCCTATCACAAAAAATATCACCACTTTTGGAATTAATTGGCATCCCACTGGATGCCTCACCAGTTAGGCAGAGTACGAGTGGACCATGGAAACTGAACTTCTCTCTTCTCATAAAATTGATCCATCCAGTCACAGTAGATGCAGTGGTACAGGGAAGCTGCCAATGCTGTTTTTGTTCCTTGGATAATGAAAATGTTTCTTTCTCTAAGGCTCTTGTTTCAGCACCTTTCCTCACTTGTGCACAGTCAAAGCCCATCTGACACAAGTCACAAAAATGTCAGTCTGTTTTAGGAGCTGCAGAGAAATAGCCCTGCAAATAGTTGAATAATTACAGAATCTTTATGCTGCTAACTCAGCTTGGAATTTTCCAACCCTATCCCTTCAATAATAAAAGATAAAATTAAAGCATTTGTATTTAGAACTTGCTCCACAGCAGATTGGACTTCAGTCATCTGAAAGATCTGTAACTCTGAATCTCTGATACAGAGGTAGCAGCCACTGTCCGAGGGGGGCTGGTGGTCTGAGCTCCTGTACCTGGCGTGAGCCGGAACTGAGCTGGGCTGCCAGCCTGCCCAGCTCCTAATATACTTTAAATGCAGGGCTGAGCAGGGGTAGGTCCCGGACTCAGTGCAAGCTGGGACTGAGCTGGGCAGCTGGCCAACCTGCTAAAAAATGTACTGGCAAGGAGAAGAGGGGGAAATGCGTGTAGTCTATCGTATTAACCTATAAGTGTTTGATTACCAGTTAATCGATTAATTGACCACACTATTACATCCCTAAATTGAAAGGGAACAAGTTGGAAGTTGGAGGATGAGGGGGAGAGGTGATCGTAGTAGTCAAGGTGAGAGATGAAAGGCGCAGAACCGGAAAGATGGATTTTAGAGATGGTGCTAAATTCTGCCATGTTTATTCTTTGGCAACAGTCAGTATTGTGGGGACAAGGAAAAAGAAAAGTTGAAAACTAACATTGTGAGTCTCGATGGCCAGGAGAAAAGTGAGATTGTCAAGGATAGAAAATGGAGAGTTCAGGAGAAAGAATGGCGATTAAGTTTTCATCATATTGCATTTTGAGTTGGAAGCCCGGTATCCATGGTAATTTGTGAGGGAGACGGAAGAGAGGCTGGATGCAGAAAGCAGAGGTCAGAGAAGAGAGGTGATATTAGGAGCTGCCAGCAAAGAAGAGTATATGAAGTTTCTAAGGGATAACTTGTAAAGTGAAAATAGGTGTGGGCTGAGGATAGAGGCCTAAAGGGCACTGTCAGAGAGCAAGTAGAGCTAGGTGAATAATATATTTTCTGTTTGGCCATTAAACTAAAAAAAAAAAGTAAAATGTTTTGGATTGGACTGCAACACATTTTGTTTTTTTCCTCTGTGAAATGAAAAATTGGTAAACCTGAATTTCAGATCAAACAAAACATTTTGTTCAGCTCAAAACAACGGATTTGGATTTTTTTTTTGTTTCCTTTTGTTTTCAGTGTTTTAAATATTTTTCATTTTTTAAATAAAACTGAGGGAAACAAAATGTTCTCCTGAAAGGAAAAATCAAAATATTTCATTTTGGAAATACTGAAACAGAATATACGGATGTTTCTGATTCAACCTGAATCTGTATTTTTTTGTTGAAAAAAACTATTCACATAAAAAAATTCATCAGCTCTACTCATAGTAGAATGATGGGAGAGATAGGGAAGGGCCAGTAACAGAAGCAAAGGGAGAAGAGAGGCCAGGGTAAAGAAATTATCTTTCCACCATCTTCTCTGGACTTTGGATTAAGCCCTACATTTACTACATGATTTTTCTTGAGTCTCTGAAACTAGAACAGTGGCTAGGATCCCAAAGTGGGTCATGACCATTTTTTAATGGGGTCATAACTGCCTGGGACCGAAGCTCAAGCCCAATGCTCTTTGATCCTGGGCAGCTGGGCTCAGGTCACAGCCCTTGGGCTTCATCTTTGCTCGCCCAACCCCGCTTGGGTGGACTCAGCTGGGAGAAAGTTGTCTTCTCTCCCTTCCCCCACACCCCTCCCAAAATGCAGATGTCTATGGCTATGCAAAGAGATTAATCCTTAGCAGATAAAGTTCACACAACAGGTAATAAAAGACTGATAATACTAGCACAGATAAAATCGTCCCACCTGCATATATTGGACCTGATTCTAGTTATACTGAGGCAGTTTACAATGTTCTGGCAGAATAAAGGAGCCCTAAAGTGAGAGTTTACACCCTACTTTAAGACACTGCTGCAATACTAGGGCAGTACAAAGTGCTTTCTGAAAAAGGAGTGTCAAAGCCTTTAATTGTGGGAATAAGGAGAATTTCACATGCTATGGGAAGAATTTCTGTCCTATCTATTAGAAAATGCGGATGTACAAGTTAGGGATGTGAACGACTAGTTGACCCGCTAATCGACTAGATGCTTCCCCCTGCCCCTTTCTGCATCTATCAGAAAGAGGCAGCAGGGGTGGGGGGAAGGAGAGGGTACTTCAAAGCGGCAGTGCCACGTGGAGCCCAGCGTCACCTGGGGACTCCCCGCTGACCCTGGGCTCCATGTGGCACTGCCACTTTGAAACACCACATGGAGCCTGACACCGGGCTCCCTATGGTGTTTCAAAGTGGCAGCGCCTCATGGAGCTCGGGGTCAGTTCCAAGCATAAACAATTAATACCCAATTAATCTAAATTTAACATTTCCAGTGCAAGTGAAGGTTTTGAGAGGTTGCCAAGGCGGTGTAACAGGTAGTCTAGGGCTATGTTTAATTCTTTTCTTCTGTGTATTTTGTATTGTTGATATGTATAGCTTGATATAACTATTTTAAAATCACTAGATATTTTTTTAAAAATGCTAACCGCCCTCTCCCTTCTCAGAAGCAGCAGGGAGTTATAAAGTTTCCATGGGAAATCCTATGGGTCTTTGGAAGCATGCGGTTTCCAATGTAGTGTTACAAAAGACTGCCACCTACTGGAGACAGCTATTAACATCCTTGCCATGAATTACAAAGAGGAGAAAAGTAAAGCTTGTAGAGATCTCTAGACAGCATTCTCAGTTCATTGTCTTTTCCAAAGAAACTCCCTTGAGCTCAGCATCTTTAGGCCAAAAAAGACAAGTCTCTGTTGTGCTGCAGAACAGCAGTCCTGCGAGTTATTTCTCTGGAGAGAGACGTTTAGGTCCCACTGGTTTCCCTGGAAGAATGAGCAAGTTCAAAGGAAAATTTAGACTTCATAGATTTCTTATAAAAATGCCAAGACTCTCAATTTATAAGTTTCTGTACTAAAGTACTTCAATATTACAGCAATGGGAACCAGACAGCCTGACTGATAGTGTTCCTCACTTGTAGTCGCCTAAGCTATGCAGATCCCCTCCCGTAACTTTTCATTTTGTAAGTTCTTTTTTTAGATATACATTCTTGGCTGATTAAATACTTCTGAAGTTAACAGGGGGGAAATAAAACAGCTTAAATATAGAACAGAGGCACAAGTGCATCTTGGGATGCATAAATTATGGATATAAGCAAGTGAAAGAATGTGTGTGCTGCTCGTGAATGAATGACACATAGGACTGGGCCAGCAGTAATCGCAGCAGGAGGTATAATTTCACATGCCGCTAACTCTAGCGTAGCAGAGCATGGCAGGAAGAAGTGATTGAAAGGAGGGCAGTGCAGAGGTGCCCGTCGTGACTTTAAAACAACAAAAACAACTTCCACAACAATCTTCTAAAAAGAAACCACTGATGATTCCTTGGATTAAAAGGGGACTGTGTAAAAGAGAAAAGAAGCAGCAGTTCTACCCCAAAAGAAACATGCGATTCTTCCCCTCCCCTTTTTCGTCCATAGCCCTGGTGGTGCCTTAAAGCACAGTAGGTTTTAACCCACCAGTGAGTGGTGAGAAGGTTATAGATGGATGTGGGGCCTCGTATTGAGGGGGGAGAGTTGGAGAGTGAGTTCACCCCACAACAGTGATTCCTGTCCAGTGGGAGTTCACCTGGCTTCCTGCTTCAGGTAATGTGACCGAGTGCACAAGTTTGCAGTGCAAATCAGGTATGACCCACCTGCCTTGCATAGCCAAACCTGAGCGGTGCTGCAAATACATGGGCTAGGTCACAACACCTGGAGCAGGAATACTAAACTGCTGAAAATAGTTAAGTCCAAAGCAGATTATGAAGAGCTTAAAAAGGGTCTCAAAAAATTAGGTGACTGGACAACAAAATGGCAGATGAATTTTAATATTGAAATTCAAAGTAATGCACATTAGAAAACATAAACCTAGCTCTAGGTATTAAATGCTAGGGTCTAAATTAGTTGTTACCACGCAAGAGACAGATCTTGGTGTCACTGTGGATAGTTTGCTGAAAACATCCCCTCTGTGTGCAGCAGCAGTCAAAAAAGCAAACAGCATGTTGGAATCATTAAAAAAGGGAATAAAGAATAAGACAGAGAATATCTTACTGCCTCTCTATAAATCCATGATACATCCACATCTTGAATACTGCGTGCAGATGGAGTCACCTTATCTCAAAAAAAGATATCTTGGCATTGGAAAATATTCAGAAAAGGACAACAAAATGATTAGGGATATGGAATGGTTGCCATATGAGGAGAGAGTAATAAGATTGGGACTTTTCTGCTTAGAAAAGAGAAGACTAAGGGCGAGATATGATAGAGGTCTATAAAATCATGACTGGTGTGGAGTAGGGATGTGAAAGCTTAACCAATAACCTTAATGGGTGATGCTTACTGGTTCCAGTTAACCATTAAAAAATGGGGGCTGGATCTGAACCCCAGTGTATTATTTACAAACACAAAATAAGCATACTTCATAAAGCAAGAAAAGTACTGTCTAATATATATACACATAAGTGCTTGAAATGAAATCGTGTCCCCATTAAAGGGAAAAACTCTTATTGGGGACATGATTTTACCCTTGGTATTTAATATATAATGGGATTATTATTAATGTTGTTATATATAGCCATCCCACTGACTAATCGCACTCATCAAAAAACAAAGCTAGACTTCCCATCCTTTCTCTAAAACAAACAAATAAATAAACCATCCGAGGCAACTAATGTTAGAATAATAGCAGAAGCTCTCTCACCAGGCCTGCCATAACAGAATTGTTACACGCTGCTAACTGTTTTAGCATGAGGGCCATGATGAACACACATACAGCTCATTCTGTATCAAGTTCAAGTTCTGGGTGGGGTCTCACACAAGTGTGGGCTGGATATCATTTCTCATTTTCACAAGCACTGACTATGCAGTTCTGTGTGATGCAAATGAGGGGTGAGATGAGAATAGCAGAACCTGTCACAGGTCAGCTGAGGACGTGCAAAAGCATAGATACATGGGGCCCCGACACTAAAATAAGTAGCGATTCATGTTTCCGTGTGAGGGGATTTCAGCCTTAGCATGCGATTTCATTGATTTTTTTTTTTTTTTGCGGGGTTACGGCTCATCCTAAACTTTCTTTCATAGGGTTTATAGGGTTGCCAGGTGTCCAACCCCTTTGCTTATCTGGTTTCGCAAGACTGCTGGCACAAACTGGCTGCTGACCAAGGGGAAGCAATGCTTAGTCTTAGTGCTCAACCACTCCCCTGTTCCTATCCCTGCGCTCACTCTTAAAGGGGACATGCTGGGGTTTTTTTTTTTCCTAAACAACTTTGGTCTCCCTCCCCCCCCTTTTTTCCCCCCTTCAACAGAATATTTTCCCAGGTTTTTTTGGGGGTGGTGGTGGAGGGGGATGTTCGGTATTTTTGTTTCAACCATCTGGCAACCCTAAGGGTTTATTGGGGTTCATTCTGAAGTGGCAACAATTCAGAAAACTGCAGAGCCATAGAAGAGAAGTGTTGTAGGTTTAGCCTTATTATGTGCATTGGGCCTTGTCCAAATGCACCACAGTGTGGTTTCTGGAGAGCTACGGTGGTATGGTGTCCATGCCCATGAACCAAAAAGCCTGTGCAGTGGCTGCCATTTTTATTTATACTAGGGCCTGTGCCAGGGAGACTGCCCTGCTGGAAGCATGAGCCACTACAGTTTGAGCTAAGGAGCCAGACTCTCAAGTTGAGAGCTGCAACAGGCTGTGGCCGTACTGACCAGTTGCGTGTTCTGGAACTTGATGTTCTCAGTTAGGAACAGAAGATTCTGCTCATGAAAAACTGTCTGTCCTAAAAGCAGTAGGGCCCATTCCTCAGCGGGTAAAACTCACCTTCTATGGAGTGTTCTCATTTCAATTCACCCCAGCTGCAGCCCCAGCTCTTAGTACAGTGGTCCCCAAACTGTGGGGCACAGCCATCCTTGGGAGCTGCAGAGGCACATTCGGGGTGGGAGGGAGCACAGCAGGGCCAGGGAGAGCTGCCATGGAGGGGGTGGATAGAGGGAGTGCCATGCTTCCAGCCCTACTCTGCCCCCAATCCAGTTCCACTCCCAGGTTCAATCCTGGTACGCTCCCAGTCCTGCTGTGTCCCCAGGCTCATGCCAGCCCCCGTGGGAGGTGGGGAAGGAGTACCACACTTCCACCCCCAAAACCATTCAATCCTCCGCCCTGCACTGCCACTCTGCTCCCAGCTGCCGCTCCGCCCCCTGCTCTGCCCTCATTCCCTTGCTGCCCCCAGCTCAGTCTTATCCCAAGTTCTGCCCCCACCTTCAGCCCATGCTCTGCTGCTGAGGAAGCCTCAGCTGTGCAGTAACGAAGGGTGGAACACCGACAGGTTCCATTACTAGTAAAGGGGATGCAACTGGAGGAGTTTGTGCACCACTGCCTCAGGGCCAGCTCACACCGCCATTTAGCCAGGCCGCTCCTCCACCGGGCTTCATAACTTCTCCCAGTGCACCAAGCACGTTCCCTTTCTTCCTTCAACTCCCTTCTGAAACCCCACAAGCCTTGTTGTGCTGATCTCCTCTTGGAAAAGGGGCACAGTTCTTTCTCTCGGCTGCACCGAGGGCATATTGGCAGCACTTACTAGAAGAAACTGTCCATGGGTGTTTGAATGCCCAGGCTTCCTCCATGTCTCCATACCTCTTTGGACGTGGCCTGTTCTGGGTCTGAGTTTGATCTCCTGCTGAGTAGGGGCAGGGCACTTTGTGCACTTGGTAAAAACAGTAGGCAGAGTTGTAGTGCTCTATAATTAATAAGACTAGTTATCTTAAAAGGCATTTTTTGAAGCTGCTACTCTTAAGAGCAGCATGACAGTATGGACTGGAGTCCTGGCTGCAGAAGGGATGTGTCATTAATCTGTGAGGGTGGATTGCCACTTCTCTTGAGACTCCATGCATGTGCTCTTAGGACTGCAACCGGGAGAGCTTCTGTCCAGGCAGCAGGCATGAATATACGCAGGTGTAAGAAGAAGGGTACAGGCCACATCAGTATGTTTAATTATGTTTCTGAGTAACCTGGAACTTCCACAAAAAGCTGCTGTTGTCCTAGGGAAATACAGACAGGCAGCCAACTTGGCTATCATAGGGTACATGTAGACTATATGCCTCTGTCGCCAGAGGCATGTAGATTAGGCTACCAGACGTAGGAAAATGAAGCGGCGATTTAAATAATCGCCGCTTCATTTAAATTTACATGGCTGCCGCGCTGAGCCGACAAACAGCTGATCAGCTGTTTGTCGGCTCAGCGTGATAGTCTGGACGCACGGGTGTCGACATCAAAGGTATTTGTCAACTACCCAGGTATACCTCATCCCAGGAGGCATACCTGGGTGGTCGACAAATACCTTTGATGTCGACACCCGCGCGTCCAGACTATCGCGCTGAGCCATGTAAATTTAAATGAAGCGGCGATTATTTAAATCGCCGCTTCATTTTCCTATGTCTGGTAACCTAATCTACATGCCTCTGGCGACAGAGGCATGTAGTCTAGACGTACCCTTAGTGACATGCTAAAACAAAAGGAAAAACTATGTAGCACTTTAAAGACTAACCATCTTGTTAGTCTTTAAAGTGCTACATAGTTTTTCCTTTTGTTTTAGCAAGATCAGACTAACACAGCTACCTCTCTATTAGTAGTGACGTGACAGGATGCAGAGGCCCTTTGATTTTCAGTGAGACAGGAATTAACACCCCTTCCCAGATTCACATAAATCTGCCAGGTCCAGTACTGAAACATAGCAGGCCATGGACTGGATACCCATGTCAGACTCTCATGGGGAATCAGAAAAGAGAACAATCTCTTGCAAGTCAGAAGGTTTTCAGAAATGGGAGCGCCTCTGTAGCCTTGGTTTCATGGTGGAATTATCAAAAACCCTGTTGAATTAAGTGCCTGAGAGTAATTCCACTCAAATCAATTTATTTCCAGTACAAGTTGGGCACCTAACTACCTTATATGCTTTTGAAAATCCCACTCTGAATCTCTTTGGCCCCAGTTCAGAATGTTACTTATGAAGTTACCTAGTTGTAAATTTATCAGTATTTGGCTTCTCTGTGGAAAGATGTATGGGCTGTAATGTTGATTATAGTTACTACCTTTTATAAAAAATATCAACTTGGATTTTCAGTGGGAATACTCATTTTCTTAAAGTTAGGCACTTGCTGAACGGTTAGGCTATGATCCTGCAAGCATTTACGTATGTGCTTAACATTACTACCTGGAGTTGTCTCATTGACTTCATTGGCACTACTCATAGTGGTAAAGTTAATATGTGCATAAGTGGTTGCAGGATTGGAGCTTTAGTGTCATTCATTTCCCCATCTGAAAAATGAAGATAATAATTCTCCTCTTTCTCTCTTGACAAGCCTGGGGTTTTGTTCATTTTATAGGGTTGATTTCTAGCTCTCATTGTAAACCACTGCACCTTGAGGAAGAAAACTTCCTGATGGAAGCACAATTCTTTCTGATGTCAACTTAATTCCTGTAGCAAATGAAAATAACTAAGGATTTCTAACATTCTTATTATTATTATTTGCACTAAGAAGAGGCTGGGGACTCTAACCCTGTTGTGGTAGGCAGTATACAAACATCTAACAATAAAATGACCCTGCCTTCTTGATCTCTCAATCAAAATGGCAAAAAATATGAAAATTCTAGAATAATAAAGCACCTGGATTTCATATTTTCCACTCCTATAGCCGAGCCCCTAGCATACCAAGTATGAGCCAGGAACAAATGTTTACAGCTCAGCCACTAAGTCCCGTATGTAAGGAACGGGCTATAAAAGAAAGAGCCAGAACCTTATCAGTTGTCAGAGCACCATTCCATGATTTGATTTTTCTTTATAAAAAGTAATAACTCTCAGTGTTGGAGAACATATGTCTCTCCTTCACAGGCAGCAAAGGGCAGTTGCAAAGGGCGAATAGTACAGATACTCGTAAATGTGAAACTATAGCGTTTCTATTGGGCAGATGGAATATGGATGACATAGCCTTTTTTTATCAGTTTAATGTTCTATCTTGCAGCACCATATCAAAACTGTTATATTTTCCTTCAAATAAAGTCAGTTGTCATTCAAAGACACACCATTATTCTTTTCTTTTCAAACGTAGCACCCTGTCCATCGCTTGATGGAAGAGTGGATTAAATTGAAGAATATAACAGTCTGTAACTGCAAACCCTTAAAAGAAGTTCTTACTCATGGGAAGAGCGAACTCAATTCTGTGCTCTATTCCAGACTTCCTTTGTGATCACTTACTCTCCCTGAGCCTTAGTTCCCCATCTGTACAATGAAGTCACCATTTCTCCCAACCTTTATCCGTCTTGTCTGTTGAAATCGTAAGTGCTTCAGGACAGGGACTGTCTGTCACTATGGGGTTTGTACTGTGTCCAGAACAATGAAATCCTGATCTACGCCTGGGCTTCCCATGTGGCCCTGCAATAATCATAAACCTGCTGAAATACCCAAACTGAGGGTATGTCTACACATCAAAGTTATTTCGGGATACCAGAGGTATCCCAAAATAGCTACCTCATATCTTTTGAATGTGTCCACTATTCCAAAATATAAAGGATGCGCTGTTTCGCCATCCCCGTAAACCTTGTTGTACAAGGAGTAAGGGATGGCTCAAAATAGCACTTTATTTTGAAATTTGGTGCTGTGTAGAGAGCGCCAAATTTCAAAATAGCCTATTTCAAAGTAGACTCGAAATAAGCTACACAATTTGCATAGTGCAAATTGCGTATCTTATTTAGAATTTATGATACTGTGTAGATGCACAGTGAGTGAGGATTACGCACTTAAGAAAGAGTTGCAGGATCAGGCCCTGGAGAACTTGTTTTTTAAAGCAGTACATTAGTGGACTTTCCATGTAAAGAACAAAAAATGAATTAAAGGCTTTCAAAACCCAAGAAGCCAGGGAAAAGCTGGGCTGTTGCCACCCAGGGAAGCTGTTGGAAAGGCTCTTTACCAGGGAAATGTCGTGAAAACAATAATGCTGTTGAAGAAGCATAACTCCCTTTTTTTTGCACTGTTTAAAAAAAAAGCACAAATAAATACAAATTGCCTGTTATTGCAAGCTGGTCTGGAGGTCTGCAGCATTTGCCTACATTAAGTTATAATTCTGAGGCAAGAGGCAAAATGCTCATCAGTGGCTGAATCTAGAATAATCGGATCCTCTTTTGAGTTAAGGATGTGTCCGAGAGAAGGAATTGAACTGAGCCTCAATGGGGAAGGGAACAAAAGTGGGGGCGGGAAGGGAGGGAGAGAAAGAGTGGTGCTCAAGAGGTTAAGAGATGTGCTGCTATTTCTGTGTGGTGTTTTTGTTCCTGTTGGGGCTGTTTCCACTATTGAGTCTAATTACTTAGCTCTTTAAGCGCTATCCATTTCTTTTCATCATTTTAAAAACTTCAGTTGCCATAACAACATAATGCAATCAGTGAAACATAGCAGCTATTTTCTGTAGTCAAGGTCTGTGCGCTGTCAAGGATATGAGCCATTTAAGCAAATCTTCCCCTTCTCTCCCCATCCCCCTCTTCTCTCTCTTTTTTTCTCTAAACAAGCTCGTAAGGGGAAGGATAAACCATCAGGAATAATTAGACACAGTTGTGGAGCGAATCCCAGCAGTGCGAGTGCAGTCTAGCCTAATGAACTTCTAGCAATAATCCTGGAAATGTTGATGTTGAGGTTCCTTTTTAATCACTTCTTTGATGCCATAGATAGATTAGGTGCAGCAGGACCTCAGTAATTCGCATGAATGTCAGGAGACTTGTTGCGAATTACTGAATGTTGTGAATTAACAAGTAAGAGAATAAAACCCAAGGATTCAACAAGTGTTTATGAATATATAGGCTCTGTGGTGTATTAATAAATATAGTGTTTTATATTTTGTAAAAATGGAATTTTAAATATGTGAAACCTCACTGTAACATCTATTATTAAATCCTTGCTGAAGGGTAGGGGGAGATTCTCCATTTTTGTGTGGGTGGTGAGATGCAACTTAGTGTAGTGTGATCTTCTGAGCTTCTCCTGCAGAGAGATAGTAAATAGCTTGAAAATAAGTCTAGCAGTCTGAGCACTATACTAAGCTGTGTATGTAAGGTCAATTATAAGACCCATACCCAGGGTTTTACTCCCTCCTTGCTCAGACAAAACTCACGTGACTTCAATGGGAGGTTGCCTGAATAGTAAGAAGTAAGTTTAGAAGAACAGGATTTGGCTTAGGTGGCCTGGATCTCTCAAAGCCCTGTAGCATGTGCTTAACTGAAAGCTGGTGAGCACCCACCATTGTGGAAGGAGCCAGCTGAGGATGGAACAGAATGCTGGTATTTAGACAGTTCTTGCCCGTTCACTATCTTCCATGTTTTTGATTTTCAGCACTCTATCCAAGCAAAGAAAAAACGTCATCAGCTGCGTCACTGTGCACGATTCTCCCTACTCCGATTCCTCCAGTAACAACAGCCCTTATTCAGTGCAGCACCGTGGGGCACACAATAATGGGAACACGTATGATACAAAAGGGGTACCAGAGACCCACTGCAGCGGGAATCCCCGGACTATAATTGTGCCACCGCTGAAAACCCAGGCCAGTGAGGTGTTGGTAGAATGCGATAGCCTGGTACCAGGTAAACTGGACTTTTTCCCTTAAGAAAATAATAAAAAGTAAACCATAATCTTGGAAAAATCTCACTCTTCGGGTTCTTTTAAAAAAATAGATGCTGTGTCCCTTCTGTACCCCAACTGTTTTTAGGGGTCATGTTTTTTAGCACAACTGTTTTTAGGGGGCATGGTGCATTAACAACATGTTGCAGAGCTTGGAGTCATAACAGCTAAGTTTTTCCTTCGTAACATTCACAGGGCCATCAACTGCAGGATTTGGGGGAGATCAAAAGGGCAGCTGCCCCGGGGCCTGGTGATTTAAAACGGGACGGGGTTCCTGGCCACCGCTGCGGCAGGAGCAGTCAGAACCCCGGGCCCTTTAAAATGATCACAGCCCCATGTGACACAGGCCACACAGCACTCAAAGTCTGGCTGGAGGAGATTAGCCCTCAGCCCCACCCCTATTAGGGCACTGTAGCTACCCCCTCCCACCTTGGCTGGGGGCCTGACAAATTCTGTCAACAGCCCTATATGTGAGTGACCATCCAAGAGCAGAATTTGGCCCCTTGTTCAGATATTGTAATGCCCTTCTAATATCACTAGTGTGAGCCAGACCTGCCATGTGGAGTTATATATTTACTGAAATCATGGAACTGTTTTTCATCCAAACCTGCTAATATTTCTGGGGAGAACAGGCTCCACTGGACTGGACATGTCAAGCTTGCTCACTCACCTTCAGAGCCTCCACGGTTCTGGAAAACACTGGGTCAAAAAAGGCCCTCTTGTGTGGCTCTGGCCTGTGGCACTGGGTTCTGAGCTGTGTGCTTGTTCTTTTGTTTTGTACGCTGCAGTTGTGAGACTGTGCACCAGGGCTCAGAGTATGGGCTCTCCCTTGTTCTCCCTCTCTGTTCACAGTGGGGCAGGCCAGAGTAAGGGGTTCCTTGCTCTGCATTTCAGGCCGCTGTCTTTCCCTTTCTGCCCTCGGCATTTGCCTACTTGCTCCTGCTGTTCTCCAAGCAGAACGCTTTCTGGCATGCCTGAGCATTCTATAAACAGCCTCCAGACCCAGTTAGAGATTTGCTTAGTGGAGTTTGTACTCCTGCCTATGGGGCAACTGGCGGGCCCATATTTGTGAACTCCTAGAGATCCTGTTAAGTCTATATCTTCTTATCGCTAGGAGGAGCCATTTTGAATTCTTCTGCTTCTCCTTCCACAAGGCACCAGAGGTGATTCAGTGAGGGAAGGGTTGGTTAGATGATGTAAAACATTACTTAAGAACAAATATGTTTTCTTTCCTGGCACAGTCCCCACCAGTCACCACTCATCCTCTTATAAGTCCAAGTCCTCCAACATCGTGACCTCCACCAGCGGTCACTCTTCAGGGAGCTCGTCTGGAGCCATTGCCTATAGGCAGCAGCGGCCAGGACCACATTTCCAGCAGCAGCAGCCTCTTAATCTCAGCCAGGTAAGCAATTCTGGAAGGAGGCAGCAAGTAGGACCCACAAAAATGTGCCGTCTACTGTGTATTTTGTGATAGCATCTAACCTTATGTAATCTACATCCACTCTGTGTATAGTACTCTCTTGCCTTTTAGTGATGCGTGGGACAGGGTTAAATCTTTCAGCACAGAGAAGTGGGGCTCGTGTTTTTAGAACCATTAAGTCCTATGGTCCGATTCCCACTACTAATGACCGAGGGTCACGGCATTGCACATTCAAAGAATCTCAAAAGCCAAAGGGTGTGTCTGCACTACAGGACAAAGTAGAATTAAGATACGCAACTTCAGCTCCATTAATTGCGTAGCTGAAGCCAAGTAGCTTAACTCGTCTTTTGACGCTGTCTACACAGCAGGAAGTCGCAGGGACTACCTCCAGACTGCATCCCTTTGTCGGCAGAGAGATGCAAATAAAGCACTTCAAAAGTGCAAATGAGCCAGGGATTTAAATATCCCGGGCTTCATTTGCATACTCAATGTTCTGGCGCTGTGCCGATCACGTGCCATTTTGAAAGTGAAAGTGCTGTGTAGCCGCGGTTCTGCCAACAGCGGGGAGCTTTTTCGACAGATCCTGTACTTCTTATTTTTTTATATTTAAATCCCGGGCTCATTTGTACTTTTGAAGTGATTTATTTGCATTCCGCTGCTGACAGAGGGATGCAGTCTGGAGGTAGCCCGGGAGAACACTCTTCCTTCAATTTCCCTTACTCCTTGTGGAAGCAGGACTACTGGCATTGACCAGAGTGCCCCTCTCACTTCGAATTAGCTGTCTTAACTAAACTGCTCAATTAAACCCTGGAAGATGGACAGCGGCAGCTTCGATCTTCCTTTGTAGTGTAGACGTACCCAAAATGTTCAACCTTGAGAGAAAGAGCAGTAACGTAGATCAACAGGTCTGTGTGTTGATTATAGGAGAGTCTGAAGGGGTAGGATGTAAAAAAGGGGATTGATCTCAGTTACCGTCACATGTCAAGACAAAGCTTTTCGAGTGAGGTTTGAAGGGAGGGTGTGACTGGTTGTCAGGATGAGAGATATTTCCAGTCAGTTTTGACAAGTGGAGTTGGCATACAAAGTATGGCCAGCCATAGATGCAATGCAGTCCATTTCGAATCTGGGCCAGGATTTAGGCAGCCCATGTTGGGTAACAACCGGCTGCACCAGATGTGTTTTTGAGTCAGAGCCAAAGAAGCCCAGCGCTTCCCAGCATTCTCAGTAAGAATGTTCTTTGTGTTTACTACAGCTGAGACCCATCTCTTCTCTATTCTGAGGTGATGGCAGCCAGGAGGGGACAGCCAAGATTTCAGGAGGGGAAGCTCTGAGAACTCAGAGGGCAGCATTGACTTTGATACCGAGATGAATAAAAGAAAAGCTGGTCAAAAAATAGTCTCAGGCAAAACCCATGTTTCAAATTGTAGCTGAAAACATGAAAAAAAAAATGACCAGCTCTCAATGAAAAGCGAGGGAATGAAAGTGAGGGAAACTGGTGAAAGTCGGAGATGATGGCATCCTGCTTCCAAGAATGAGAGTGTAGTTCAGCTGCAGAATTTAGGATCCTAAAGATTACAGAAGAAGGATTTAGCAAAATGATAAAGGGGAATTAAAAATAGAAGTAAGTAAGATGGAGCAGAGACATTCTTGTTTGGCAGCTGTTTACTAGTTCCTATTTTCTTGGTTCTTTAATACTTTGACTATCTGATTGTACAATAGTCATAACTGACTTGAAGAAATGCATTAGCACTATCATGCAATCATGCAAGGAACCAGCTTAGAAAATCCCTAGTGTTTGGAAGAATCATATTTTCTCTCCTAAGACAAGAACAGAAGTTAACTTTGTTCAAGAAGTTACAGATGATTACATGAGAATTCTGAGACGGGAAAGTCTTCAGGACTTGTTGGGGCCCAGAGTTGGTGGGGGAGTATGTTATGCTGTCCACCAAGGAGGTGAGAGCAGCAAAGACCACTATTATTAAATAACTACATAAATCAGTAAAACTGCCTGTGCCCATGCTGGATTCCAGGACTTCAGCATCTTTCATCAATATTACATTCACTGTCAAGTTTTAAAAAGGCTTCTCTGAGCTTAGCCATGATTCCCACAGCAGAAACACTGCATCACTGCAATGCAAGATTGTGGGGGTCTTCATGTTAGCTGCTTATGGAATGCTGTAATGTTCTCCAGAGAGCTGCTTGGGTGGACCCATGGAACATAGGCTTTTAAGGGACCGTTTGCAGCCTTGATGCTTCCAACGGAAATTTACTTTGATATTAAGGATTTGAGGGGGAGGGGAAAACACAGGAGAAATCGTGACCCAGGAACTCCTCAAAATCCTGATCCTGATGTGTATGTTCCGGTTCACCAAAGAATGCCAAGTGAGGTCTTAAATGAAAGACAGGGTCTCACTGGATTATTAATACACATTGTCTGTACATACATATCACAACAGTAAAGAGTTATGTTCGTATATCAGAAATACATTCTGAAGTCGGAATCAAGGCAGAGTTGACAGACAGGGTTTCTGTCATACAAAAGATGTTTCTTGACTTTTCACTCTGTCAGCATGTAAATTAAGCATTGAAAGCCAACACAAAGGAAGCCCTATTTACATATGAAATCAAGAGGAGCTACCCGAAATCAAGAGGGAAGCAGCACGCTGGAGAATAAATCACAGCAGTTTATCCAGTGGCGGAGCACAGACAATGAAGTTTGAGAGAAAGAAGGCAAGAGAGGTATCCCCATTATCCTGCAGAGAGGAAATAATTGAGCGGTGTGATTGCATTTCTGAAAATGGAATCACAACCAAACATGGTGGGTTGAAATGCTGGAAGAATCATGTGTGAGGAGGTAGAATTCTTTAGACAGAAGGTTAAGTTTAGGCTCTAGAAATCTTGAAACCATTTTGTTTCCATTATCCTCTCGTCATCACTCTCCCCTCCCCCATCTTTGAGGATAACTTTATTGTTGTTTTCTATAAATATATCTCAGTGCTGTAGTCTTATACAAGGAGCTCATCCTGAGTAGGATCATTTAAGCTAGTGTGTACTCCGGGGAAAGCAAACCCGGTATTTCTGGTAAGTGTTCAGTGGCGGAGGGGCTGAACACTACAGAGGAATGTTTCAAAAGGGCTCAAGGCCTAGGGTGCACCTTTTGTTAATCTGCAAGGCAAAGGAAGGGCTGCCGTAGCCCAGAGGAAGATGCTTAGATGTGAAACGGCTGGAGGGATTTGGGAGCAGACTCCTACTCAAGCATAAGCAGGTCTTCCCCCTTATAAGGCATGAGGCTCCCAAGGTGACTTGCAATCACTGTTCCCTGTAAGCTGAGCACTTGGACGCCACCTAGGAGAGACTCAAATGCCACCCACCTGATTAGCAGAGCGCCCACAGGTGGCAGCATGTGTTTCTAATGAAGGTGCACATTCGCACGTGCGTTGGTGCACATAACAACATTTATTCCACATCTGAACGGAAAAAATTAGAGGGAACACTGCTTGCAATCCTGGGTGCCTCTAAAACCATCACAGAAATCACCTTGGCTCTGAAAGGGCCTCTGAGTTTACTCAGGGGCTAGAGGAAAAGCACAACCTGTTGTCTTCTAACTGCCTTGTATTGTGCTCTATTTGTGCAGGCCCAGCAGCACATCGCAACTGATCGCACAGGGAGTCACCGGCGACAGCAAGCCTACATCACTCCTACAATAGCTCAGGCTCCGTACTCCTTCCCACACAATAGTCCCAGCCATGGTACGGTTCACCCCCACCTGGCTGCGGCTGCAGCGGCTCACCTCCCTACCCAGCCCCACCTCTACACGTACACCGCCCCCGCTGCTCTGGGCTCCACAGGCACCGTTGCTCATCTGGTGGCCTCCCAAGGGTCCGCTCGTCATGCTGTGCAACACACCACTTACCCAGCCAGCATCGTCCACCAGGTTCCTGTCAGCATGGGCCCTCGGGTTCTGCCATCACCCACCATCCACCCAAGCCAGTACCAGGCTCAGTTTGCCCACCAGACCTATATCAGTGCTTCTCCTGCTTCTACAGTCTACACTGGATACCCGCTGAGCCCCACCAAGGTCAACCAGTACCCTTACATCTAAACACTGGAATAAAAGAGAGCGAAAGAGAAATCTACAAAGAGGGAGTGAGGTGGCTGTTTTTATACTGAAGAACATGACAAACAATGCAATAGGAGGCTCACTTGAAACTTGAACGAAGGAGACTTTAAGGGACAAATGAGGAAGAAAAGGAGAGAACTAATTCTACACTTTTTATTTAAAAAAAAAGAAAAAGGAAAAAAAAGAGTGAGAAAAATAAAAACACAAAATACAAAACCATTCTGCACCAAACTGTTGGGAAGTGGGGGGAGGGGAAAGGACCAACAGCTGGGTCCTGTTTTTGGAGAACTTCATCAATAGACTTTTAAAGATTATTTTCATCTGATAATGAGCTACATTTAGGAATTTGTTGTCCAGAACACCTAAAACAAAATCCATTCGGTTTTTCACTCAGTAAATCTACAATTCAGGGATTTATCCAGAATTTCAAAGGGATAATGCCCCATTTTTGCACTGGTCTCTGTAACCCAAAGGTATGTAACGTGTTTTCCACGGGGAAAGTAAATGGAGCATTACAGACAGGGATGAAGGAGGGGCAAGGAGGGATTGTTCCACCACTCCAGATTTCAAACCAAGCATTGATATGCTTAAAATGCATACACACAAAGCAGAATACATAACATTTGAGAAGATCAGAAGCATTTGGGGCTATTTCCCCTTTCTGTGAGCACCCTGGATAAATCCCTGAGAGGGGTTATTCTTAAAAAATGTCTTTAATAGTGTATGTTGGATTTCAGTTTCTTTGTTTTATTTTATTTGGAAATTTTCTTTCTAATCCCTAGCTATTTTAGCGTAGGAGTAGAAAATTTAGCTGGCCCCTTGGTAGAATGTAGCACTATACAGTACGTACACCCATTTTACTACATTGTGTTGAACTTCAATGATACCAATAGACTTCCTCAATGTGATTGCACAAAAACAAAACAAAAAAAAAAGGAAAAAAAAAAGATATTACATAGGCATGTAACAAATGTGATTGTCCAGGTATGTATGCGTGTGTGCGTGCGCGCAGATGCTGCCTTTTCTCTGTGGTGTTTTCCTCAGCACAGCCATTACAACTGTCACAGTCTTAGTTTTACATCATTCCCTCGTAGTGCCTTACCGAACTACAAATGCGGTTTAAGGGTTTACTTCCACTGGTACTCCTAGAAACTGACTGAGGCTAGTCAGAATTTAATCTGAGCTTTTTTTTTTTTTTTTTGCGGTGGTGTTGATTTTCTTCTTCTAGGTTATTTTTCCACTTCTGTTGTTGCTCTTTGGCCATTTGCCAATGTGCAGTTGTTGGGAAGGCTTGGAGGATGGAAGGACATGCACCCAGATATCTGTTTAACATTGTATGGACTAGCAGTGACCAGATTGGTCAGAAGACTCTAGTGTCGCTTCCCAAAGGATCTAAGGTTTTGTTTGAAGGTCTGCTTCCCCCCCCCCCCCCTTGGAATAAAAAATTTCCCCATCTGAAGTTTAATTCTCATTCTGCAGTTTGGTAAAATTCTTAGGGATTGAAAGGAGAGATTCCTCCCATCTTTCCTCTACAAATATCTAGAGTGTTACATTGCCCAAGTACTGTGTCTGAGAGAAGGGGGAATGAGGATTTGATCCAGGAGAGGGGCAATGCTTAAGGATGCTTCTATTAGAATTTCATAGATGGTGGGGTGGAGGGAGAAGAGAATGAGAGAATTCAATCTAGAGAGTCAAACTGAAGTTTCCTAAGTTAAAAGAGAAAGGTATGAGACATCAGGACCCTACCCATTGTAATGTAGTTCTGACTGTGTTCTTTCCCCCTTCCTCATCCGACATGTATAAAAGTTGAAGTAAAATACTGTTTGAATTTGGTGAAAAAATTCTTATTCTGGGTCCTCAGCTCCAAAGGAACTCTGAACAGTACTTGTTTTCAGGTAGGTTTCCAAAGAGAGGCTTTCTTAGAGCTGAGAGAGTTAATAGTGAAAATGTGATAAAAAATGGGAGCACCATTGCATCCATACTTAGAATTGCTCTAATAAACCATGTGTAGTTGTAGGGGAAGGGAGAAGAGCCCAGTAAGAAAAAGTTTGATGGAGTGTTCCCATCAAACATGAGGTCTGCATGGCCACTTAGTGCCACTCTAGATCTACCTGAAACTACAGCAAAGGGTGTTTTAAGGTGTGATGCAAGATGCTAGAAAATAGCAGGTCAGTTGGCAGAGTGAAGAGGGAATGATTACCTTGGATGGAGTTATGGACAAGGTCTCTTTCTCTTGAGAGAGAGAAGCTGGTAAAAAAAGACAAGCACAGCTGTAATATCTGGTCATGAGCACTTGCCCTTCCGGAAGAAGGAAGGGATGGATCTCAGTGTGCATAGATTGGGCAAGATTGATTTATTTTGGCAAACCAGCAAATATCCCTCATCTTTGCCATTTCAGATTCATGGTGTAGATATCCTTGCACCGTTTTATTTTCTGTCTCTCCCTTGCTCACGCTAAACGTGACATAAATCAGTATCTGATCTCCCAGCAGTCTTTGCACCTTACATTCTTCCTTCAGAAAGACAACCGTTTCCCATTTATCTAAGCTAAGAAATTCCCCTTCCTCCCTGTAAGTTTCCGTTGCATTCCTCTCATATCTCACCATTTCAGGAATGAAAGCGTCATGCTGCTTGTGTCATTAAAAGGAATAATATTGTTATTTTACTGTATGATTGTTCTGATTTATTATTATTATTTTATTATGATATTTTACTCTGGGTTTTAATTGCACACGCATTCCTGCATCTTTGTGTTATTTTTCTCTTAGTTTTATTATTATTGTTGTTTTGTTAATTTTATTATGAATAGTTTCTCTTCCTCAGTGGCATCAGGGGGGTTGCAGTGTCTGAAAACTGCAGAAAGAGAGGAAAGATAGTTTTGTTCTGAGATGGTAAAGGGTGCAGAGAGAACAGGCAGAGCAGGGAAGGGATGTGCCATGAGGGTGGCTGTGTCCTGTAGGGATGGTGCATTGTCCCCCATGGAACATGCATTTTATCACAATGCCAGAAACTTTCTCTTGGAGGCAGAGACCAAACAGCAACCTAAGTCATTTTTTAGCATCAGAGCGAGATTAAAAGTATGGGAGGCCCCTGCGTTCAAAAAGTCCAGCTCAGCATCACATTGTAGTGGCTAATGTTTAGTGGGGCACTTCTATGAGACCAAGACCAGGCCATGTCCTCATCAGGCCTTTAATTAAACTGAGACTGGGGCTAGTGTCAGAGCTCAATTTCCCAGAAGGGAAAACAAAATAGTTGGCTCCCACTCCTCAGAAGGTGTCTTATCAACCCTCCAAGCTCGAGAACCTGAATGGAGGAAAGAATGCGACCCCCAGTCCAGTCACTGGATAAACAACATGGACAGACATTGAAGACACATGTTAAAACCAAACAGCAGCAATAGCCAGGTATCTGTCCTGTTCTTCCATTTCTGAAGACTAATGGTGTGTCTATATGACCAAGGTATTTGGCTTGTGATTCCTCCTCCTTGGTGTAGCTGGTCTTTTAATTGTCACTTATTGAATTTTATTAAGTTGTTTTGTTAGATAGAATGATGATATTTATGTTTGGAGTTACATCTCTCACCCTTATTAAAGCTGTGGGCGTAGAGTGTGCAAAGGCCCTAATTCAGTAGCACGTTGAAGCACATGCTTGGGTGCTTTGCTGAATAAGGATGGACTTCAAGCGCATTCTTAAAGTCAAAATATCGGGGCTGATAAAGCAGGGAAAGGGAGAAAGGGTGGGTTTTAACCTCACTTAGCAAAATGTTTGATTTATTTATTGTGTTTTGCCTGTGCACGTCTGTCTTGTTCTTTCACTAAAGCATTAATCTGATTTCTGTGGGAAGAGGGTGACAAAGCCTACTGTGATGTGAAGGCCAGCATTGCAAAGTGGAAGGGGCAGTTGTCTGTCCTGTTTGTGTGGAGAGAAGAGCTGTGCTAACTATGGTTCTGATGCCAGCATGGTTAAGTCTATGGGGCTGGAAGGGGCTGTAATAAGGATGAACAGTGTATCTGCAGTTTGAATTGTGTTTTTGTCGCAACGCTAAAGGTGTGGGCCGAGTTTTCTCCTGGGTAGAGAGGGGCGAAGCAAAAAACTGCCTTTCCCTCCCATTCTTTTTGAAAATACAGTTTGGTAAGTGCAGTACTGTTAGCCACACAGGGGGCAGACAATGTTAGTGGAGGAGCTAAATTCTTGGCACACTGTCGGTGCTACACAAGTAACAATAGCTGAATTATTTAGCTGGCAGAGACCTTTGAAGTTGAAAATAGGATTGATGTGTTTTGGAATGAGCTTGGGGTTCTTTGTGGGTGTGGAGCAAACTGCTTGGAAACGTGAGGGAGAAAGTAAATGGTTCTGTACTGGAAGTATTACTGGTGGTTCCTGGTTGGCACAGCGTAGAAGTGACCCCTTTTCCCACCACAGTGTCTTGTTTTCTTATGATGCTGGAAATGGGAGAAATGAACAGACATTGCCTCTCTTAGAGCTGGACATTCAAAGTGCTGCTATGAAATCAGAATCTACAAAGACATGGAGGGACTAGTTACCTTGAGCAGAACAAAACAACACAAAGGAAGAGCTAGAACTTTTCACAGTGTAAATTGGGTCAAATCCAGGTGTTTGAAGAAACAACCGCAATTGCATTCCCCTCTTTGGAGTTGCACCTGCTTATACCGGGGCTACATTTGATCCTCTGGGGAAACTTTTAACTCCCTCATTCTCTGTAGTAGTTCTGTCAAGAAACATTCCAGCAAAGGGACACTTCTGTCTCTGTCATTCTTTTTTTATATTCTCAAGGGTTTATGCCTCAGAATTTGGTTTGAAAGAAATTCCATTACCAAACTTGAAGGGAAGATAAAAACCCTTTTCTTTCTTTAACCAAAGAAACTTAATAAATAAATTTAAATAAAGAGAAAGAGACCCTACCCATTACAGATTCAGAATTAAGTTACAGGTCCACACTGTCAGACAATAATGACACGCTATGGAATTCCTTTCCTTTCCTTTTTCTTAACTAGCTTGTTGAATGGAGAAATTCAGTCACACTAAAATATTGCTGCTATCCTAAACTTTGGGGACATCGAAAACATTATGCTCCTGTCATTATTATTCTTCATAGTAATTACAATGTATCTTATCAGTGGCAACAACACGGTGTTCAGTTGTGAACTGTGTAATGAAAATAAGCTTCCATAAGCTCCTCGTGCTTCTGTAGCATTTAACTCTCCTGCCTTAGGACTCTTAGCAATCGCTGTGTGTCAGTTTCAATACAGCGCTGTAGCTCCTGTAATGACAAAGCCTCTACAAAGTTGGTCAAACGCAGAAGAATTGTTTGTAAAAGTTTTGTGCAGGTTTGTCATGCGCTAGCAATCAGCCCGGCCAAGGGTGTGCAGTGCTACTTACAGGCCAAGATCCAGACCTGTGAATGCAAGGTCCAAATAAATGTTCCTTATTCAGGGAATTCTGCAGGCATCGGGGAAATAATCCTCTCCTTCCCTCACCAGTGTGACCCAGGCCCAGGGCCACTATAGCCTCTGTACCCACTGTGTTTCCCTTCCCCTGTGGGAAGGTTTAGGCCAGTGGAGCTGTAGTTTTGTATACTTGGGCCATATTCCTGTTGATCCCCCAATCTGCTCTGCAGTATTGTAGAGACAGCCTCAGCTTTGCAGTGTGCATGATGTGTGGAGTGCTCCAAATTCCCTCTCTAGAGTCTGGCCCTGTGCATTAGGATCAGTTTAATTCCTCTGCTTTTAAGGTCTCAGTTCTTAGAGAGAGGAAAATGGGAGGGGACCCTGTGTATCCAGTGCTTGAGTCTGTATGCTGTCACCATCTGGCAGAGCTCCCTTTGAAGCCAATAGGAATTTTGCCTGAATGTAGACCAAGTCAAGACTACAGGACTAGGCCCTAAAGTATCAGTCACGTGGAGCAAAACATCCTTTATGCCACAGTATTTTACAGCATATGTGGTCACACTACTGCAAACTACAGTGTCTCGGCTTATTGCTGTAGTGTTGTTTTTAAGACGAGGCCCAGCCCATGCTACCTGCCCCCCGGTTCCAAGTATATATAGTATGTTGCCACTGCATGCTGCGATGCCAGCCCCTCAAAGGGTGCTGCTATATGCTATTGCCACCCTGAAGCTGCTGAATTGCATCCGGCAGTGTCACTGCAGGGTTAGCATTCAGACCAGATGGCTGATTTGGTCCTCGGTCCTGCAGGTACTTATGCCCATGAATAACTTTACTCCTGAGAGTGATCCCAGAGAGTTTTCATGGAATCACTCGCACATGTGAAGTTGCTCAAGTATGTAAATGTTTGCTGGATGCAGCGCTAGATAAGCAGACAAGACTGATCTCAGCAAACACAAAATGTTCTCATTGGAGAAGAAAACACACGTATTGCATCAAGTGTGAAATTTGAGTGGGGAATTAGCTTGACTTTTCAGGAGTCTTATGAAACATACAATGAGGCTTTGCTTTCTTCATCTCTAGAATCAGATTGAACTTTACATTTTTCACATACGGGTTAGCTTGTCCTTCCAATTTTAGCAGTGCTGCTATAACAAACTCTTCATGTGTGTATGAAGATAGAAGTTTTTGTTTTTAATCTTTTGCTTGTCATAGTTAATCCAAGAAAGGCAATACTAAAGGTATATTTTTTCCAAAAATGATATTTTTACTGCACTGATAAATATTGTGACATCTCTGATCTTAACTTTTTAGCTGTAGGGGGAATTATGTGCAGCATCACATAGAACTTGTAAATACTTCTGTGGGGGGGTCTGACAGCCAGGGAATTTTTCTTTCATTAAAAAATAAAAATAAAAATAGAAAGGTTTCTTCGTTGAAATGGAAAGAGATGGCCAACTATTCTGAGAGCAAAAGAAAAGTGTATTCCACTTTCAGAACATGGCCAAGGAGCTTTTGCAGTGCTGGCATAGAGTTGATGATCATGCAGATGTGTTTTGATTTTTCTTCCCCAGCATATTGATTTGAAAAGTTTAAGGAAGTTAGAAAAACTTTGGTCTGGAATTCTGATCAGAAATGTTATTCATCAGCCACATGGTACCTCTTAGGGTTTTTTTATATTTTGTTTTTTAATTAATCTTTTAACGACTGGTTCCAGGATTGCTTGCCAAGGTTCTAGGTTGGTCTATATGTGTTCTAATCTTATCTACTGTTCTAGAACTCATTGACTCCATTGGAAGCAAACCCACCTGATCAGGATTCTGGATTTTGATTGGTTTAAAGGGTATTCTAGAGTTATGGTAGAATACCTTCCATTTTTTAAAGAAGGATTTAGATACACTTATCTTATACAAACTGTGACCTATTGGCAATAATTACCTCAAATGTGGGCATTCATCCTGGTTTTAGCCTTTTTGAAAACATGTAGCCAGCTTGAACTTGGGATTCAAAGACTATAAACTCTGTCTGGGCGGAATAATGATAAATGCCCACCCTGGTCATTGTTGCTTAACTGAATTCTGAAGACAGTGATTCTTTAAAACAACAACAACAAAAAACCCCAAGGAATAGATTACTCTTTTATGTATTGTATTCAATTGTTAAAATGCACATGTAAGTATGTATGTTTATAGCTACTGTAAAATGCTTTGGCCTTCTAGAAGATATTTAATGAGTCACATTTTAAACCAATATGAACTGAATAATAGACTGTGGCTACTTAAACAGTTTTCTGGCTACATTTTATAGTTATTACAGTGTTTTATAGTTTACATTTAAACTGGTACTTTTTAAGGGAAATTTCTGTTTCTAAATTTCACCTTCAAAAACTCAATACAGCTGCCTCTTTTTTTTTTAATTTTGCCCTTTCAAAAAATGAAAAGTACAGATGTGTCTTTATTGTGTCTGTTTTGAGATATAACATAGTATTGGAAAGTGAGTTCAGATCAAACAATCCGCCTTGTTCCAAAGTATGGTTATGAAACCACTCCACACATATTGAAGTATAATCCAACACGAGCCATTTATTTTTTAATAACAAACTTTAATGAATCTCCTTGGGTTGAAACATGGAGCAAAATACTTCCAAATCAACTATCCTCTGTAGGACTTGGATGAAGATACCTGTGTAATGAGAATGAAGGATATTCAGAGGAAGGGATGTACTGTATTGTTCGTAACTCATTATCTGAACTATTGATTCCTGAGCTAATGAATCCCTTTTTGGCTTTTTATTTTTGCTTTTTGACAGCCATTCTAAGAGGCAATGCTGTGATTTGGCTTTCGTTCTGTTCACCCCTTTATGCAAGTGACACCACCCTAGAAATATTCTGAACTAGTGAACTAAATACAAAGTCCATTGACCCATCTCTCTGCAAACTTCATTAGCAAAAGGTAGTACCCTTTGGTGCTGTTTGATTATTATGGGTTGTAGTGTATTTTATATTTTGACGTAACCCCTTTTTATCAGTCTCACTTCACCATGAGTATCTGTCTAGTTTTTGTCTTTGTTTTCTTTCAGTTGAGTAACCAGTGAACACAGTGGAATCTCTGCTGGGCAAAGCGGCATTTTTAGATAACAAAAGTACTTGATTTGGCATTTTAAAAATACCTGTCTGAGGAACTGAGCTTCAGCTGTGGAGCTCATTAATATCAGCAAAGCTCCCTGCATCTTTCAGTGAGGCCTGACCCAGCTACACTGTTGATCCTGGCAACTGAATGAGTTACTGGAAAGCAACAGTGATCCTTCATTGGTAGGCCCTTATGCTGCTCACATTGAAATCACTGTCAGAGCTCCCTATTGAGTTCAATGGGAGCAGAATGGGTCCCTAGCCCTTGCTCCCCTCCCCCCCAGTAGCTCCAGTCATTGCTAAGTACTCTCACTGTAGCTCCCATTAACAAAGCGATAAACTTATCAAGACTGGGGTTGCCATTTGGTGAATTAAATAGAGGACTCTTAGCAGCCCATGGGCAAACTGGAAAATGTCCATCCCCTAATAAGCCACGGTCACAGACTCAACAGCCTGTTCTGACTCTTTATGGCATGAGCCAGCCCTGGAAATACCAGCTCACTGGGTTGAAGGAGTTTTTTTAATACTTTGGCTTGGAACTTGAAAAGCAAGGAGGGGTTTCTAATACTGGCAATGTGCATCCCTTACAATCTGAATGGTTACATATAGCACTTCAAAAGGGAAGTCCAACATTTTGCAATGCTTCCACATTTGGTGGTTACACACAACACTTCTGTCTTCTTTGTTCCTTATTTGTTTGGTTTTGGCTTTTTGTGTTCTTAAAATACTTCCATGGATATTCCAGGGCACAGCCATTTCAGATGTAGAAAGTATTCATCATCCCATGTGTTTCACCAATAAACAAACAAGGCATTTTTGGGTATCAGATTCTACTTGACAGAATTGGAATGTCGCTTGTGTATTCTATAGCAAACCAAATTTCTGAAAAGACAGGAAGTATAATGAATAGCTTTATTAAAAGGAGAGTGAGTGAAAGAGAGAGAGTGAGAGAGAGAAAGCAAGAAAGGGGCATCTTGGAAGGTGAAGAATCCAGGGTAGCTAATTAAAATTAAGAAGTGAAACAGTATTTTTTTTTTAAATAGTGAAATCCTATTATGAAAGGGAGAAAGAGAATGATTTATACCTTTTGACTGTCCACGAACCCAAAGTACTCTGAATGGAAAGTGGAAATTAGTATATACTGTGCCAGAATTGTAAAGAGGAAGAAAGGAAAAAAACACAAACATATCAAAAATGCAAGGGAAAAAGATGCCCTCTGGCCCCCCATGTAGTATCTTGAATGGTTCTTTCTCTGGAGTGTCATCTCAGCCCAGTAAACCCATGAAAGCCCTGATCTATTGTGTTCCTCCACTGTATGGTTTCTGTAATCTGAGTGTTAATCTTCGTGAAAATTGTATGCAACAGTATTTTCTTGTGTACTGCTTTTTTCCTATGTGAATTGTCCCTCTTTTTTTCTTTTTCTTTTTCCTTTTTGTCTTTCTTCTCCCTGCCCTTTTTTGGGTAAATATGTATTTCTTCTTTTAAAAAAACAAACAAACTGATGTGTTGTAGACCTATATGTAACCTATTCCTTAGTCTCATATTATAGGTATGTTATAAGAATGGATATTTTACTTGGCTTTAGAATGTTTTACAAGAAAACTAATTCTTAACCAATCAAGTTCTTGCTACTAAAAAAAAATGCTTGTGTTTTTCATCATGACGTTGTGTGCTTCTAATTAATAATCATTTTCGTTGTAGAAAAATGGAGTGAATTTATATTAGTCTTGGAAACTAATAATAGCATTGTAAATTTATGAGATGATTTTAACAGAAAATACATTATAGAAGAATATAGTTATTTTAATTGTAATATTACTAACTGTAGGGTGAGAAAGGAGGTCCCGTTGTGGTGAACTATGTTATAGCTTGTTATTCACGGTTTCTTTTTGATCATTTTTTCGGTCTCTGAGGTGAAACGAGTTATTAATCAGAATTTGTAAACTCACATATGCATATTGTATATGTGTAGAAATGTAATCACACTTTGTCTTGGAATTACATTAAACTGTTTTAAGTCACTGCAAAGTCCATGTCTGTCTGCCTGTCTTCCTGCTGGCTAAGATTTGGCGTGAAATATAAGGGTTTTTTTGGTAGGTTGGTTGATTTTTTTTTAACAGCCCATGGAAGTCTTTGGAAAAGGCTAATTTCAGAGGGAATTTAGGTTTTTTAAGAGACAATTTTTAGATTTGCCAGACAAGTTAGACAAATATTATTTTAATATTACTGAACTCAAACTTCACTGTACAGATTGAAGGGTCACCTAAATGACAGCAACAAGAAGCAACAAATTGCCATGGAGGAGCTCTAAGTTGGATATTAAGAAAAACTATTTCACTAGGAGGGTGGCAAAGCACTGGAATGGGTTACTTAGGGTGTGTCTAGACTACCTAGTTTTGTCGACAAAAGTGGACTTTTGTCGACAAAACTATACACTACAGCTGAGTTCTGTTGACATAACGTCGACAGAACTCAGCAGTTTTGTCGACGCTGGTATACCTCATTTTACGAGGTATAACACCTTCTGTCGACAGAACTCTGTCGACAGAAGGTGTTATTGCCTGTAACGTTGCGTCCAGACTACGGAGTTCTGTCGACAAAGCAGCTTGCTTTGTCAACAGAACTCAATGTGTCTGGACGCTCTTTGTCGACGGAAGTTTTGTTGACAGTATCTGTCGACAAAACTTCCGTCGACAAAACGCGGTAGTCTAGACGTACCCTTAGAGAGGTGACGAAATCACCATCCTTAGAGGTTTTTACGGCCAGCCTTGAGAAAGTCCTAGGTGGAATGATTTAGTTGGGGTTGGTCCTGCTTGGATCAGGGGTTTGGACCAGATGACCTTCTGTAGTTTCTTCCCACACTAATCTTATATGGTTCTATGAAAATGTGAGGGGGTGCTGAGATCTGAGGTTTGGAGTGAAATCTAATTCCCAAGTACTTTATATTATTCTAATTGATCTGTAGTGATTATAACTAGTCAACATTTTGTTTCTTCTCTTTATTGCATGTCAACTGCATTTTATTTCTCTCCCCTCTCTGGAGGGGATCACATTAAAGACATCATCTAGATTCCAGACCACAGAAAGTTTTGAGTGATCACCTATCTCCTAAAGCTCCTGCCTACCACTATCTGACATCTGAGCTGGGTCTGATTTCATCTCTAGCTTCAAAAGGAGCAGCCTAGTGGCAGGACTTCTTCAATATTGCAAAGCACCATCTTGGAGGAGATCAGTCAGCATTCCCTCAACAATTGCTTCCAGGACATGTCAGAGTACAAACCCACCTCTTGTCGCTGGTGCCATTTCCTTAATATGGCGGTTAATTTTTGGAGGCTGTTGGGTTTCCTTGCCTTCCAGTTTGCTTTGTTTTCAGCAATGCTGCAAGTGGGCCAGTACGGTATGATATGCCAAACTGGCAAATTATTTTTAGTCTAGATGGCATTCCGAAAAGATTCCCTGCCAGCCATACCCAGCCCCTCCACTGGCTGCAGCATCTCTGAGTACAGGGCTGGGACCTGAGGGCAGGACTGGGAGCGCTACAGCAGCCAAAGGAGCTGCTGGCTTTCTGCTCCTTTCCCCGTGGCCCCTCCCAGGGGGGAAAGGAGCAGCGCTGCCAGCCCTACTTCCCCAGCCCTGTACACAGAGACACTGCAGTTCTATGGAGGCGCTGGGACTTGGGGGGACTGCAGAGAAAGGGGCAAAACTGACAGTAGCTCCATAAGCTGCTGTACCACTCCCAGCACCCCCGTCCTTCTCCCCCGCGACACACAGGTAAGATGGAGGGGGAAAGTATGGGAGTCTGCTTTACTTCAGAAGCTGGGCCAGCCAGACTGCTCTCAGGTTCAGAGGTTTAACCAAGAAGACACAAATCACTTAATGTGCATAAATGCAAGGGTTATTAGATGATATAAAAAGAAAACAAGAGAAATCTTACAATATCCCTTTGGCTTGCTGGGGACTCCAGCAAGGGATGGACTCCTGGGCCAGGTACGAAAGGCCCCTCTGTACAGTTCCAGGTCCTTCGGGAATTCCAAAGGGAGTTGGCAACATTAAACGATATGTAGCCTGTACACTTAATTCTAGAAGCAGCAACTAATTACGTTCAGAGGGGAAATAAAACCCCACAAAAATAACCACCTGCCTGTGAGAAGATTCCCACAGATAGCTGTTTACCCCAACGCTTATCTAAACTATGTGGTGAATCAGCCACGTTGGGGCACGGCCTATCTCTCTAACAAGCTAACTAGCTGGGAATTTTCCTTGCTAACAGCAGGCCAAAGCCCGTTTTCTAGTTTGCAAACATGAGAACTGGGAAGAGTCACTAACTCCTCGAAATACAATGGTCTTCCAACCACAACAGGGTCCCAGACTGGGGATGGGGCAGAGTAATGTGGAGAGGTCACATAGCCTCTCATTAACTGGTGAGCCCTCACCTCCCATACTAGTAAGAAATGTTGTTTATTTGCACCACTGGTTTTGACAGGCTACATATTCTAGCTAGTGGCTTCTTGAAGTAAATGTTGTGGTATTCTATGGCCTCTCCAGGGCTGGTGCTGTTTATATGCTTTGCAACTTGCAAATGATCCCTGGGTTTAACATACAATGTCCCTGGAATTGTACAGGTCCAAAAGGCAATGGTCTTGAGCTGCTAGATAAATCTTGAGGTGACATCAAAGGTGTTCATTCACCATAAACGTTTTGGGGCAAAGCCAAGACACTCATTTTCCTAGCTGGCAACTTGGAGACCCTGGATTTTATTTCTAGAGCACAAAATGACTGGTATAGTTTTTATTAGCTTATCACTAGCTGTTGGAGCAGGTGAGCGACAGAAGCTCATAATATTATTCTACCAATTGCCTCCTAACTGATGTAGATTCTGTTGCAACAAAGCAATTAAAGGACCTCTATCCCCATCCCATATCTTGAATCAAGCGCTTAAGTCCCATTAAAATCAGTAAGATTTAAAACCATGTACTTAAAGTTAAGCATGTGCCTTACTGGATTGGGGATCTTAAAGAAGAGACCTACTGGGGCAGATTCTGATGTCAATTAAATGGGTGTAAATCCAGAGTAACTCCATTAACTAACAGAGTTGCTCCCTATTTACATTCATGAAACTTTAGTATTTGTTTTAATGATATGTATTTGTGTAATTAAAATAAAAAGTTCAATTTTCTTCCTGAAGACAAACACCCGATAAAATATATTTGAGTCTAGGAGTATGATTTTTTTTTATCAGCTGTTCCCAGATGGAACATAATTTCAGCAGGAATAACTCTAATGCACCTTTTTGGGACGTTTGGACAGTCAGAGAAGGAAAGACCAATTATGAGTTTATAACTAGGAGGCTAAGAGATAAAAAGTGTCCTTAAAGGACTTGAGATGAACAAAGGCCCAAATTTGGTCTGTAGACTGCCTAGTACAGGGCTACTCAACACATGGCCTATGGGCCACATGCGGCCTGCGGCCTGTTTGCAGCCCACAGTGCAGTTTGGGTTTACACAGGGTTCAACACGCAGCCTGCAGGTGGGAACCAAAACAAAAAAGTAGTCAATATAATGATCTTCTGTTGATATGAGTTTTAGTAGTTACATTCCTGGACTGTTATTGCTCATTAAAAGTGCTGTCATATAGGTAGAAATCAGGTAAATGTTGCATTTTATTAAAATCAGCAGAACTGATTTAAATGGGGCTTGTGTGTTGTGTAGTCTTGCCTTAATTTTTGTATTTATGCCTGTCAGTGTGAAAGAAGCTATTTGCATATATTTACATATATATTTGCATGTCTATGCAACCACACTTAAGTTGTGGCACTCGGCATGTGCTGTGAGTGTCATTGTGGCTCCCGGGGCTTCCAAAGTTGAGTAGCTCTGGTCTAATACAAGGGGCATAGGGATACCCTAGGTATAATTTCCCAGGCAGGTTTTTCGATCAGTAACTTGCTCTCATCTCAACTTGTCTAGGTGAATTGAAATTCACTGGTTGAAATTCTGTTTAGTCAGTGGGCGTTTTGTTGTTCAGTTCTAAGGAGACAGGATTTCACCCACTATTTCTAGCAGGAGGGCTAGTTGCAAGGAATTCATCCTGCCTTGATATCTATCTATCTATCTATCTATCTATCTATCTATCTATCTATCTATCTATCTATCTATCTATCTATCTATCTATCTATCTATCTATCTATCTATCTGTCTATCTATACTGTGCTGGGTCAGGGATGTGCAAAACTCAGAATGCATAGGAATAACCATGACTGGTATCCTTCACCACCTGTGGATGTTTTCCTGAAACACTCTTAAGTCTTGTCTAGGCACAGATTTTGTGCCAGTATAACTATTCTGGGTGAGTGTGATTTCCCCAGCCAACCTACTCCCCAAAATAGTTACAGCCGTAGAACCCTTCTATTGTGGAAACAGTAAATAAAAGGAACCTTATACTGTTTGATTGTAAAATTTATCATGGTGCATCTGCCCTCTGGTTCTATATATTTTAAATGGGACATTTCAAGGGTTGTTACCAAATTCAAAAAAAAGATCTACTATCTGATGGGAAAATCAGACAAAAAATTATTGTGGGATCAAAATCCTGAAGCAGATGTGCAAAATGCATGTTCATTCTTTTGCTCTGCAATTTCCTTCTATGTCCAGCAGAGGGCTCCCAGCATCTATATCTTGAAACGATGAAAGACGTTTATTATTCATACACATGCTCGCTTTTATTCATCAGTCCCTTACTGATGGTATTTTTATTTAAATATCACCTTCCTCTCCTACTTCCCTTAATACTCTTCAAGATATTGTATAAAAAGTGCACTATCCCAGAACCATAAGAAAATCCCTGCGTCTTAAAAAGATGACCACATAAAAGCTCATGCTCAGAAATTTTTTAGGAAAAAATTTCCAAGTAGGGAAGATAGTAAATATAGTTGTTATATTAGTGTTTATGGGTGCTAAAGAAAAAATGTGAGATTGGAACTGCAGCAGATTTTAAGAAGCAGGGATTAGGTGATAGGAGATTAATGAACTAACCAATTATCTTTATTTTTCTAATACAATACAAGTAATTCAGAGGGGTAGCCAAGTTAGCCTGTAACAGGAAAAACTTAAAAAACAACAAATAGTCTGATAGCACTTTAAAGACTAACAAAACATGAAGATGGTATCATGAGCTTTCCCATCTTCATGTTTTAAAGTGCTACCACATTATTTGTTGTTTTTTAATAAAAACAATGACCTTCTTTATATTTTATTTATTATCTTGATCCCAATAGCACCTAAAGACTGCAATTAGGGTTTGGGATGGTAAGTAAAGTACACACACAGCAAAATACACTCTTCCCCTCTCTCCCAAAGAATTTACAGTGTAAATATCTCAGGTAAATTTGACTATCATAACAGTAGACTAAGACTGATTTGTTATTTTTTACATCACATAGACAAACTGGGCAAATGTCAGTGAAATATCATATCCCTTCATTGCCATGAACAATGCAGGTTTTGAAAATCAAGCCACTATGGACTGGCTTAATCTGCATGAAGGGAAACTGAGGTTGGATATTAAGAAAATCTTTCTAATTATAAAGGATAGTTAAGCATTGAAATAAGTTATCAATGGAAATTACAGGACCCCCATCACTGGCAGTTTTAAAGTACAATTTAGATAAACATCTTTTAAGGATGATCTACGTGAACATTGTCCTGCTGGGTGAGGAGGGTGGACTAGATGACTTCTTGCGGTTCCTTCCGGGTAACCGATTATTGATGGAACAGTAACAGCCTCACCATTCTGAGCCTGTATCTTGATTCTAATATAGTAGCTGAGGGTGTGAGCCAATGATTATAGGAAGCAAATACAGCGGAGGCAGGTATAAATGAGCAATGTGACCAGAGGGCAGGAGACAGCATGCAAAAGGAGTTCTCAGGCATCGCCTGCAAGAAGATCTGTAAAGAAGAAGCTGAGCCTCTGGACCCTGAACAATTATAGCAAATGAAGAGTATATTGGTAAAAATTATTTCCCTGAAGTAGATAAACTTAACAAACTGAAATGAAAACTTACCAAGGCCTTATGCTGCAAAACCCCAAGACTGATGGTAATCAAGAAGGGTTTTGATGATCCACTTATATTTGTTATGCAACAGCTATCAAACATACATCAATAAAGAGTTTCCCACATTTGGCAGAAGACAGAACAGTTAATCGTCAAGTGATCCCTCCCCTGTTACCCATGCCCAGCTTCTGAGGAACCCATTTCTACTCATCCTGGCTAATAGCCATTGATGGACCTATCCTCCATGAATGTATCTAGCTCTTTTTTTAATCCCGTTAAAATCCTGGCCTTCATAACATCCTCTGGCAAGGAGTTCCACAGGTTGACTCTGCCTTGTGTGAAGAAATATGTCCTTTTGTTTGTTTTAAAGCTGCTATCTGTTAATTTCATTTGGGTGACCCCTAATCCTTGTGTTATGGGAACAAGTAAATAACCTTTTTGTATTTCCTTTTTCCACACTAGGGATGTAAAATCCCATTTAATTGGTTAAGTGGTTAAATATTATAGCTAGCCAGAGCAGTTCCCGCCTGTGGGGTGCCCGGGCCCACCATGGACAGAGGCTGCTCCAGGCGACCAAAGCAGGCACTGTCTGTAGCAAGTCCCCCACGAGGCTGGAACAGCCTCCTGCCTATGGCAGGTGGGGAACTGCTCCAGCCCCCATTTTTTAATGGTTAACTGGAACCAGTAAGCATCACCCATTAAGGTTATGATTTTATTAAGACACCGTAACGAAGGCACTTCAGTCTATTTGCTCAGGAAAAAGAAGCATTCTGGGAACATAAAAAAGATGGCCTAGTCTGTGAGCATTGAAAGAGTTGAGACAAAGAAATAGTAGGTACTAGAAGAGAGAGGGAAACCTAACCAGAATTCTTTAACAGTCATTTAAGTCTCACAGCCGACAATAGAATGTATAACTACTATCCAAAATGTTTGAAGGAAAATAAAAAAGTGTCTTTACAAATATTCCCCCCTCCCAAAAAAATAGCTAAAGAATAGTTAAGGCTGGAAGGATGTTCAGTTATCTCTCTGCAACAATCCAAACAAAAGCATATTTTTAAAAAGCACATATGTGGCTCAAAACGTTGACAGCAAAGCTTTTTTTTTTTAGTGGTGGTTGTGGAGGTGGCTGTGCGTGTGTGAGGGAGGGAGGGAAGGGGGGATTCTTGCCCTTGCTAATTTATACCTAAAGAAATCAACAATCTGACCCCAATGAGCTATGTTAAGAGGTCACAAGTCATTACTATGGTTTGGACTTTTTAAGATAGAGTGAGAGCTGTCAGAGACCTCTTGCCTAATTCCAGAACCTAGCAAGCATTAGCTTACCCATTTCTTCTCTTACCGAGAACAAAGGAATAAGTTTAGTGCTAAAAAGAAAATTTCAGGACTCATCAGCAAAGTTAGTCCTGAGCCAGAAGATGCCTGAGCCAGAAGATTGCTGCAGCTCAGCCAGACTGGACACCTGACACCTAAAGTGATTCCAGGCAGACCACAATTAGATAGACATGCAAAATTCTGTGCAGAGAAGCTCTTCCTGTGATCTTCTTCATTAGAGTCAGCATGGACAAGCTTCCCAGTGAGATCAGAGCGGCGGAGCTGAGGTTTGCATCCACCAAGACTGCACATGCTGTAGTTCAGTGGCATCTACAGCCCCTTAAACAGATGCCATTTTTAGGGTATGTTTACACTGTAAAGTTTTTTCAGAAAAACGGCCGATTTTCCTAAAAAAACCTTCACTTACGTCCACACTGCAATCGCATTCTTTCAAAGAAAATCGAAAGAACTGAGGGGTTTTTCTGACATTTCTATGAGGGCTCTTTCGGAAAAAGGTGTGTGTGGACGGGGAAGAGGGAGCTCTTTTGAAAGAAGAGGAAGAAGAAAAAGCACAGGTGCCCTGGTGGCCACTCAGTCCATAGCAATCACAGCTTAAATGCAAGATAACGTCCATTCAGTGTGGACACTCTTTTGAAAAAGCAGATTGCTTTTTTGATGCGCTTTTGCTGTGTAGACACTCTCTTTTGGAAGGAGTTTTTTCGGAAGATCTCTTCTGGAAAAGCTTCTTCCGAAAGAAGCCTGCAGTCTAGCCATAGCCTTAGAGAGAGAGAGAGAGCAGGGAAGAGGACACAGGAAGCAGAAGAGTGAACCTCAGCCTATGGCTACATGTGGAGCCGGGTGCGTGATTTCCAGCTTAAGGAGACATACTTGAGCTAGCTCTCACTGAACTAGCACTCTCAAAATAATAGCATAGCCCGGGCAGTAGCATGTGATAGCACGGGCTAGCCAACCCATGTACAAGCCCCCTCTGGGGTGGCCCTAGACTAGCTGCCAGCAACTGGCACCCTAGGCAAACCATGCAATCGGCATCCCCACCTCCAAACCCCTCAATGATATTGTGCCACCATTTGGCGCCCCATTTAACTTGGCGCCCTAGGCGACCGCCTAGTTCGCCTATATGGACGGGCCGCCCCTGAGCCCTCTGGGACCCCATCAGTATATATCTGAAGCAGCTAGCTTGTGCCAGTGCTCACTGCTGCCTATTCTATGGGGACTAGCTATACTACTGTTTTTAGAGTGCTAGGTCAATGAGAGCTAGTCTGAGTACGTCTACATGAGATGAGACATCACTCACAGTTCCAGCTCCAAGCGTATTCCTAGCCTCAGACTAGTTAATTTCCTGAAGTTGTGGTCCTGTGGCATTTTAAGTGAGTTGTAGATAGTGAAACTTTATGCCTTAATACCCTAATAAATTTAAAGTGCCACCAGATTCCTTGTTGTTTCTCCTACCTGGATTCCCCAAATAGTCAACAAACTCAAGAAAGGGGAAAAAATCAAGAAAGCTCACAAGGTCTCTTGTACTAGCATCAGCAATGGCTCTTACCCTAAACCTATAGTCAATAGGCTTCATAAATCCATCAACTTCCAGAGCATCTTGGCAGTGTAACACATCTGAACACAAGGACAGGCTGATACAACTCTCCTGCAGGGGAGACATTTTGATTACACTGAGTACCCCAAGTTACCAAGAGACAGAATTGGCGCATCTTTACACCTCCTAAGATGCTTTAGATAATTACAAGTTATGGGCTCAATGTGGGAGCACATGGGTGAAATTTAAGGACCTGTTGTATACAAATCATTCTAGACAATCTAAGGGTATGTCTAAACAGCAACATTATTTCGACATAACTAGCATTATTTTGAAATAACTTAGTCTGTGCCTACACAGCAGGCAGTTATTTCAAAATAATGTCGAAATACTGTCAAGCTGGAGGACTGCTTACTCTGACTCCTGTAACCCTCGTTGTACGAGGAGTAAGGGAAGTCGGAGGAAGAGTGCTCTATTTTGAAATATGTGCTGTGTAGACGCTCCCTATTTTGAAATAAGCTACACAATCGATGTTGCTCAATTTGCGTAGCGTATTTTGAGTTAAGCCCGTCTATGTAGACACACCGTAATGCTCCTTTCTGAACTTAAATTCTATGAATCTATTAATCAAATAAGTTTGGTAGTCTTTAATGAAACATTGCAGTTTTTGCCTGAGAAATATCCCTACTTGACAGAGGGTGATTTTTTAAAGTTGCATAGGGATTTTAATATAGTGTCTGACTTCCGGTTTGACATGCATCCCAGCCTCTGTACATAGCAAGCTCATACCATGCTGTCAAATGTGGAGCAAGACCACAAGCTGGTGGTGACCTGGAAGCTTCTGTACCCACCAGAGGACATCACTTTCTGTTCCAAAGTTCAGCCAGGCCCTTTCTGGGACAGAGAAGATTGTTACGGAACCAAAATAACCATTAAATTGTTTGGAATTCATATTCTACATCCAGCCACTGTAATGGATATTGCAACCACATGCAGTGGTATTGGGGACTATTGCATTCACTTTATGAATGTTATAAAAGCTACTGAATTTCCAGGCACATCCTTGCAGTCCACTTCTTGCTCAAATGGAGAATTTGGGGATGCTCTGAAGCAACATGCAGTAAGATCTGCATTTGAGGAGGCGGTCTATAGCTGGACTAGAGAACATTAAAGATAAATGGCACACTGACAAGTTATGTTCAGCCGAAATAAGTTTTGACATGAGAAACTTCTAGATGTTTCTCCAGACTAGACATTTTCAATGTTCTATAAGCAATTAACATACTTTTCTTGAGATCATAACACATGGAGGTGTCCTTGAAGCAATGGC
Source organism: Pelodiscus sinensis (assembly GCF_052426305.1). Lineage (NCBI taxonomy): Eukaryota > Metazoa > Chordata > Testudines > Trionychidae > Pelodiscus > Pelodiscus sinensis. Next base: position 102,667,248 of record NC_143052.1, read on the forward strand.
CAGAATCTAAGCATTTCTCATCCAGGTTATATAACATACTTGTTACCAAACATTTCAGAGCTACACTCCATAGTTAATATTGGTCTGGGGATCTTCACATTACATTAGAGCATGACAGCTGTCAGGAATCTCTCAAATATTCCTTTTCGGTCTTGATCCACCACACATAAATAAATGTAGCACTACATAGTCCACAGGCTGCATTATTCTCCAGCTAGTTTAAATAAAATTCACCAATTATAAATGTATTCCACCAAGAATGTAGCCACTACGGCTCAGCCTGAGACATCACATTTGAGACTGTAGACACAATTCCAGGCTGTAGTCAGCCTTTCACCACTGAATAAGCAACAAATTGACTGAGCTCCAGCCAAAACCCAGGGACAAGCTGAACCCATCTCAAACCCCTCCCCCAAGGTTATTCATTCAGAATACACTTCTTTTGTTGGCAAAACGTTTATTGCAAACCTAAGTACTACTATAGTACTCTCCCTAGGGATGTGGAATTTGAATTTAAGGCCTGTGTTCATTTTACCCACTGTAGCACATTATACTGAACAATGTTTGTAAAATCCTGGGGTCGTCACATGGTTACTCTTGAACTGGTCTGACAGATCCCCTTTAGAATGGTCTACACATTTCTGTCCTCTTACTTACTTATTCCACCGCTAATGAGATTTCAAACATTTCTAGGATTATTTTACTTATGCTTTCATTAAACTAATTTCAATTTAAACTTTAATATAAGAATAGTCACCATTTCTTAGCTATTTCTCTGAGGCTGTGGCATCCTCTGTATATAAGCTTGTTAATGCCACAATTTCACTACCTCACTGTGACCCTACTCTGAAATGCAGTCTCCGTGTCACTTTACAGAGCTCCTGGTAGCTCTCTGGCTGATGGCCAATGCAAATAAGTAATTCTAAAAAGAAAGAGGTTTTAGTGAAAATGTTAAATTAAACCTCTTCCAAAAAGAGGGGATTCAGAGACAAGGGAGTAGAGCAGGTGAACACTGAGTATCTGAGCAATTTGGATGGGTATCCAGAATCTTGAGTGAATCAGTGTTTTGGCTAAGTGAATTTGATTTTTATTTGGCGGACATAAATGTTCAGATCATTGGGGTTTATTCAAAGTCCTTTTTCAACCGGGCCTTAGAACAAGGAATAATTAGCATATGAGCTACAAAATTTAGTAGCAACAGCAGGAATAAAACCACTTTTTGTCCTCAAGTCCTTCCCCCTCCCCCCCGCAAAAGAGTATCCCTTCTCTCTATAATTGTGCCGTCTTTCGCATGGTGTGTGACGGGGGTTTTGCTGAGCAGCACCCGTTGACATGAATTCTATGTTCTGAATAGGAGAGGGGCGGGACGATAGTGAAAGCCCCATGCAAAGCTTTGAATATATGACCCTTTTGATTCTGTCATCCAGCACTGCTTACTGGATTAATATTCCTCCACCTGCTGCAGACTGTGTCATTTCTGCACCGAATGGGATCATTCTGCCACTGCACACCAAAACGCAGTACCTTCCAATGTGAACATGGGCAGAAGCAGTGTAGCAGTTGCCAGGCAACCTCTCTGAGCAGCCAGATGAATGAAGAAATACTCGGGTCAAGTGACAGTATCACTTTCAGGTTTACCTGATCTTTTCAGGGTGGCAATAATTGCTTTTCTTCTGCAGGCAATAATGAGCTCTTACATTTATGTGGCACTTTCGATGCTGGGAATCGTTGACATGAGTGATGGTGAAGACTTATTAGGCCAACTTGTTCATTTCCCTGCCAAAGAAGGATTTCTTCCTCCAGTGTGTTCTGCAGAGCTGTGTAGTCCACCGCAAAATGAGAGACAATTCAAAAGTCCTATTGATTTCACGAGTAGGAATTATTTCTTAATATTCAAGCTAAGTTTTCCTTTGCCCATTTTCACTGGTCAGCTGCAAATTAGACCCCTTTTTGTTTCTCTTGCATTTTTTCCTCTGGTGAGAGGCTTCACTATCTTTACCCCTCTTTGAGTAGAACAATGTGGTCCTTCTACTTGAGTGGGTCTCTGTACAGCTCCTCTGTTTATCAGCCATATTAACCAGATAGGCCCAACTGCATTTGACACCTGCAATCTCTTTTCTTTGGGGAGCGTGAGGCAGTGGCTGATTAAAATGTCTCAAAACAGCTTCTTCAAAACAAACCATTATTTATTCCCTGAGGTGTGCACAGAGCTAGGGGAAAACATACTTAAAGGCCTATCCACCCAGGACTTACCTAAGCTTCATTTTTACATTGCAAGTTCCTCTCAGCCCAGTCAACCCTACTGTTAGCCTAGGACAGACATGCAGCCCCTGATGCATTTTTGCAGTGTGTCCCTAGCAGGGACTCATGTCAAGCCAACTAACCACTCATTCTCTTTCTCTTGAGGCTGGTGTCTTTTACAGGCTAGGGGAAAATTAACCTGTGGCCTGCTGGGAGCCAGATAGATGGATATTCCCCAATTAACAGCTACCCCATTATTTCCTTAAGAAGCCCAGTTTTTTCTCCCTGATGGTACCTTTTCACTCTAATAGTTTTGTTTCCCCTACATGATTTATTTTCATGGGGTCAGGCAGAATGCTTTGAACAGGAAAACTGGAGAGAACTGGTATCTCTCTCATTCCCCACACATAGTCTCACTGCAACAAGTACCAGAGGGGTAGCCATGTCAGACTGTATTTGCAAAAACAACAAAGAGTCCTCTGGCATTTGAAAGACAATCAGATTTATGTGGCCATAAGCTTTCATGGGCAAAAACCCATGTTGTCAGATGCCTCTACCAAAGTGGGGTTTTGCTCACGAAAGCCGATACCCAAATAAATCTGTTAGTCTTTCAGGTGCCATGGGACTCCTCATTGGTTTTATAGTCTCACTGCGTTACTTCTGGTTATACCCACCTGAAATATCCCAAACTCTGAGCAGAATGAACTCAGTAGGCATAGTGAGGATCTGGGCAGTAGCCTGCAGGACTACACTTAGGTGTGAGACTGTAAAGGAAGAGACTAAGAGGTAACATGTGGAAGGATCTGGTCTCCCAAAGTGGACTGGATCACACTTCCAATCAAAAAACCTGAGAGTTCTATGGTGAGTCTAGGGATGTCAGTTACCTTGGGGCTGGAGTATCCATGGGGAAAAATTAGTGGCTGTAGAGCACCCATCAGAGCTGAGATCCCTACCACTGCTCTTCTGCCCTTGTGCCTCTTGCCCGCTGGTGAACCTGATGACCAACTCCTTCCCTGCCCTCCTAATGCTTCTGGAGCTCCACAAACAGCTGATTTGCTGCATTCAGGAAGCTCAGGCCTGGCAGAGTAGCAACAGGGGTGCAATTGGGGGAGAAGGTGGGGCAGGGGCAGAGGCTTGGTGAAGGGCTAGAATAGGGGAGGGGTGAAGGCAGAGCTGGGGAGGGGGAAGAGGTGAAGGAGGGGGAAGGGCTTGGGGGAAAGAGTGGAGTGAGGGCGGGACAGCATGCAGGAGGTACTGGAAGTGAGTGAGAAAGTTGATCAGTGGGGCCGGTGGCCCCAGATATGACTCACTAAACCCCTGGAGTACTCTTGTGGACCAATTTGAGAACTGCTGTGCTAGCACAAAACCCTGGCCTTATGCAAAGTATCCCTGAAATTAAAGGTTCTATGAATGAACCCAAGGGGCCTCTTTAGTGGATTTAAATGCAGTAGCATGGTCAAATATATAATTTTTCATACTGTAAAAAGATTTCTAGTCACAAAACATAAGTTGTAGATCTTTCAAATGCACATAATTAAATGTGATATATAGTATATGATTTTTAAGGACATTAAGAATATGATTCTTACATTTTTAATTCACTGTTTAAATAATTCATTGGAAGCATGAAACTGAAATCTGCTTGGTTTCTAAAGTTTTTCTTTCCGTTTTCCCCCCTTCCTGTACTCTGATATGCTAATGAGTGGCTGCTAGTTTGAGAATTCTGGGTTGTTGGCATAGGGTAGATCTTGAGAAGCTGTTGGTATTGATTTCTATTCTAAAAATAAAGTGCTGAAGTATTTGTGTATACATGCACATGATGTGTGCGTGCACACAACTATATAAAGGTAAGATCAAAATTAGGACTTATAATTGGGACAGTTTTCATTGAAGTATGTGCCACTATAACTTTGAAGGGAAATATGTAGATTAAGTAAATGTAATTTGATTAGAACTTTCAACTTTTTGTTATGTTGTAAGTTAGTCAGGTGGCCAGAAAGGGATCCCAAAACAAGATGCTTTGCATTCCTATTAATACAGTAGAAACCAGAGATTGAGTTTAACAGAATTCCTAGACTGTAATGTGAGAAAGCAGTGCTGCAGAGTCAGGACAGCCAGTCCATTTATTTCTGTCTGATCTTGGTAATAAATAATTGCGGTGGCCAGTGGTCACAATCAGTCAGTCTCTGAGCAGTTTTATGACAACCAGCACCACAACTGATCCTCTGAATGATTAAGGGGAGTTACATACTAACCTGTTTCTGATCTTCAGGGAGGTTGTGGCAGTGGTAAAAGGCCCTATGGATACAGGAAGGTGGTAAAGAAAAGAAAATGTGGCAGGATGAACAGTTCCTTGAGCGTGGCTTTGAGGACCTACTGAAGATGCCCTCTTCAAATACTGTTTAAGTTTACTTTGCATTTTCATTTAGCATTTCTAGTACCTGCGACTGGAGACTGCAGAAGTATAACGGTCATCACAATGCAAGTTTTATGAGCATATGGAACAAAGTAAGATTTACACTCTTTGGGTACATCCACATTGCAATTAGGCACCCACCGCTGGTTCATACCAGCTGACTCGGGTTAAGGGGAAGTTTAAACATTCAGGCTCTGGCTGTAGCTGGAACTCTGGGACCCTCCCATCTTGTAGAGTTCTAGAGCCCATGCTCCTGCCCTAGCCTGATTGTCTACACCACAATGAAACAGCCCCTTAGCCTGAGCCCATGAGCCCTAGTCTCCCCCCCCACATGGCACCCCATCTCCCAAGCATGTGGTTTTGGGGGTCACTCACCAGAGGGGTCTGGCGCCATGCAGCAGCAGTGGTCACACCACCTCCCCCATTCCTTGCAGTGGCAGGAGCCACGGCGGAAGTGGAGCAATTGGTCTGGCCAGGACTGACTCGTATGCCAGGAGTTTGAGACCCCTGAACTGAAGGATTAAGTATCTTGTGGCCTAGCCTGTCTCTTTAACGCTCACTCATGCACTGAGGAAGGGATGCAGAAACAGGTGTACTTCAGTGAGAGGCAGCCAGGAATTCTGCTGGGGCATCAGAGAAGTACAGGTTGGAGTGGAGGTTCTCCTATCCTTTCAAAAAGCAGCAAATGTGTCAGGTTGGGACAGCTTCCTAACTGGGTGGGGTGGGGGAAGGAGAAGGGAGGAGAAGCTAGCACAATGCTGCCCTCTCATGAGTTTTGAAATATTTGCTGTTTTTAAAAATCCCAGATCCTAGAGTCCTGTGAGTGAGAGAATCTGATCTCTTAGTTGAGAAAAATTAACTTTCTAGCCCTCGTGGGTATGGAGCAAGGATGGAAAACATGAGCCCTAACGACTCAAAACACAGAAGGTAAATAAAAAGAGCCCACAATTATTATTTTAAAGCGCTTCTTGTAATTTTTTAAGACTTGGGCGTGGCAATCCCCCTGGCCTTGCCACACGGCTAGCCTTGTGCATTGCCTGCACTCCAAAGCTACTCTGCAACTGGGAGGTGTGATACCTAGCACGGTAGGCAGACTTGTGCTAGCTCAACTTCCCTCTAGCATACTAAATACAGCAGGATGGATGCTGCAGCATGGGCACAGGCTAAGGCTATAAGCCTTCCTGATAGCTTTGGTTCAAACTTGGGCAATTTGTCTGAGGCCCTGCTGACAGTATTCTGCAGAATAGCCATAGCAATTGGGGCTGCCCCCAACACAGGCACATAAAAGTGGGGAAATGCTCCCTCTGCCCTTTCTTCTCTATCTATTTGTGTGCCCATGTACCGTGGCGCTGGAACAGTTTTTTGGAGGGTGCTGAGCTGCATTCCACCTTCCTGCTGTCTGCACCCTTCACCAACCCCTAGATCTGGGGCCTGGAGTAGGGCCTTGGTTCTGGGAGAGGGGGATGAGGACAGGGATAAGGAAGTGGAAACTAGGGCCACAGCTAGGGGTGGCTATGGAGCTCCAGGCCTGGGGCTGGAACCTCACATATGGGGCTGGCAGCTGGGATCCCAGAGCCAGCAGCAGAACCCCCAGGGCCAGTGGCCAGGATCCTGGGGCTGCAGCAGAGCCTCCATGGGCAGCAGTAGGGCTGGTGGTCAGGACCTCAAGTGGCAGGGGCAAGGGCCTGGCAGTCGGGACCCCCGGTAGCAGGGGCACAGGGCCAATTCTGGGGATTCCAGGCACAGAACTAGAAGTTCTGCAGCAACCCCTGTACTCCTACTTCCCATGCCTATGCTCATACAGGGCCAGTCACACTCTGGTTTTACATATGCAGCTCAAGAGACATGTATTGATGAAATTATGGTGCAAGTGGATTTGGGTCATCATCATAATGATACAACAGAAAATATACCAAAAATTCAGGCACTGACAGTCTATGATACTAAATTGGATTTCCTCAGCATACCTTTGGTTTCAGACAATAAAAACAGTTTGAATGGTGAAAGATGACAGAAAATAATTGGGAAAAGGGCTTCACTTTATAACAACAGAATTTTCTCTGTTGTGTAGACTTTAGATTTTAATCTAAAGGTGAGACAGCCCAGCGAATTAGGATGCAGATAATTGGGGATTCAATTTATGTTTTGCATTAGTATAATTACATACAATTGAGCTATTTGTGTACCTGTTGCAAACAAAAAGAAGTAAAATATTTCCAATGAATAAAATACAAAGACTGTGTTTAGAAGGGATGCATTGTCGGTCTGTACTAAACACTAGTTGCATGGAGAACATTTATTAAAAATACTGAACTATGTCTATATGTTTTTCTGAACCTAACAGCTGACTCAAATAGATTTTAAATGTGAAACTTTTCCTCAGAAACAATAACCATTTAGGATTCACTGCCAAAGACATAATTTTCACTGAAAGGGACATTAATTAAACATGTCCTTTACCTAATCTTAATTGTATGTTGCATACAATAGCACTGAAAAGAACTGGAGGGGAAAAGCCTCTTTGTTCAGAGAATGCAACTGCTCATTTCAGTAAACCTTCTGTGATGCTGAATATCAACAGAAGTTGCACCTGGTGCCTTCTTAACAATTCATAGGGGACAGTCTTATATTCTTTTGTGATTCCCCCATAGCCCAGCTGAAAAAGTCTAAGAAGGGACTGTACTAGCCCTCTCTTGCTACCTTGCAGTTGCCAAGGTGGTTCAGCAAGACTATTCCAGGCAACTCAGAAACAGTGGTTGAAAATACTGTTCCCTGCTAGATGAGAGATGTAGAGCTGGCCTCTGAATACGCCACTGTTCTTGCCATTCTAAGTTTCAAACCCGACAAGTCTCAAGTACTTAGCTCAATTGTTGGTTCACTTATGCTAACAATTAACATATTTAGATTCTGATCCTGCAAATGCCTAGTTTAGTTGTCCCCTAAAAGGACTGAGGATAGATACACTTTGCCATGCTTTCTTCCATCTTTAATACTTTGAGCACAGTCAAATGCTCAGGAGGCTTTGCCAGCAAATGTTTCACAAAATTGCTTAAGAGAATGTGTGTGACAGTCAAGAGGGCCAACAGACTTGCTGGGCCTCTTGTTCAGGTGGAGAAGGGCTTGCTTTGCGCTCCCAGAAGTGGCGGGGCCTTGAGAAGAAGGGGTGAGGCTCAGGCTCTGGTGCTTGCCTTGTAGGGTTCCAGCAGCGATGTAAAGGGCCTGGGGCTGTCACTGCTTCCACAGTAGTGGCAGTGGCTGGGAGCCCCAGGCTCTTTTGAATTGCCAGGCCACACAGCACTTGTGGGCTGTCTACACTGGCAGGTTCTTGCGCAAGAATCTGCAGAGCGTCCACACTACCTGCCTGCTCTTGCACAAGATTTACAGTACGGTGTCAGAAGACAGGGCTTCTTGCACAAGAGCTCCGCTCTTTTCTAACAAGTGTAAGCTCTCTTGTGCACGAGCTCTTGCTCAAGAGGGCAGTGTGGACACACCGCAGGGGTTTCTTGCACAAGAATGCCCTATGGCTAAAATGGCCATCAGAGCTTTCTTGAGCAAGAGAGCATCCACACTGCCATGGATGCCCTTGCACAAAAGCACATGGCAGTGTGGACGTGTGGATGCAAGAACCCACCAGTGTAGACATAGCTGTGGATTGTGGGATTGCAACCACTAATTCCATCACCATAACATAGTTTATGTTTTCCGCACATAAAATTTTCTGGTTCTCTCAGACTCTTATTACAGCATAAAGAAGGCGTTGCCAATTCTATGATAGTTTGTTGGCATGACTACAGCATCTACACTACAGCCACAACACTGGCACAGCTATAGTGCTGCAGTTGCATCCTGCTGTAGTGCCTTAATCTGACCACCTGCATGTTTCAGGCCACAGCACATCACACATCCACTCCTGTAACAATCTCTGAGTGAGTCCCTGAAGACCTCAAATCATGATCTGAAGACTTCAAAGGAAGCTGTTCAACACCAGGTAGCAAAGCCACCTTTCCGGGAAACAGTAGCTAGATCCAGGGAAGAACTCTTCCAACCTAGCCACAGCTGGCTTAGGCAGCCTGCAAACATTCTGGGCACAGACCAAGTGACAAGGAGTCCTGTAGCACCTTATAGACTAACAGATGTATTGGACCATAAGCTTTTGTGGACAAAGACCCACTTAGATGCATCTTACGAAGTGAGTCTTTGCCCACAAAGCTTATGCTCCAATACATCTGTTACATCAATTCACAGACACTTACCTTCCTTCCTCCTCCCCCCTCCCCCCCGCATCCACCTCCTGTTCTGAAATGTGATTTGTCCTTTTCATATGTGTTCATTTTTTTAATTGTATCCTTTGGTATATTGTTGTGACATTTTTTTCCACTATTTGATTGAGGAAGTGGGTCTGGCCCACGGAAGCTCATCATCTAATAAACCATCTTGTTAGTCTTTAAAGTGCTACATTGTCCTGCATTTTGCTACAGGACTCCTTGTCACTTTTGCAGATCCAGACTAACAGGGCTACCCCTCTGATACTTTGCACAGACCAAGCCCACCGTGTCATGTTTGCACGAGTTAACTTTTTCTCAGGAGGGCAGGCTGGCAGCCTCACACCCCACCCCACGCCAGGGCCGGGCCAAGCTGCCTGTTTTCCATCTCCCATCCCTTGGGAGCCGTCGGGCTCGGCTGGCTGCATGAGGAGCTGGAGCTGCCTCGGGCACGGCCCACAGGACCCCGCCATAGGACGGGGCAGCGCCTAGGAGACCGCTGCGGTCCCTGCGCCGCCCCCGAACGATTCCCAGCGCTGCAGCAACGGCACGAGGCGGAGCCTGGCGACGTCACAGGCCTCCTCCAGCCCGCTCCCGCGCCCAGTCCGGGCCTTGCCCCGCCCTCTGCGCGCGCCGGGCTGGTCGCGCGCGCGGTTTCCCCGGGCTCCCTGTGTGTTGTGCCCGTGCGCGCGCGGAGCAGGAGCAGGAGCCGGAGCCGGAGCCGCAGGCGGGCACGTGGGCGCGCGCGCGCGCTCTCTTCCTCCATCCCCCCCCCCTCTTCTCCTTTCACAGGCGCGCGCGCGCAGGTGCCGGGCCGCGCTGCTCCGCTCCCCGCCGCCGGGCCGGCCCCCCGGGCGGGATCTCAGCGCGTCTCCGGGCGGAGCCGGGGCCCGCCGCGGCCGGTGGGATCGAGCCGCCGCCGCCGCAGCAGCAGCAGCAGCAGCAGCCGCCGCCGCCCCACGTGAGGAGCCGAGCCGAGCCGAGCCGGGCCGCCTGCAGCCGCCGGCCGGCCACGGGAGCTGCGGCCGGTGGGGGAGCCCCCTGGCTGCTCGGGTGCGGTTGCCCCGGCGCCGCCCCTGCCCCTCGCGGGGACGCTGCAGCCCCCGCCCCATGCACGGCAGCCCCGCGGGGGTGGATGTGCCGAGGGGGAGGCGCCGAGCCAGCCCAGCCGTGGCGCTCGAGGGATGCCCGGGCGGGCAGCGATGACTTGAGGCCGGGCTCTGCCATGGATGGGATGACACGCTTCATGGTTGCTTTGGTGACGCTGCTGTTCTGGTGCCCGGGTCCGCCTGGCTGCATCGCCCGCCGCCCGGCCCTGCCAACGGGGCTCCCGGCGCTGCTGTCCCTGCTGCTGTCCCTGCCGGGCTCCCTGACAGGTAAGGAGACAAAAGGGAGCGGAGGCCCCGATTCGTGGCTCCTCTGCCTGGCACGGAGCAGTGCTGTGCCAGGGGGCCTTGCCCCTGCTGGCAGGTGTGGTCCCTGTGGGTAGCACTGCACTGAGGCTTCTTTGTACTGACGACTCCTGGCAAAAGATGCCAGGCTCTGATTTGTTCGGTGCCGTGTAGCAAAGGCCGCAGTTAGGTTGTTCCGGGCTATTTTGTGCCTGATACTTCACTGCATCCCTTTTGGGATCCAGGCTTCTCCCCATCTCCCAGAGAGGACGGTGCTTTTGTTAAAGGTGTAAGAGGGAGAGGAGTAGTGTCTAACTACATTTGAAAACGGCCGTTCCCATTCGTGTCCAAACCCTCATGCTTTGTGTGTTAGGCAGACTGAAAGCAAGTCGTTGCAACAAAGCTGGGTACAGGGAATTTATCCCCCCCCCCCCAACATTTAAAGAGAATGTGCTTCCCGAAAGGTATATATTAAAACGGGTTTTTTAATGTTAAGGCGTAATTTATTAAAATAAGCAGAAAGCCTTTTTTTAAGGCAGGGTAGCTGAGTGACTCCTATGAGCATAGAATTATAGGATATAATTCATATGGAGTGGTGTTAGTCCCCCCCCCCCCCACATCCTCCTAAATCTGCTTGGTAATCGGCTGTTTCACTATTCTATGATGTCATCTGAAAGCTGATGTGCTCTTGGAGTCCATGCTGCAAATACATTTCCAAAAACTTGTATGCTTCTGGGGGATTGTTGGCAGTCTCTATGTGTGCGTGGTAGTGGTGGCTACAGCAGCTTTTTCAGTAAAGATACTTGGATGTCCTGAATAGTTTGGTATTGGGAAATGTCACAATATTAAGCTGTAATAGCATCTGCAGGAATCCAGATACATTGTTTTGTTTTCTGAATGGAACCACAAAGTGCTAAAATTGGAAAACCTTGCCTAGTATACAGCTATTTTTAAAACAACAAAAAATGTAAACAGAGTAGTGAGACAACAACTGTCTGAAGATGATTGCTGTTAATATTTTGAATGAAAACTTAATATTTTGTCAATATTTAAATTACCAAGGACCTGGATTTTTAACCCATTTTTGTCTTGACTGGTTTAAATGAAGCTGTATTGTAGTTGTTAAATTTTATTACAAAGATGTGGCATATACACAAACTTTGTATTATCTCATTTTTATCAGTAGAAAGTTGTGCCAGCTTAAATCAACAGATGACAGTTCATAAAACAGAAACCTTGTGTTTGTATATTTTTGTTGAAATCCAGATTAAGATTTTTATTTGAACATATTCTTAGGTATTAATGAAAAGATAATAAACAATAAAACATGTCTTAACCAACCGCCCCATGGACTAGCCAAAGCTTCACATCTAGGAAAGAATTATTTTTTTTCAATTAAGGGTTAGCAAAAGTGTAGTAGCAATGACGGATATATTTGTAAGTGTTGAATCTATTTAAAAAACCTTTTCTGATGGGAGGATTACACATTTTTCATGATACACTGTACAAATGCACAGAGAATTGTTTGTTAATATTTGATCTTCATCTTTGATATTTGTATTGTGGTATATTGCATGTTTAAGGTCTGATCCAATTCTTTTGCAGCAAATGGGAGATTATCCATTTATTTTAAACAGCTGGATTGGACTCCCATGAAGGTTGAAAACTGCCAATAAATTTGAGATGCTATATATAGGAATAAAGTTTAGCTATGATGTTTTAGGGAAGTTTCAAAGCTGTCTCTGGAGAATAGTAAAAATATTTTTAGCTGTTTATGGCTTTAGACAATAAGTAGAGTGTGACTTTTGCTTTGCCACACTTGTTTTAGTTAGAAGTCTTTAATCACAATGTCTCTGGGCCTCTGGACATACTTGTGGTACTGTTTTTATAATTAAACCAGTGTCTAGTCAGTGGAAGCAAATCCTTAGAGGAAATATGGGTCATCCCAGTAGTGTGATGATCGTGTTAAAAGTGTTGCGAGGGTTCTGAGAACCACTGCAATAAGAAAAATAAAATTAATCTGAAGTGCTTTATAAAAGACCAGTACAAGAGTTTGTCAATGACTTCATATCGTTGTTCCATGTCCTAACCTTTTTTAGCCATACGGTGCTTTTGGATTCACTAAAGAGCATTTGAAAAAAAGAGAGGTGATCATACACCTGCAGTAAATCTGGCGTAGTCTGTAACGATTGCCTGACAGATAACACTGCTTCAGACTTTCATCATGTCTCATTGAATACAAATTCTTCTGATTGTCAGTGGCATTCATGTTTTAACGGTTCAAGAGCCACTAAAGCAAACATACCACATAAACTGTACAAGAAGCTTATTACAAGATAATAAAATAGCTACTCTTTAGAGCATCTTGCTTACAGTTGAAGTATTAAAGTGTAATTACTTTTGCTTAATTTACTTTCTGCAAAACTTTGACTTCTGAAAACTGGGAAATAGAGTGTTATGGTGAATGCCTGCCCAGCCTTAACTCTGCCTTGTTTGAGCAATACCCCGTAACACTTGTACTCACTCTGCCTTTTCACTACGATACCCAGATGCTACCTGCAGCTGCCTAACACTCAAACACTGAGTCTGTTCCCCAACAGAGCATCACACTTGTAAAATTCAATAGCCATTTCGTACCCTTTTACAACCCCATCACAATTTCACACACTATACCACCTAAATCTGTATAATTTTCTAGACATCATTAAACCGCAGACTGCCCTCATATTCCATCTCACTAATGACAATATCTATGGCAAGAAGATCCCAGGACCCTGTTGTTTGATTAAACTGCACAATTCCATGTTCACATGAAGAGGACTGAAATCTCAAAATACACATGCACTTCTTTCTTTGATTCCCTCACACTGGGATCCTCAGGCCCAGATTGCTTCATGTCACAGTTTGGTAATCCTCCTCAAATTAATCCTCAGATTTCCTTATATCACAAATTCACTTCTGCCAGTCTTCCTCCACTACTTCTTCTGCCATTCGGTTCAGCTACATTTAATACCCTGAATGCAACTGGAGTTCATACAAATAATTCTTGGTAGCTCTTGCCAGCTCCAGGGGGCAGAGTTAAAATTATGTGTACCTAAACTGTGTATTTCCAGGTTTTCAGAAGTCTGAGTTTTGCTGAACTCTTGTGTTCTGGAAGGGCATGAACATCTGTAAGAACCCTTAATTCTTTGTTTAGTGAGGTTTTTTCCCCCATATTTAATTATTACAGAAGTTAGGGATTAATGTTTCTCCATGAGGTGGGAAGAAGTCCTAACAGTTTCTGTGCAGTCAGGAAACAAATTAGCAAAGAAGCAAAGGTAGACCCGAACTTTATTCGTCTGTTTCAGGCTTCCCTTTTGCTGGAGGCTGTAGTATATTTGAGATGCTAAACAAAAATTGGGACACTTGAATGAGACATGAGGGGTCAGGAGGGTTCATGGTCAGTTTAAAGTTTTCTAGTGTCATTTAATGTACATTTACTATATATTGCAGAGAGTTTCTGTCTGAGTGAGTCATCACATGATGAGACGTTTGGCCTTCATTTACTAGTACATAAACTTTTCTAAGGAGAGTGAGATCGCTGGTTGAAATACTCTGTTTCAGATTATGGTTTAAAAGCTTTGATTGTAAATAAAGTGAGTTTTGTGTGTGCAGTTACTCATGGGCAGCACTCTAAATTAGGGATGTGAATGGTTAACCAGTTAACTGATAAGCATTACCCTTACCGGGTGATGTTTACTGGGTTACATTTAACTAGTGGGGGCTGCTCTGGCAGGCCTGGCTTGGTCAAAGCAGCGATATGCAGGAGGGGGCACTCCAGCCTGGACGGAACAGCCTCTGGCCACGGCTGGGGGAGGTGGGTGGGGGAGACACTCCAACCCGGCTGCCCCCATTCAGTCAGTTAACTGATTAAACGGGGTTTTACATCCCTAGTCTAAATTAGGGATGTTAAATATCAGTTAATTGAATAGTCGATTAACCTCATGAATTCTTATTGGTTATTCGACTATTCTATAGTACCTGGGAGGGGGCAACAGCCAGTGCGCTCTGGCCCCACTCCCGAGAAGCCCCCTGCCATTCAGTGCTGCTGCCTCAGTATCAGTAGCAGCAGCATGGGGTACCAGGTGGGAGCTGGTCCACAATGGGGAGCCAGTTTAAAAACCTGCTCCCTTCGCGGACCAGCTGCCTGTCACTCTGCAGCAGTGCGGGGTGGCAGCAGCTCCTGTCCAGAGGAAGTCTGAGCTCCCGGAGCTGGCACTGAGCCGATCTACCTGCCTAGCTCCTAATACACTTTAAATGCAGAGCCACAGCGTGGTAGGTCCTGGACCCATTGCAAGCTAGGACTGATCTGGGCTGCTGGCCAGCCTGCTAAAAAATGTACCGGTGTGTATGTATGGGAAGAATCCATGTAGTCTGTAGCATTAACCTACAAGCTTTTGCTTATCGGTTAATCAACTACACGATTATATCCCTAGTCTAAATTGCAGAACCATCACACATGGTTTGGCTCAACTTGGTAGCGTCTAGAGACCAAAATCAAGTTTTTATGGAGGAGAACCCTGTAGGCTTCAGATAAAGATAGTAGTTGGGCAAAAAGAGAAGGTTGCTTGTCAGCTGCTCTTGCTTCGTTACTTAACTTTCCCAAGTGCACATACAGCATTAATTCCAGATTTAAAATGAGTATCAGGGAAGCTCATGTGTTATAGCTGGGATAGAAGTCATGCGACACAAGAAGACATAAAAATCCCGGTCCACGTTAGAAGTCTGGTTTGAAGATGTTTTCAATTAAAAGCCAACAGTGACCTTATATCCTGTCCTTTATGCTGAAAGATGAAACAGATTTGGGCTTCCAGCCATGGACTTCCAATTTTGCAAAGATGTAAAATCTTCCATTCTTAAAGAACCAAAAAAAAAAAAAGTTTCCTTTGTCTTTCCAGTATGCATGTGCTTTTTATAGTAACACAGTAAAAACTTATTTAAAGGCATATTAACTTAATTGCACTTTTGTCAGAAAATGTTTTACCTAAAATGTTATGACAACTGAAAGAGACTAGAAAGTATCTTCTGTCTTTTCAGATTTTGTTTGTGCATTAGGGAAGTACTCTTATGAATAGTAAATTTTGCTTGTTCCATCATCAATTAGTTAAAAAACTATTGTCACAGGGACGTGGATAGTTGGAGAATCTTAATCTACTGTAGGCTAACCTTTTGTTTTTAAACTGACATATATGTCAGAGAGAGAGAGAGAAAGAGGGAGTGTGTCCTTCTAAAGACACAATCCCCTTTTCAGTACTTTCTGGGGAAGTTTTTTTACATGAAAACTAAGGAGTAATTCCTTCACTGTTACACACATTTATTAGTTCTTATGTTCTATCTTATTATTTGACACTGTTTCTTTCTCAGGCTTTATATAAAAAGTTTATATTGATCAAACTCTAGAATCCTTGGCTATGTCTACACTGCGGAGCTATTTCGGGATACCGGAAGTATCCTGAAATAGCTATTCCACGTCTTTTAGAAAGAGCACTATTCCGAAATGTCCCTTGCTCTTCGTGGAGTGAGATTTACAGGGATGTCAGAATAGCGAGCCCATTAAATTTCAAAATAATGGGCTCGCTATTCCGACATCCCTGTAAACCTTGTTCCATGAGGAGTAAGGGACATTTTGGAAGAGTGCTCTATTTCAAAATTTGGCACTGTGTAGACAGTGTCAAATTTTGAAATAAGCTATTTTGAAATTACCTCGAAATAAGCTATGCAATTTGCGCAGTGCAAATTGCGTAGCTTATTTCGAGGTAAGGGGGCAGTGTAGGTGCACTCTTTGGCATTAAAGGATGATACCAAGTTTCTAAATTTAAAAGAAATGAGTGAACTTTTTCTTTAAGGATGCTCACAGTCAGTGTTCCCTCTAAGCTACAGCTTTACAGGCGATGAATCAGCCTGCTCAGCCAGAGGCTCATGGAGCTGACTGACTGGGCGGGGCTGATTAATCATCTGTGAAGCTGTGCCACTCAGCTTAGAGGGAACACTGCTCACAGTCATGCAAAACCTTATCAAAATGAATACTTGTTTGCAGATGTGTCTGTAAGGACTTTATTGGCAGTTCAGAATGTCATCTTAATGTCTCTGGGTATAAAGTACATTTGAAAAGAATAAAGTAAGAGCTCTGAATTCTGGTGTCAGCCTGTATTTTGTATGTGTTACTTAGTCTGGAAAAAAGTACATTTTAGAACCATTCGGGTTGTAAAACAATGTATTGGGACTGTCTCCTCTTCCTTTGTCTGTAAAGCCAGAAAGCCTTAATTACAATGTTTCCCAATTATATTGTTCTTTGAGGGAGAAAACTTTTTAAAAAATAATAGCTTTTTATAGATTTTAGATTTGATACTTTTCAGGGCTACAGCAAGAATTGTGTAGTCTATTGGAAAAGCATACTATTCAAAAGGGAAGACATGCTAAAGTTTCTATTTCTAATTCTCCTAGGGCATGACATATTGTTTTTAAAGCTGTCACTAGTCATGGAGAAGTAATATTCAAACCTGGGTCATGTACAATGTGGCTTTTAGGTGAGGGAGGTGGAGAGTGGAGTAAAAAAAGAAATATATCCTGATAACTTTTAAAAATAACAGTTGTTCAGACTCTTCTGGATTAGTGGTCAGAGGGCAGGTGAAAGAAAATCAGAGGTGCCTATTCAGTAGTTATTCACACACAATCACAAACCACGGCAAAAGTGGTGCACATATTTATGTTCTTAGCAGCCCTGTGGTTATGAAGTACTACATTTGTCTGATGGGAGGAAATAAAATTAAGGTAAGGAGCTTCACTTTCTAGCTTCCAAGATATTATAAATGGTTAAAACCCCCAAGAGTTCTGAAGGAACTCAAATGTGAAATGGCAGAACTACTAACTGAGGAATGCAGCTTATCATTTAAATCAGCTTCTGTACCAGATGACTGGATGATACTTAATATGATGCCAATTTTTAGAAAAGACTCCATTGGTGATTCTGGCAACTCCAGGCTGGTAAGCCTAACTTCAGTACTGGGCAAACTGGTTGAAACTACAGTAAAGAACAGAATTGGCAGACATACAAATGAACATGATTTGTTGTGGAAGAATCAATGTGGTTGTTGTAAAGGGAAAATCACGTCTTACCAATCTATTTGAATTCTTTGAGGGAGTCCGCATGCATGTGGACAAAGGTGATTCATAGACTATAGGCTCTTAAGAAAGGTAAGCTGTCATGGGATAAAAGGAAAGGTTTTCTTATGGATTGTTAGCTAGTTAAAAGACAGGAAACAAAGGGTAGGAATAAATGGCAAGTTTTCAGAATAGAGAGAGGTAAACAGTAGTGTCCCAAAGGGTCTATACCGTGGAAAGTCTTATTCAACATATTAACTAATGATCTGGAGAAAAGGACAAACAGTGAGTTGGCAGAATTTGTAGATGATACAAAATTACCCAAGATTGTTAAGGCCAAAGCAGACTGGGATGAGTTAGAAAGGGACCTCACAAAACTGGGTGACACAGGGTTGTGGGGGGGAGGGGGAGGAGGAGGAAGATGAAATTCAGTGATGATAAATGTAAGGTAATGCACGTTGGAAACATAATCCCAACTATACATATAAAATGATGGGGTCTAAATTAGCTGTTAACACTCAAAAGAAAGATCTTGGATTCATTGTGAATATTTTTCAGAAAACATCCACTCAGTGTGCAGCAATAGTCAAAAAACTAAACAATGTTGGGAATCATTAAGAAAGGGATGGATAATACAGAAAATATATTGTCTCTCTATAAATCCATGGTATGGTCACATCTTGAATACTGCATGCAGATATATTGGAACTGGATAAGTACAGAAAATGGCAACACAAATTATTAGGGGTATGGAATGGTTGCCATATAAGGAAAGATTAATAAAACTAGGACTTTTTATCTTAGAAAGCAGACTAAGGGGGGATATGATACGATCTATAAAATCATAACTGGTGTTGAGGCTAGGGATGTTTAAAAATCATTTAATGCATTAACTGTTTTACTGCCAAAGATCTTAGCCGTTACAAGTAAAACACGCACCTTAGGCTCTGCATTATAAATCTGCTTTAGCCTCCAGTCAGTACTAGTTAACTGGAACTGGTAAACATTACCGAATTAGAATGATGCTAACTAGTTAACCTTTCACATCTTTAGTAGCTATGCCGATACAAGCTTTCATTGTAGACCAGACCTACCTGTTCTTGTTCAGCTATGCATAGTGTCATTCAATTGGGTCTTCTGCTGCAAGGCCAGAAATTTGTATGTGTTGTGCCCAGACCAGGATTTAAATCCTGCTCTCCTGTACGTTGGTGTAATCCCTGGTTGCTTTAGGTGGAGGCCTTTCTTGGGCTTTAAAAGAGCACAGAATATGGTCCCTGATGTGTGTTTGTGGTGAGGGAGAAGATAACTTACAGGGGATATATGGGGATAATGGAAGGAATGGCTCTGTTGAGTTCTATTATCCGTTGAGTGTGTTAAAGATATTCTTATGAGATTAGTAAGAGTAATCCCCACTTTTGGAAAACTGAACAGTATTTGGTCAAACAGGTTTCCACACCAAACAGAAGGTCAGGTTATTCCTTGTGATTGTACTGAGTGTGCTCTTGTATGGAGAGGAGACTTGACTGATGACAATATCTAACAAAGGGGTTGGAAGCTTCCCATCACAGATAGCTGAGGTTGACATCACATGTTTCATGAAAAGCCATAATAACAAATGGGAGAGTCAGGGAACTAATAGAGTAGGACATATTAGAAAATATAATCCAAATAAGAAGGCTCAGGCCACTGGGATATGCATGCTATTTAGAAGATGAAAGCCATGTTAAACAAGCATTGTGAAGAAAGTGAAAAGGAGAGAGTCTAAGGAAAAACTACCTGAAGACAATGAGAGCTGATATTGAATGTGGTGCCATCAATGGCGAATGACCATGATCCAGTAGAGAAACTGGAATGATCATTGCATTGGCTGCACAGGCAGAATGAAGGTCTAAAGTGCGGGTAAGAAACCTTCCAGTCAGAGCCAGGAAAAAGTCTTAATTATCCAGAAAAATTTAGGTATTACCTGAGATTTCTTAGTCTTAGTAAACATCAAGGTAACTTCGGTGGAGCCTCTGTGACCTGACATCTCCGATAGCAGTAGGTCCAGCAGTATTTGAATTATCCCAGAAAACTTTAAAAAATGGCTGTGGGTTTGTTTGTTTATTTAAAAAGTGCTAAGGGTGGATCACTGGCCTTGTTGAAATCAATGGCAAAATCCTCACTGGTTTTGATGGGGCAGTGCAAGAGTTTGTAGTCAATGTTGTCCATGCGCCATCTTCTCAAAAACTGTGAAAGTTTTATTAAAACTACAATAGAATTATCACGTCAGGTCTGAGTTGTTTCTGGCAAAGGAATCTCCAGTACCAGTAAATCCAACCAGGCTGGGTGTGTCTCAGAGTAATAAATTAATGTGTCTTATTTTGTGAGCATTGTGTGATTCAGAGTTCCTGTTCTCAAGTTATGTTTTGGGATAGAAACATTCTTGTGATAAGCATGCAGTGATTTTTTTTAAACATTATTTATGTGCAAGTAAAGAAAATGAAACAGTGGTTACCGGATTTTTCCTGTAGTGCTTTCAGTACAGTAATTGTTTTATGTTCTGTGGTAATTTTAGTTAGTCTAGGGCAGAGTTTCTCAAAGTGTTCTGTGGGCCCACTTTGGAAAAACCACTAGTGAGCTCACATTGCTTTGTTTACCTAAAGGATCCACAGCCATGGAGCCATGCAGCTTCCCCTGGCTTCAGTTCCCCAATTCTAGCCAATGGGAGCTGCAAGGTTCTGTGGTTACAGACTCTTGAGGTAAACGAAGTGTCATGGGCTTGCTAGTGGCTTTCCAAAAGTGGACCCACGGAACACTTTGAGAAACACCGGTCTAGGGTAACTGCCTTTTTAATGATGTAAGCTCAAATAGCTCTATATGAATAGTCTCTTTTCTGTCAAGTACCTTTCATAATTTTTAAACAAACTTCCCACAGAATGCATTATTGATTTATATTCTGAATAACTTACTAAGTAAAGCTCAGGTATCTGTATAACTGGCTCTTAAAAGCAAACCAGGAGGACCCTGCCAACAAGTAAATACTTGAGTTTTGTGTGTGTGCATATTACAAAGTGTGGTGTTCTCTGACTTCAGAAATGCATGGTATTGGATTTAGAGTTGGATATTTTAAGCTTAGCCTCCCATCCTCAAATAAGTGCTTCACACTTCTATTTCCATGGAGTGTAGAGATTTTTTTAATATTCCACACATCTGTGATTATTCAAACAGGGGAAGATTTAACAAAGACGACCTTCACAAATATTGTTTCTCAGCTGTCAGTCTGTGACCTAAAAGGTGTACTAATAAATTTCTTCTCTATGGTTTTCCTCTCCATGTTTTTTCTTCCCTCCTAGCTTGTGAGATTTTTTGTAATGCTTTCATCTCTTTTCTTTCCTTTTTAATGTGTCCTCTGCTCCCATTCCCTTTCCTATATACTGCCACCCCTGCTGTCATACTTCAGCTTCTACACTGGAGTGAAACTGACAGGGGCCTGGTCAATTTCATGGTTCCTTTTCCTGGTTCACAGAAATGCTATGTACACAAGAGTCTTGTCAGTTTTACATTATTCGCAGCTTTTCCAGACCCTACATGATTAATGAAAATGTCCAGGCATGGGTCAGTTTCTCTGGTAATACTGTGGTCCCACAGGGGAATCTTTGGAAAAGAGAGGAAGAACAACTGCAGGATACCTTCAGTTCCTTGCCATACTTAAGCTTTTCCCCTTTCTTATCATTAACTGCAAGTCAATTTGTTACAAAAAAAATCATATAAATTTGTCTAAATAACCTTTGCTAGCGCCCCCTCCCCCCCCCCCCCAACTGCTTTGGAACTCTTTTTTCCTCTTTTTTTTTTTTTTTAAATAAAGTCAAATACTGATAGGTTTTTTTTTTTTAAATAGAGACATGTGAAATGACTGTTGTGTGGCATCAAACTAACTCAGTGGTCCCCAACCTTTTTGTGTGGCGGGCGCTGCACGGGTGGGTGATGTTGTGGGGAAAATCAAATAACTCCAATTGTGTCAAAGGGGGGACTGTGCAGGAAATCAAAACTCTCTAAAGAAAACTGCTGTAAGGGTTAAAAGTTTTCCAGACCTCTCTCCCTGTAACAGAGAGAAATCAAATTAGCTCTAATCAAGACCCTTACGAATGACTATCTCAAATTCATGGATACTCCTAGTCTGTCACAAATTATCATGTAAACTCTTATCTTTGTCACAGGTTGCCTTGTAAGACCACTCACTCCACATTCTCATGTGCCTTTGTTTTGTAAAACTTACTTCTAGCACTCCTGGGGGGAACAGAAGTCTCAGAGTACTTCTGCTGAGATTTTGATATGTTAAAAAATAACAATCCACAACTGAACTGTCTAAGCATTCTGTATATAGGATACCTGAATCTGTCTGTCAGGGCTGCTGCTTCACTCTTGGAAGTGACAGCCTGCATGCATGCATCATAAAGTTTTCCCTTCTAGGTTTCTCTCCTGCCTCACTGATTTGACCTCCGGCCTCGGACCCTTCTGGGGGCTCTGTACCCCAGGGGAGCGAGATTTCCCCCTCAATGTCATCCTGCTGCGTCGCCTGGCCGGCTGGCCCCGTGCCAAGTGTTCCTGCGCAGGCGCCAGACCCCCCCCACTGTGGCCATTTCGCCACTCTGAACCAGCCGCCCTGCTCCTGCAGCTTCCCTGCTGTGCTCCCCAGCAGGTTCTCCCACCGCTAGTGCTTCCCCATGCCCCGTCACGGTATGAGTTCGGCCCTGCAGTGCGTGCGGCCCGTCCTTCCCCCGCTGTCCCACGTTGTGACCCCGACTAGGCGGGCGCACATAAATGCCCTGGCGGATGCCATGGTGCCCGCAGGCATCGCATTGGGCATGCTGTGGGTCCTGGAAGCAGGGACTCCTCATGCTGTCATACTAGGGATGTCAGTGTGTAACCGAGTACATGATTAGTCGATTAGCATATCAACTCCACACACTCCCTCCCCCTCCGCTGCCTCTGAATTAGAGGCAGCAAGAGTGTTGTACTTATAAGAAGCACCCGGGATCTTTTTCAGGGGGATAAGGCAACACGCCACATTTATTGAACATACATAGATCAATCCATACTTATCATATGCATATGACACATTACACTCATGCGCGCGCACACGCACACGCATCTTGTTACAAAAAATTGCTCCCCCTAACTGCACTGGCCAGGTGAGTTAGATGTGGGAGGGATGAAGCCAGGCTTCTGTTGATCCAGATCGATGCTCCCATGTTGACAAGACGAAAACCCCGGGGTCCCTCTGCAAGATGCCTCCTATTTATCCCTCTCGTGCAGCCAATTAGTCATCACCTGGCCTTTCATAATGCTGCTTCAAAGAGATTTCTTCCAAGGGCATGCACTTGCTGCTTGACTCCCGAGGCGCCTGTATCTTCAGTCGTCTTAATGAGCTCATTTTGCAGGTATTGTCTTAGATCTGGCTCCCAGACCTTCTCCACCCTTGCAACTGCTGCTGGAGGTGCTTACCTTTCATTCTCCATTCACACCTCATTCATTTCAACAGGACCATCAAGGAAAGGGGAGAGCTCAAAAGACATTTTTTCTGACAAGATCTATATATCTTAATACAAAGTTATAGGAGAAATGTTACAGAGAGTCTATAAGAACACTTAACAAAGATATATTTAAAAGGACAAGATCTTAATACAAAATATGATAATACAGGGATTCATCCACAAGAGCAGAGGGGAGTGGGAGCCAGTGTTGTGGGGAGATGGCTTTTGAGCTGACTTCCCAACAAGCCCCGGATCCGCACAGCTACCTTCCCTCTCCCTTCCCCCCTTCCCACTGCTGCCTCTGATAGAGAGGCAGCATCATGGAGGGCGAGAGGGGCAAGTGGGAGCCGGTACACACAGGAAGCCAGCTTTCAAGCAAGCTCCCCATGCATATTGGCTCCTGTGAGCCACTTCCCCACGCTGCTGCCTCTCTGTCAGAGACAGGAGGAGGGAAAGGTAGGAGCAGAAATGCATGGGTAAACTGGCTCTCCTCCTGTGCTGGCTCTGTTGAGCCACCTCCCCTGCCCCTCACACATACTGCTGCCTCTATTAGCGGCAGCAGTGACAGTGAGGTGGGGGGGACGGGAAGCTGCCTCAGAGCAGCTTCTGTCTGAGGCGGGCCCAGACACATCGTGGACAGAGGCTAATCTGGGATGTTGGCGCAGATCCTATCTGTGGGGGAGCTCAGACCTCCTGTGGACAGGGACTGGTGCCACCCTGCGCTGCTGCTTCTGTATCAGAGGGAGACGGTCTGTGTGGGGAGTTTTTCTGACAGAGAGGCAGCAGTACAGGGTGTCAAGGGGCTCCTCGGAATTGGAGCTAGGAACGCACTAGCCCCCAGGGACTATTCTATAGTATAGTTATATAACTCAATAATATTTTGTGTGGTTACATGTCTATTCAGTTAATTACTATCTAACATCCCTAGTTCCCACCACAAGCACTGGCTCTGCAGCTTCCATTGGTTGACAGCCATGACCAAAGGGAGCTGTAGGGGTAGTGCGTATGGACGGGGCAGCATGTACAGCCACCTGGCTGTGCCTTCTTGTAGAAGATGAAGGGAGGACATGCTGCTGCTGCGTCTGGGAGCTACTTGAGGTTGAGCCTTCTTTCCGCCCCTGCCCTCCAAATTCTTTCATCCCAGCCTACAGCACCCTCTTGCACCTTAGCCCCTCCTCTCCAGCCTCACTCCAGTCTGCTTCCCCCATCCAGAGCCTTCACACCATCCTGTACCCCAATCCCCAATTTTGTGAGCATTCATGGCCTGCCATACAGTTTCCATACCAAGATATGGCCCTCAAGCCAAAAAGTTTGCCCACCCCTGCTGTATCAGGTAATATGAAATGATTTTTTGAGTAGTTTTTCAGTGACATCTGAAAGATATTGACACCCAAACTAAGGTGGGTTTTTTTTTTTAGCGCTAACTGGAAATTGAGGGCCCCCAATACCTTATATGATGAAGACCTACAATATGATTGAAAATTCCATTTGTCTGCACTGGGGATGAAATTGTCTGGAAAGCAGAGCACCTGAAACATTAACTGCTGCAGAATCTGAGCTTTCATTAAAAAACAGCAACAATGAACCCCTCCCCCCAAACTTTTGGTAACACTTTGACACTGAAATAAACCCAAATGTGAAGTTGGTCTTTATGGCTGCTGGCATTTTTTCCATCAGCCAAAGAATGGAACTAGTGATGCTGTGGTCTGGTCTTTGTAATTCCAAAGCTAGTGGACAGCACTGAAACTAACAAAACTAGAAATAGCTGAGATGCACTCTCCTGTCATTAGGAAAGCTGAACTGATGCAAGCACAGGACTTACTCACCAGGGACAAAATGTAGGTTTTTGTTTGGGTTGCATCCTGTCTGTAAGGATGCTTGCGGTAAATAGTATTATTTTAGGAGTGTGTGTGAATGAATAGATGCATGTCTGTATATACAAGGTACAATTCTATGAAGAAAGGAAGTACTGTTCTTATGTAGTAACTTCTAAGAAGAGAATGGCACTTAATTCCCTGCACTCCTTTGAGATAGGGATGTTAAATTTAGTTTAATCAACTAGTCAATCAATTTTCCAGCCTGGGAGTTAATCTCGTTGCAGCTCTGCCTTTTAAACATATTAAGAGCCAGATTGCGCCTTGTCCCCGCTACTTCCCTGCCTCCCTTGGAGACGGTGCTGGGGGACCTAGCTTTGAAGCCGGCTACCCCTAGCACCAGCTCCTGCTCCCCCCACTTGCTGCCTCTGATAAAGGCAGCAAGTGAGGGGAAGCGACTAGTCTACTAGTCGTTTACATCCCTGCTTCGAGGTAAGTAAATCTTCTTACCCCATTAATTTAGCTTGGAAGAATCAGATGGGGGAGAGGATGTCTCATAGAGAAATTGAAGAAAGCAGAAATCCTGAGCTGTTTTAGGTTATGCATTCTGCCTCTCAGGTTTGCAAGTGCACTGTGAACCATTCCAGTTATTACAAATTGATGCTACGCTAAGATGCAGAAATAAATAAATTCAATGAGTAAGACTTCCCATTTTGTTTTCTTACCCTAATCTGATCTAAATTAGAGCTCAAATTTAACAAGCAAATCCCACCCACTCTGATAAATAATTCTGTCTCTGGGTTCAGGTCATAATTTTCTCTCAAGGAAAGATTGTCAAATAATAATGAATTATGTGATAATGTTGTATTATAGGGTTATAATTTTGATTTTGGTAAAACCAGGGTTGTCTTGGTTTAAGAATGACTTAGTAAAATGGGGGAAATATTTCACTATGGTTCTTAGCATCTGTTGGGTTGGAACACTCTCCTTTGTGACTGCTCTCATTACTATTGGATTAAACTCATGTGATAAGACATGCACAGCAACTCTGGGAACAAGTACAAAAAACAGTGAAGACACTGCTGCGCTTTGTCGCTGGATTCACCAGTAGAATACTTACAAGGAAAGAAGAGATCTTGCTGAAATAGGCTTTCGCTCAAATGCATGGTCCTTCTGTAGTGTTTCTTTACTCTGGTTTAAAAGACTCAGGCTACTGCTTTTTGTTTTGGATCATTAACTTTGATAGACTGAGAATTGGTACTGTCATTAACACTATAAACAAGAAAATCTCCAGTAAGTGTGCACTTTAGTATACAGTCTTAATCACATGTTCCATGCAACTTTGGGTTTTTATTCACACTGATATGAGATTAATATATGTTGTGTTTTGATATTGAGTTGGAGGTTAATATTTGTTACTTTTCTCTCTGGGCTGCTGTTCAGTCATGCAGAGGTGTTAATATAATGGCCTCGGAGAGGTACTGTGATAAGTGTCATGCAGAGATCTTGCCTGCCACTGATTCCAGTCCTAATTACGGCTGGTTTATGTAAAGCACTTTTGGAGCTGACTTGTAAGGTTTTTAATGCTCTTGTATCTGTCATTTCTGTTTTAAAAAAAAATTGGCTCGATACTTTTATTTAAATACAGCACCATATCTATCTAAGCTTGCTGATGTACAGAAAATGTGTATGTGGGAAAGTTTTCGATAGATTTTTTTTATCATGTCTACCTTGGTGATCTTATCAGTGTCACTACAGGCAAGAATAAGTTAGTGTCTATTGTGAAAAGATACTGTAGTGAAGGCTAAGATATTCATCATTTACTGTTTTCTGTGAAATCCCTTAAATTTCCAATAATTATCTAGACTTGTGGTATGAGGAATATTACTTAATTTTTATCAGGTATGAATTATATAAATGGTTTGAAACTCAGCTCCATTAACTGAGCATTATGCAAGTCAGCCTGAGGGAGGTAAATATAGGCCGTGGTGGCAAGGTCCTTGTCTGAGACTAAAAGGTATAATCAGCATGCACGCATCGCATGTGGTAGTTGTGACAAGTCCACCTCCCAGGTACAGCCTGGAACTTGGATTGAGATCTATGACTCACTAGCCTGGGTTCCACTCATATTGACGCATATATAATATAACTCATATACAATGATAGCACATACAAGCCAATGAAATATTAACGATTAGCAGATGAGTCTTTTAGACTGCTACCTCACAAGGCATACTTCGTACAAAACATATTATAATTATATGACAGTGGTGAATATGGGGGTGTTAAGGTGTTGCTTTGTGTCACAGTGTGTGACAGTGGTAAGAGGCTTTTCTCACTGTTTCTAGGAGACTACACTAGATCTTTTGAGGTCCCATGTGTGTTGGGGCAGGACCCCATTAGGTCTATTACCTGATGTGTTTTGATAGCACTGAGCTTGCTTTCCCTGACAGCCTGGCAGGGAGCACTGTTGAAGGATGATGCATGACCAGCCTTTCCCCATCCATGTGACTCCTCCCCTTCCCATGTGACTCCT
Organism: Pelodiscus sinensis; assembly: GCF_052426305.1. Taxonomy (NCBI): domain Eukaryota; kingdom Metazoa; phylum Chordata; order Testudines; family Trionychidae; genus Pelodiscus; species Pelodiscus sinensis. Next base: position 102,694,561 of record NC_143052.1, read on the forward strand.
CCCTGTGACACCCCTAGCCTAGGGGGAGGAGTCACATGCCTACTCGATTGCAGGGCCTACCCCTCTCCACCCTTCCCCACCTTTCCCTGCCCCATGTCTTCCTCTTTCCCCAGTGCCGTTGCTTGGGGGATGCTAAAACTGTGTTGACAATTTTTTGCTTTAGAGCTTCTTATAAAGTGTGCAAGAATTTAGTTGTGCTTTCCCTAAGGTGTAAAGAAGAAACAGAGAATTTTAAAACATCTGTTTTCTTGTTTACTATATATTTTAGAGAGTTTGTCTGTTCAAGAACACCTCCTAAACTGTAAGAGGTAGGACCATCAAATTTGGTAGACAGCTTCCTCTTATTGTAACTTACAACAACCTAAGGGTTTGGTTGTGCCAAGAAAATGGGATGTGCCTAGAATGGGATTGCTTCTCATAAAACAAAACAAAAAAGAGAAAGAATCACCAAAGCAAGTACAGTCCTCAAAATTGACATAACTGAGTGACTGTTGAAAGAGACTGAACCAAGATGAGTCAGAAAAATAGGATGATGCTGGGATAGGATTATTTCTCAGTAAATCTTTCAGAAAATAGATAAAATAAAGAAACTTGGACTAGTGCTGTTTTGGGCACTGCCAGGCAACACTGGGTAAACCTGCTAGTGGTTTATATATTTCTTCTGTTGTTTCATAGAAGTGCAAATGTAATTTGACTCATGAGGAACAGAACAAAAGATTTTTTTTCTCCAACTGGAACAGAACTGGTTAAATCATGAGGAAAAAAATGTTCACCATAACTTCCTAGACTGGCTTAACGTACTAGAAAGTAACTGGACCATGTATTGAATCTTGGCATTCTATCAGGATAAGGAATTACTAGCATATTTAGTGGTGGATATTGAGATTTTAGGTCTATAACAGCTAGACTAAGGAGCTGTTTTGTTTAAAAAAAAAAAGTTTCTTGTGGAAGAATAGAAACAGTGATTAAATTACATGAGTTGATAAAGTAAAATGGCTTGTGGTGGTCAGCACTAAAAGTCAGTAATGTTTGAGGCTTCCTTATTGGAGAATTTAAATGTTAATCTGTTAAATAGTAATTTTTATAGATAACTGACATTTAAATAGGCAAGAAATTAAATTATGTGCTTGATAAACTTTAATGAATTGTTGATTAAAATTATCTTTTTCAAAATAAAGGTTTTTTTACATTAACATCACATTTTTCATTAACATTTATTGACAGCTTTTATAACAATTTTTCATTTACTAAAATCCAAGTTTTTGTTTCAGATAAAGCTTGATTTAAAAAAAACCAAACAAACCAAAAACAAAAAGCCCCAAACAAATGGTACTTCTGCTTTGAACTCTTAAAAGTGAAAACAACTTCAATTTTTTCATAAAACAGTATTTTTGACCTGTTCTAGAAACCTATTATTTAATACTTGATGTAAAATATTTAGTCCTAAAATGATATTAATATTATCACTGAGATATTTAAATGTCCTACAATGCCTTCTTTTTTACATAAATCAGTGGAATGAAGCCAACTATGTTTTTGATACTTTAATAATATTATATATGTTCTTGTGGTAATTTAGTATTTCACGAGTTGTTAGTATTTCATATTTTGCGACATACTCTTTGCAGATGTTTGCAATATTAGAGGAGGCAATACAATTTTGTCATAATTTGAAATATTCTATCATATAATGTACTGCAGAGTTGGAGTGTAGGACATACTTTAAGATGTACTAAATGTGTGTCAGATGTTGTTTTCCTTGGCATTGAAAGTGAGATTTGAATTGACTTCCTCAGCTGCAAGGACATGACTGGAACTGATGGTTACAGGGTGTTTTCATGGGAGCCGATTGGAAGAAAATTCTAATTATGCGCATGTTGTAATTATGCATTCACTTTAAGTTAAAAAAACCTTAATTAGACTCAATTAAAAACTGTACCTCCAGTGTAGCCACTAGCACAATATGCCTGCTCTTTATTTGCACAGTAATATGAATAAAGAAAGAAGCCAAACTTCAGGCTACATAACTTCTGAATGGTTATCAATAACATTTGTTTGTTAGGAAGACCAATTAAATAAAATAGGTAATTTGATCCACAGCTGTGTCTGCTGTTATCCAAACTGAAATGCATGAACTGGGTGAGATATAGTCATCTCCCCTGACTCTTGTATATTAACATAGCTTTAAAATTATTTTTCTGCAATAGCCTATGGGGGTAATAAGAAAACTGAATCTAATAATAATGCTCTTTTGAATCAGCTGTTATGCTTCTTGTGACATAAATGGTAAGCCTCATCTGACTCAAATGGAAGCAGGATTGAGCCCTCAGTTTTCCCTTTGGCTTCAGAGATTATATATAAATATACGGTTTAGCGATGAAGAGTGTTGGCTTGGAGATAACTTGTAGAAAAATAAATCAAGATAATTGTTTCTCTGTCTGCAAAAAAACCATGTGGAGAATGACAACTGGAAAAGTAACATCTAGTTTAATAAATCACGCTTTTGGTTGACATCTCACACTCTCATAATGGACTTGTGGGACCTCGGACTATGTAGATTTCTGTGGGTGTGAGGGGAAGGCACTATCACTGGTATGCAGGCAGCTGGTTTGAAATGGCAGCTAGGTATAGGTTAAAACATAGCATTCTGCATTAGTAAAAACTTTTTAATTCATGCATTCTGGTATGAATATTGATGTATTAGAGTTTTAATTCAAACATGTTTCATAAATTTCCTTGCCATAGTTGCCATTTAGCAAACCCATTTGTGTTCTTAACCTGAGACAAGCGGGGAGGGTGGTGGTGGTGTTGGGAAGAGGAGTGGGGGGAACAAATCTCTCATTAGTTCTGTTAACCCTATTCTGAGGTACAACATTTTGCTTCTCTGAATTCTGTCAAGTGAAATGATGCCAATGCCACTACAAAAGGAGAATCAGACTGACATTGTCTTTTCCAAGGTTACATCAACTGAACTACACTCCCTTTTCTTCACTGAAGAAGAACAAAGCAAAACTAATTTATGCCTTTGTTTTCTTTTTTCATATTTTTTTTTCAGTAGTGTCTAGAGCCCCTGATCAGGATTGGGGCTCCATTGTGTTAGGTGCCATGCAAAGACATAGGGGAGAGTTCCAAGACTCCAAAGAATTTTCCACTTTATTTGAGGTTTTACACAATGATTATGAGGAAGGGAGGAGGAGGTTACATATATAGCTGTTGCACAGCTTGCTGGCTTCCGAACTTACCACATTTAAAATAATACCTGTAGATGACCTTCCCCCCCCACCCACATATCATCATCTCTTGAAGCAGGGAGCATAGTTTCCCACAGTAGAAATGTTTATAAGTTGTTGTTTTACCAGTTGAATACAAACTATCATTTGAATCTCTGAGCTCTTCAAAGTAAAGACAACTATTTAAAAATGGATTTAAAAAAATGCGGTGTTTAGGTATGTATTGCAGATTTATATATATTTTTTAAAACATGTTTTTTGGTTTATTCTTCTTCTCTGCAGCTAGGTGACAGAACCCTTCTGCTAGCAGGTGTTGAAACCTTTAAAGTAGTTGCAACAGTAATTTAACAGTAATTATTAAACAAGTATGGATTCCAGACTCCATCATGCTTTTAAGGGACATGTGAGTAGCTTTTTGGGCAGAGGGAAACTCTGAGCAGAGAAAGCTCAGGTTCATATTTTTTGTTTTGAGTTATCAGTAGGACTGTCAAGGGATTTAAAAAAATTAATAGTGATTAATTGTGTGATTAACAAAATTGTGCAGTTAATCACACTTTTGAACAGACTACCAATTAACATGAAGGTATTACAGGATTTTGTTTAATTTTTGCAATGATATTTCAGCACACTGTAGCATAAATTTTGTGCAATACATGAATTCTTATGGCATTGCTGTTTTATTAATGCATAGAGTGATTAAGGCGTAGCAAAATCTGAGAAGGGACAGAAGTCAAATATTAATTTGCCATTTTAAAAAATGTTTCTCATTTTATTTTTCTGAAATTGCTTAATTCTCTGACAAAACTCAAAAGGCTTGTTGACTGAGGGGAAAATAGACTTGTTAACTTTCACAAAGCTCTTCTTTTGGTATCAATTTCATTTGTTCTTATTCAGTAGCAGAAAGACTATGAGAGTAGTAGCAATCCCATCGATTCTGCCTTCACCATCCTGTCCACATTCCCTTGAGAGGGAGCATGTAATTATCTTTTGAGACACACACGTGTCACTAAGACACACAGATTGCACAGTAAAGCAATAGCTGGCTCTTAGAGGACTTCTATTTTACTCAGATCTCTTAATGTCTGATCGTGTGGTTTATGGGTTGATAGTGAGCTAAAAATGGGGTTCTGTTGTTGTCTTTAGAGGGACTTTTCAGACTGGAAAGCTATCTCTTGCTATATTTAAATGACTTTTAGTGTTGTTGAACACTGTTTTTCCCTAAACAGGCCATATTCCCTTCCTCTTGATTTCCTGAAGTTTATTCAGTGTTGAAATGTGACTAAATTACCTGGGAGTTCAAGACTGTAGTTACCCTTCAAAGTCAAGACGCAGTTGTATGAAAATGAAGAGCTACTTTTAAAATAAGTGTCAGTAGAAAGGGGGGCATTTTTCTGAAGTACGGTAAATGTTTCATTTTTTTTTTTTGCTGCAAGGTGCTACTTTTCTAAACATCTGCCCTCTGAAAATGAGGCCCAATTAAGTTGTTCCAAGTTGTGATTTAGGATGGCCTATCACTTTTCAAGAGTTCAATCCTTGGTCTGGTGTTGTAATAGAATTCACAAGAATTATCATTTCTGTTGTTGGTGTACAGGCTTCTGAAAAATGTGGATAACCTTCTTTTGTATCATTGCAATATACATGCAAAGCATGTAACAGATGGATAGTTTGCGCTTTAAATCAATTGGTCTTTTGAGTAAAGAACCTATTCATGGCCACAGCTGACAGTGGGGCATGCTTTATTTCACTATTTGTATGGTACACATAGAATCTAATGAGACAGCGTCAACTGGGAAATCTCCTTTTTTTAAAAAGTATCGTATCTATTAAGGGTGTAGGTAAGTCCTCCATTGAAATGTATTGTGTCTAAATTAAACTGTATATAGGAACTTTTTGTCTCAGATGTATTCTAGTTTTGAATGTGCACAGACACACAAAGTGAATCAATGACTCTCAGTGTCTATTATACTGTGCATATAGTGCATACATAGAAGTGAGGGTTCCTTGTTTAAGGGGGTAAAAGATAACTTATTCCTGGGGGAATTCTGTGCCACTGATTGGTGCAGAGTTTGTGCATAATATTAAATTATGTTCAGGATTCTCTTCCCACCCCCCTCCCCACCAGATGCAGGCTTCAGAGCTGCTGGCTGGTAAAGCCCAGCTTGCAAATAGGGGACACTGCTAGTCTGGGGGTAAAGGGGATTGGATGGTTTCAAGCGGCTGCAGTTCTCAGCTCAACCTGAAGGAAACTCCATGTGTGTAGGGAACTCATCACAGAAGTCCTGGAAGTAGAATCAGCCTGATTTTTCCCCTCTGGATCCATGGATTCTGGAGGAAGGGGGTGTAGGTATAGGTATCTGGGCTGGGGACATGCTTTGTGTTTGGGTTCTGGGGTGGAAGATGTCCAGGTGCCTTGGCTGGGAAGGACCCTGTGACTGGGATCTGGTGGGGGCAGAGGGTGTGAATGCCTGGGCTGGCGGGGAGCCCCATGGCCAGGACTGGATTAACCTTTTGTGGACCTGGCACTTAACATATTTGTGGGCCTCCATGGGGGCAGTGGAGCATGACACCAGAAGGTCAATGCCTGGAGTGGAGCAGGCCGGGGCACCAGGGCATGGTATGGCGGGGTGGCCCCACTTTGCTCAGCCCGGTGCAATGGCATTGTTTACAAACCAGCAGTTGCCAGATGCACACTGGCCTGCCTGGCTATGTTGCCAGTGGGTTTCTTCCCTTTCGGGGCATGCCAATTCCGTGCCCCACAGCCCCCTCTGCCCAACACTCCAACTCCCACTATGTCCAGCACCTGCCCCCCATGATTTCCACCACGAATGCACAGAACTCTGCACACCACCATCCCTGCTTAGCACTCCTCCCCTGCCATTGATAGCTTCATGACAGCTGCCTAGCACCCACCCAGACCCCTATTTTCCAGGGCTTCAGCATGCATTGCTCTTCCCCTACCCAGCACTACCCAGTGCCCTTCCCCGCAGCCCCACAATCTCGTGTCCTCTCACAGACCTCCCCCTCTGAGCCACTCTCCCATGTCCTGCCCCCAGCTGTGTAGGCATAACATATAGCAGTAGTTATGTAGTCTTTATTTTCTAGCTTTGTTTTATGCAGTTATATAGATTTTGTTTCATAAGCTTTGTTTTACAGCAGCTGCTAGGTATTAAAATCTAGTTTGTATTGGGTATTATAAGTTAGTAATAAATTGTTTGACTTTTTTTTGAACTTTGTAAGTTTGTAAGAAATCCTGTCTGTTCCTTTGTAAGGGAAATTGCTTTCTCTGAACTCAACTGTCCTTTGTGTGAGTGAGGAATGTGAGAAGACGAGACAGAAGACTCCAGCACCATCTGGTCAGCATGGTTAACAAAGGGATGTGAACTCAGGCTTCCATCAAATTCTGGATGGCCAAAGAGGGGCAGAATTGATTACTCTAAAGTAAGGGCACACACCTGTGAGTGAGATCTATGAATGAGAAAAGCCAGCTGCAGTCACTTTCAGGATATTTATCAAGCACTGATGGAGCATGACAATGGAACAGCCTTGAGGTAAAACAATTAGATGATACCAGCATGACACAGCAAAAACCCATAGACTAAAGTTGTGATTTCAAACCATAAAAGTGGGGTGTATAGCCATGAAGCTTTGGGTTAGCACCATGAAGACAACTTCTGAGCATCGGACCATGACCAACAGAACCTGGCTTCTTCCTCGTGTCCCCCTTAATTGGCCACTAGGCTGGCACAGGCACCAATAAGACTAGTAACTATGATGTCCGGTGTAGGACTTGCGTGTATGTGTATGTATGATTGTATATGCGTATTTCTATGCTGTATTTGCAATAAACGTGGTATATTGCCTCCCCCCCCCCCAAAAAAAAAAGTCCCATGCTCTTCTTATAAGCATAAGAGCTGCACTCACTGACTCTGCTGAGCTAGGGAAGAGTAGAGATCCCTCCTTCCAGCACAGTGCTAGGGGGCAGGACAGCTGATGTGCAGGACCAGAGTGACCCCATCCAGCCCTGCCCCTTGTTGGCACTGGTGCCTACAGTAGAGAGGAGCCATTTCCTTGCAGGGGTGGGACAACCACTGATTTCCTCAGCCCGCCCTTTCCACAGAGCATTATGGAAGGATTGGACCCTGCCGTCAGGGAGCCTGAAGTGGACAGTCTCTGGCCTGCAGCCGCAAAGGCTACAGCTGCGGGCTCCCTTCTGCCCCTGTCACTGGCAGGCAGCCATCAGCTACCTGCCAGTGACAGGGCAGAGAGGAGCCCTCAGCTAGCCAGCCGACTGGGGCCAAGAAGTGTGAGCAGTAGGCAAGGGAAGGGCCAGGAGCTGGCAGGCAGGGGCTGGAGTGTGGAGAGAAGCCCTAGGTCGAGAAAGACAAGCCTGAAGAAGAGCTCTGTATAGCACAAAAGCTTGTCTTTTTTCACTAACAGAGGTTGGTCCAATAAAAGCTATTACCTCGTCCACCTTGCGTCTCTAACAGTCTTCACGCTTTTCGTGTAAATAAATCCAAGATAAGGAAAATATCCTAATATGTCTAATACCTGAAATACTGAAGAGAATAGAATTAACAGTTATGTGATTAAGTTTCGATGTAACCTGCTCAAACAATATCCCATTCTCCTATGAACCCACCTGCTATCTCCTGGTCCAACGAACTACAAGATTTAATTTCTCCTCAAAACATGTGGTCAGTATTGTCACCTTTCTTCCTGCCATCCAAATTAAAATGCACAGGCCTTCTTTGGAAGACACAGAGAACTTGTTCCCATGATTGATAGTGTAACTCTATTGAAAACTATCAATGTTGGCTTGGCCACTGTATCAAATAACGTGAGAGTTTTGTTCTATCACCTGACACTCCAGGAAATCTACATTCCTGAGTGTTTTCTGGCTATTTTAAAGGCTGCAACAGAACTAGGCCTTCAGATGAGCATACCGTCCTTTCAGCACCCATTGTGACATGAATGGCTTGTAGAAATATTAATTCTCCCAGATTCCACCCCGCTATCTAGTGATTAGGGTAGATGTGTAGGGTAGTTTTAGGAAGCCAGTAAGGTCACAGAGGGGAAAATAGCTCAAGGTACTGTGTCGTCCCATACCAGTAATTTCCCCAGAAGTAGAATGCAACATTAGACTGTTGTGTGGGAGGTGAACAAAATCATGACAGGTTGTAGAACTGAATTAATCTTTCCTTTACTAGATGTATAATTCTTTTTGTCACAATTCTCATTCCTAAACGAATGAGGTCTTGAAAACAGAAAAATAGAATTCTTCCTCAAGTTCATTGACTTTTTTGTCTCTGCAACATTTGGCTTGATTTGTTCATGTGTTGAGTTGCGAGAAGCAATGATCTGAGTTTTACTATCAAGACACCTAAAAATTGGAAGACATGAATGCCATGTTACCTTAAATATGGCCCATTTCTATTGTGCTTGTTTTAAAAAGTATTCAAGATGTAAATTTAAACATTTTGGAAATGTTAGCAATTCAGTATGAATCTGGGATATTTGGTACATACAATATACTCAATTTCTTCTTTAATCATCTATTCAGGGAAGCTTAGAAATAGGAAAAGTGTGAAATTCATAAGTTTTTCTTCATAGGTAATTTTAAAATGTTTCTTGAGTAATTTGATTTTCTGCTGTCAGAGGGGTGTGACAGTTTTTGTTGTAGGTTTTATTCTTGTTGTTTTAAAACAAATCTTTTAAACATTGAGCCCCTTTCGTAGGATGTCTAGAGCTGTAACTCTGAAGTCAAGAGGTGCATAGCTAAAGCAGTCGAAATCATATCATATAGTAGTCCAGTGGCTGAGTCTGTAACACCGAAATGCTTGCTGTTCCCTCTGGGGGGTGCTGTTGCCTGAAGTGCTGGCTGTTCCCTCTGGGGGGGTGCTGTTGCCTCCCAGGCTGTTCCCTCTGGGCGGCGCTGTTGCCTGAGTCACATTCTTCATCTCCCACCTTGGCTCTCGGCTGACTTCTGAGCCGGTCAGCTGGGCTGCTGCGGGGGAGCAAGCAGCGCAAGTGGCTGTTTGGGCGCCATGGTCCCCATGCAGAACCCCCGCGGGGCCCAAATAGCCACTTGCACTGCTTGCTGCCTTGTGGTGGCCCGGCTGAGCGGCACGGCGGGAGGGAAGGGGGTGGGGTGGTGACGTACACGGCCACGTGGCAGGGCCTGGATGAGCGCGCATCCCTGACGGAGAGGAGAGGAGAGGGACGGACAGACAGACAGACAGACCCCGGAGGCACAGGAGAGAAGACCAACATGGAGGAGAGACCTGAAAATCCCATCTTATGACGGGCTAATTGGCTAGTTTTTGAATAAGAATGCTATTCTCTTACCCCCTGCACTCCATCTACCCCAATTATCAACTAGGGCTTTGCAGACTGAGCCACTGCCCAAACACAAATGCATAACTTCTGTTCCTTTAGGTCAGTGTTTCTTAAACTATGTTCTGCAGAACACTGGTGTTCCATGAGCAACTTGCAGGTGTTCATGTTTGTTTTTGTAACTTCTTTGTTTTTGTCTTTTTTTGTCTGACAACAATTTTATTTTTAAAGAAAATGTTCATAGGTGTTCCGCATAAAAATTTTTTTTTTTTGGTGTTCCATGATCTCAAAAAGTTTAAGAAACACTGCTTTAGGTTGTGGTATATACCTGAAGTCATGAAAGGAACACAGACATGGCATACAACAATAATTACACCTGGGAGAATTCTGCATAAAAAAATATAAAATTCTGCACACAGTATTATAAAATTCTGCATATTTTGTCAAAATAATACTATATAATCATGCCAGTTTCAATTATTTTGGTAATTGATTTCAAAAGACTTCTCAGCTAGTAAATTTGTAACAATAGAGAAATTTGTAATTTCTATCACTATGTAACAATAGAGACACCAAAACATTCCCCTGAGAGTAGAGAGCCAGAGAAACCTCTATAGGCAGCCCAATTCCTATTCCTTGGATCCTTCCCGAGCCAAACATTAGCCAAGGGGCCAAATACCCACACCTTCAACACCCAGAGCCTAGCAATGGCAGTACCAGGTTTACAATGGACCCATGCTCAAAAGGACCTGTTGTAAACCTTCCAAAGGGGAAATGGCAATATATATTCAATTTGTATGAGTATTGTAATATTCTGCTTGGAGAAGACAAGTGGTGTTTGCTGCTAGAGTGTACTACTACTCTTATCAGTCTGAGATGTATACTGTTTTGTAGGTGGAGGATTTTCCTCCATATTAGTGAAAGTGGAAGGCATAAATAAGCCAGTTCTGTAGGTAAGCATTAATATCAAAGCCCAGACCATCCGGAGTTGGAGTAATAGATCCTAAACCCCAAAAGTGTGGCTTTATGGAATAAGAACAAATTTTACCTAATAGAGTCTCTGATGTACCACGTGGGCCAGAACTGCCTGCTGGAGGGTTTCTTACACCTTCTTCCAAAGCTCACAGCTGTGAGAAACAGGGCACTGGACTGGACGGATCATCAGTTTGAGGCAGGAAGTCAATTTCTCTCTTGTAAAAAATGACTCCCTTTTAAGTTTAGCCTTGAAAAAAGGGACCTGCAAACACGATGTGCTCCCTTTATTTTGCTTTCCTGCTTGTTGACAACACACTTGAGCTTGCGGCATTAACATGATTTTTGTGATACATATGTGGTTAAATATCATTTGTATGTGTTCTGTTTAATGAGGACTTTGCCTTTTGTGAGCCCCTTTGCCTGCAGTTGTTCCTGCATGCTGACAGTACTATGTCAGCAAAATGTTATGCCCAGGTGGTGATAATCAGAGTTACTACTACCTAGAATAATTAAAAATGTTATTTCTGGGATCATAATTTATGTAAGGTGGCTGTTACACAACAGGGCTTAGAAGGACACGGTCATCATAGAATATTACACTTCCTTCTGCAAATATTATACATTCCAGTGTTACAACTAACAGCTCAGGGTATTATAACTGAAAGGTATTAGGGACTAGATTCCCACAAATGTGCCAGAGCAGTGCTCCATGTATCTGGAAGGTGGAATAGCACAAGTGGCTTTCAGTTTCCCCCCACTCCCTGGAAGCCAATGGACAAACTGTGGCCTCCTGTGGAAGTTAAAGCATCATCATGCCCTAAACCACGGGTGGGCAATAAGATGGAGATAGTTTGCCAGGGTTAGCCTCTAGGGAGCTGTTGCTGCTGCTTTATTTACATGCACTTGTGCAGGTATGGTTGCTTGCAGCTTCCATTGGCTGCGGATCGCCATTCCTGGCCAGTGGGACCTGCTCATGGGCTAACTTTGACAAATCACATCTGGCCTGTGAGCCAGTATTTGCCCACTACTGCCCTAAACCCAGCCTGCTTCAAAACTCACCCTATGCCCTGGATGCAGCTGAAAATTTCTCTGATTTAGAGGACTCCCCAGCTGTTCCCTCGAAGCAGCTTTTCTGTTCTCTTTTTGCTGCTCCGTTGGTGGGAAGGAAACTTAGAGAGAGAATAGATCTGGCCCAGGAGATTTTATTTTTCTCATCTTGACTTTATATGAATTCGGCAGCACCTTGTGTACAGTAAATGTTGATTGTTTGTTGATAATTTGTTGCACATCCTGTCTCCTTCATGAGCGTGACATGATCGTAATACACTACTCCTGGGACGCTTTTTCCATCCCAGTCCTTGAGGAGCGTGTTTACCGGTAGCAGCAGCAGCAAAGCTGAAGAGGGGGTAGGCTGCCGTGAGCTTGGGGAAAACAATTTGCTCTTGAATCTGTCCCAATGGCCCTTCTGACCGTTAGCAGGGAAATAGCAAAACCTATATAAATTACTTTTAATTCTTAAAAAAAAAAAAAATTCCAAGGTGTGCTTTATTGGCAATTTAATGTATTGTTTTTAAGTGATAATCGTTTAAAGGAGGCTGTAGTGAGGAGATGCGACACAATTGGATGCTTATTCAAACCAAAGTGACTGTGGGTGCAATGCACAGTTCTTATGGGGTTTAGTGCCTGGGGAAGCTCTCTAGTTCACTAACTATGCACTGACCTTTTCAGATATAGCACTGAAATGTTGACATCCAAAGGGCACTGTCAGGCGTACTGGCCCTAAATATGAGCTAAAGCAATTCAATTGATTTTTGGAGAAAAGTGGGGGCTGTTTGGAGAAAATGCTCAGGGTGCTGTTCCTATGTTGATGTTCACGTCTAGAAAACTAGTGCAGGTTGTACTTCCCTAAACCGAGATGCTTTGGTCTGGCAGGACCATGGATGTTCCTGGACCACAGAGCCCAGGAGCAGGAAAGTCTGGTGGCAGGGCAAGAGTGCAGTAGGGGGGCCAGTGACTTAACTGAGAGTCCCATAGATGGAGAGGGGTTAAATGGTGCAGCAGGGAATTCTGGCCCCAGTTGTGGGGGAGCTCCAGCCCAGCTATGGCCAGGAGCTCTGGCCCCCGGAGTCCAGAGCTCCACAGCTGACCCCGGGGCCAGAGGGCTGGGGTTGGAGCTTTGTTGCAATGGCTGGGGCTGGAGCTCCCTGGCTGCCACTGTTGCTGGAGCTCCCTGGCTGTTGGCTGGAGGGCACCCCGAAAAGAGTTTAACGTCTGTGATTTTACTGCTAGGACCGGGGTCCCATCGCAGAGGGCAGCCAACAGGCTGACAGACGCCCCGAGTTTATAGGAAAAGCTTATTACATCTCAGATTTCAGCTGCTAGGATACAGGATCCCTTCGTAGCGGGCAGTCTAGGGAAGACTGAGAGATGCCCCAACGGATCTGTCACCTGGGAGTGACACGATCCAAAACGCCCAAGCTCTTTCTGTACCTGTCCCTTATGACCGGCTGAAGTTCTTTTAAATTGTGCTTGGTTCTGTTACAGCAACTGAAGGAGTCAGCTTCTTTAATAAACAGTTACAGGTTTATTAAAGAAGCTTATAAATCATATGGTTACAATGGCTATTGCTCTATTTCTTAACTGCTAGCAAATATAAATATTAAAAATGGTTACAAAGAAAATAAAAAGAGAAAATAGAAATAATGGTACCAAATGAAAGCTTAATCTTTAAAGAGCTCTAAGTCTATGTGTACACTTAAGACAAAGGACCACATCCAGGTACAATTTTTACCCCCTTCTGTGCCTCTCGACTCCAGTGTGTCAGGCCAAGGCCGGTCCCTCAATTCCTAGGAAAGACGAAAATACAAGGTGGGCATCCCCATGGAACCTCGGGAGGCCAAACACCTAACCCGACCAGCAGGTAGATGGTAGATTGACACTCAAAGTGAGTGTGCTGCTGGACCCATCTTTATACCCATGGGGTCACGTATTTCTCTTTCTTATCTGTGATGCCAAATGATGCTGGTTTGTCTTTTGTGACACCAGTTCTTACAAGGGAGTTGTGAACTTAATTTACACTTGTAAGGGAGATAACTAAATTGGAAGTACTGGGCATTCTTTCTCAGTGGGAGATTCCTCTCCCAGGGACAACTGTGTGTGATCGTATCAACATGGGTGCCAGCCGGGGAAGTTCTCGGAGCCTCGAGGTCAGCTTATTGCCTTAATCGCTCTTTTCTCATATCTATGTTTTCAGCTTCTCAGGATCAGATGAGCCAGCATAGACTATGCTAATTTTATTGCTCCTTCTTTGCCCTGTATGCTTCAGGAACCTCAGAGAGGCAAATAAGATGGATGTGACGGGGGAGAGGGGGGATGTCTGTCTGGCTACATGGGGCTGTGGCTCCATGGCTTGGGAGCTCCAGCCCCAATGGCAGCCAGGGAACTCCAACCATTGCCCCTTCCACAGAGCTGGGTGGCTGTGGAGCTCTGGCTCTGGTTACAGAGGTCTGGCTGTGGTGCTCCAGCCCCAACTGCAGCAGACGGCAGCTAGAGAGCCCCGGGGGGCTGAGGCAGGGCTGGGCTAGAGCCCTAGCTGGGGTGGGGCAGCAGGGCAGCACCAGCCATTGGGAAGGGACCTCCCCTGGACTGTCAAATCCCCTTGTTTGGGACTGGTCAAGTCCCATGAGTACTGGACCAGAGAGGTCCAACCTGTATTTACCAAATGGTGGTGGTTGGAGGAAACCTCAATACTGGGGGTGGGATTCTGCAAATTCATGTAAGAGGTATATAAAAGAATTAAAACAAGTAGAAAAGATGAAGCAGAAAACCCAAGACTATGTGAACATGTATCTATTAGAGATGGAGAGAACCTGTTGGAGTCTCTTTTCATTTATAGGTTGATGACATTGGAGGACACAAATATCTAATATTAAATTGATAGTCTGTAAATAAATGTGTTCTAGTCTTGCTGTGAAATTCTGAAATATTTTGTAGTTACTGCTTCTGATCTTACTTTCATTAACATGTAAAGTTAGATGAGCTTTGCACTAGGGATGTAATAATTTTGTTGATTAACGGATAAGCAAAAGCTTATAAGTTCATGCTATAGACTACATGCATTCCCCTTCCCCCCCACCCACCAGTACATTTTTTAGCAGGCTGGCCCACAGCCCTAAGCCAGGCTGTAGCTCTGCATTTCAAAAGTATTAGGAGCCAGGCAGCCTGGCTCAGTTCCTGCTTGTTTTAGGTCTGAGAGCTCAGACCCCTCCCTCCGCAGACAGGTTGTCAAGAGACTATAGAATAGTTGACTAACTGATAAGATTTCATGAGGTTAATCGACTGTTCAGTTAACTGATATTTAACATCCCTACTTTGTACCCATTTTGAGAATTAATAAGAACATAAGAACGGCCATACTGAGTCAGAGTAAAGGTCCATCTATCCCAGAATCCTGTCTGCTGACAGTGGTCGATATCAGATACCCGAGAGGAAAGGATCACGTAATCCTCATGTGATCCCTCTCCTATCACCCATTTCCAGACAAACAGAGGCTAGGGACACCATTCCTACCCACTGATGGACCTAACCTCCATGAATCTTTCTAGCTCTTTTTTGAACCCTCTTAAAGTCCTACTCTTCACATTCTCTGGCAAGGAGTTCCACATGTTGACTGTGCGCTGAGTGAAGAAAACTTCCTTTTGTTTTTTTTAAACCTTGTTTTCATAGAGTCTTAGGCTGTTTCTACACTGGGCCTTGAATTTCCGGAAAAGCAACGACGCTCTACTGTACAAAATCAGCCGCTATTCCGGAAAAACTATTCTGCTCCCGCTCGGGCATAAGTCCTTATTCCGGAACACTGTTCCGGAAAAGGGCCAGTGTAGACAGCCCAGTAGTCTTTTCCGGAAAAGCGCGTCTACATTGGCTACAGATGCTTTTCTGGAAAAGGGGCTTTTCCGGAAAAGCAGCCTGCCAATGTAGACGCTCCTTTTCCGGAAAAACCGAAAACGGAATAGTATTCCGTTTTAAGCAGTTCCGGAAATTCATGCCAGTGTAGACACAGCCTTAGTGTTTTTTAAGTGGGGAAGTTAAGACAGAAGTGTATTTCTTCGTTTTGTATTGTTAAAAAGAACTTCCTAGACTCTTGAAGATTCTTGATGAGTAAAATAAGTGGTGGCTTATTGATAGAGCGTGGTTACATTGATGAGAGAGGATGTAGCAACACAGCTGCATTGGTGCTACTGTAAGCTGTCTAATGTACCACTCTTAGCTGATGGGAGATGTGACGGGGCGCAGACTCCCCGCACTGGAGTCGCAGCTGCACGTGCCTTGTGCGTCGAGCCGGAGACTTGGCCCCGGCTGTGCGCAGGCTGCTCACAGGCCGCGAGGAGCCTGACAGCCGCAGGCGCCATAACCGTGATGGGGTGGAGACATGCAGTGGGTTGCGGAGCCCCGCCTCTCGTGAATGCCTCACACCTCTGTGTCCCGGCGCTGCCGGAGGCGGCAGGGGATTTAAACTCCGGGAGGGCTGGCAGCACGGGGGAGGCAGAGGAACAGGGCCGCGGGCAAGGGGCAGCGCACCTGAGGAGGCCGCCTCGGCTCAAGAGCTACAGAGGGCGAGGAGGACAGACGGTGGATTGGGCGGGACAGGGACCCTGAAGCAGCCTGGGGACAACGCCACCTGACGGGACCAAGCCAGAGGTTTTTACGCTGGAGACCTGGTAGGCCCCGACCCAGGTGGTCGGCAGGGAGATGCAGAGAAGGGGAGAGGAAACAGCCCAGGGCAGAACCCAACTGGGTTGGTGGGCTGGCGAGTTTCGGCGGGAAGCCCCGCCAGCCAGACTGGACCCCTGTAGGGTCTAAGTCCTTAGGGCCCTGGGCTGGGGCCCGTGAGTGAGAGCGGGCCCGGGCCCCCCTCTCGTGGAAGGGAGGACGAGCGGAATAGTGCGGGACGCCCCCAAGTGCCAGGAGAGCGAGACTCGTAAGAGACGGTACTGTGGGTGTGGTGAGAGTAACAGTAGGGGACGCTTAGCCCCGCCCCCTTGTGACTGTTACACTGCTACAGGAGAGAGTTCTCAAATTGGCTCAACTACTCCTGCCTCCCCCGAGCAGTGGTGGTTATGTCTGTGGGAGAGGCTCTCCCATCAACATAGCACTGTGCACTCTGGTACTTATGCCGGTGTAATTTATTTATGTCACTTGGGAGTAGTTTAGTCACACCTGAACACTAGAATTTATGCCGATGTAAGCTTAGTGTAGACAGAGCATAGGACTGTTGTAGAGATTCTAAGGACTTCAGCACCTGCCCTCCAGCCAAGTTAAATCTGCGAGTAATTTTGTGTTGTAATAATGCAACTTGGGGTTGATACTCTGTCATTTGAAATGAGTCATCTGTCTAAACCTAACTTGTTTTTAGTCTGCAGAATGTTGACATTGCAGGGGCTTTCATTTTAGCCTTTCATGGAGTTTTTACAAAGGAGCAATTGAAAACTGAGTGCTGGCTGTCTGCGTTAATGGAATTTGTCCGTTAAGTCAGTTTCCTGTTGAGTGGGGAGAAAACTCAAGCAGACGTACTGAATGACACAGGAGCTGTATGAAAAAAGTGAAAATTATTTGGTGATTTGGAACAAGATAATTATGCTTCTTTGGCAGGTGTGACTGAATGACGTATCACATAGCAAGTAATTATGTAGTGTATGAAATATGTCACAACAGTTCCAGTGTCTTAAAAATACAAGACTGAATTGTTGTACAGATCAGAGGCAATTCTGATGCTTCATTCTGTTTCTTCCTCTTCACACTCCTACTCCTAAAGCAAAATTATTGTGGATATGGAGGAGCATGATAATACTATATGGAGATTAACACCTCTCTATGTAGCCTCTGAAATCTGTTCTTCCCCTTTTTTTAGTACCTTGGCTCCCATGGTAGCCTTCTTCTGAAAGAAGGCATTTATTTGCCTATTGCAGTTTGTCTGCTGCTGTTGAAGTTACATCTGAGCTTGGTTTTGCTTTTGAAAAAAGCATCACCCCACTTCTTGTGATGCTTGCATGGGTATAATATGTTTTTTCTAGACTCAAAAGGCATTTTATGGAATTATTTTTAGTGCAAGGAGTTGTAGGGATTAGTTTATGAAGAAACATGAAGCAGCAGCTAAGGAAGGTATGTTAACAGTCTGCAAGAATTGGAAAGGTTTAAATACTGAGAATGGAGGAGAATGCTTTAAAATAGTGAGAGTGAGAATTGTTGTAATTTGGTTGAGACCAAGGGTTTGTCTAGATTACATCCCTCTTTCAAAAGAGGGATTTAAATGAGCCCGATCGAAAGTACAAATGAAGCGTGGATTTAAATATCCTGTGCTTCATTTGCATATTTGCATCCGATCGCTGTTTCGAAAGTACAAATGAAGCGTGGATTTAAATATCCTGTGCTTCATTTGCATATTTGCATCCGATCGCTGTTTCGAAAAAGGGTATTTTGAAAGTGAAACCGCAGTCTAGACACGGTTCTTTCAGGGGAAAAAAAACCCCTTTTTTGAAAGCTCTCGTACTCCTAAAAAAAAATGAGGAGTACGGGTTCTTTCGAGAGAGGTTTTCTCCCCCCCCCCCTGAAAGAACCGCGTCTAGACTGCGGTTTCACTTTCAAAATACTCTTTTTCAAAACAGCGATCGGATGCAAATGAAGTGTGAGATATTTAAATCGGCACTTCATTTGCACTTTTGATCGGGCTCCTTTACATCCCTCTTTCGAAAGAGGGATGTATTCTAGACATAGCCTTACAGTAAGTATTGCAGCAGTGCACTGGTGGAGCTATGTTTCTGTTGCTCTCACTGAAGACTTTCAGACTTATCTTATGCTGACAGTAGAGATTCTCTCACCTGTATAGATACCCCACCTCCCAGAGAACTCGTAGCTATGTTGTCGGGAGAAGCCCTCCCATTAATAAAGCACGGTCTAGGCTTGGTCTACACTACCAGTTGATGTTCACATAACTACGTTGCTCAGGGGTATGGAAAATAATTTGGGTGACCTACTTAGTCTGATCTAACTCCAGCACTATGTTGACAAGAGGGTTTCTCCCGTGGACATGGGTACTGCCTCTCTGGAAAGTGGATTGATTATGTTGATGGGAGAAGCTCACCTGTAGGCACAGGAGGTATCTTCACTAAGTGCAACCAGCACCGCTGGTGCAGCACGGTAAATGTAGATTAGCCCCTACACCAGGGCTTAGTTGGGTATAACTGTTTCCCTCTGAGGTGTGGATTTTACTCCTGGGGAAATTTTGTGCCACTGTACAATGCAGAATTTTGCAGAAACTAATGTTGTGCATGCAGAATTTTCTTTTCCCCACAGACATGGGATACAAAGAGGTTGGCACCACTAACTGCCACTGGACGTGGCAGAGCTTAGCTTGCAAATAGAAGACAAGGCCAGAGGGAGGGGGAGGGAACTGGAGGTTTCCCAACAGTTGCAGTTTCCAGCATGCCTTGAAGGAAAGCAGCAGCAGTGGCGGCGCATAGGAAATTCTGTTGAAGTCTGGGTCCCAGCATGAGGCTGTTTCTTCCTCTGGGTCCCAGGGTCTCCGGGGGGAAGAGAAGCAGAAACTGGGTTGTTGTAAGGGTGTTTTAACTCTTTTTCATGTGTGTCCATATTGTTATAATGAGTAGTTAGAGACATACTTGCTAACATACTTAAAAAAAAATTACCAAAATATTTGATGTTCGAGTGATTATATGGTATTATTTTGCCAAATAAAATTTTTAGAATTTTAAAGTATTGTGCTCAGAACTTTTTGAATGTTTTTGTCTCCAAATTCCCCCAGGAACAGGATTTCCCACACCTCTGACAAAAGTAGTTACATGGCATAAATTTGGTTGTGTAGGACTTAGCCAAAGTGAGGAGAGTAGAGGGAGGGATGAGGGGACCCCTGGATGAATAGCAGGAAATAGATTCCAACAATGAGATGTATTACGGTAATTTGTAGAATAGTGCCTCCAGTGAAATATGCGCAATGCAGTTGTCTGACTAACTTGAAGAACAGAATGAGCAAACAAGTAGATGAATTTTTATAGGGATCAGAGCAAAACATTGACCCATGGAGAGATGGAATAGGTGTCACTACAGAAGTACATTGGGCTTTAAGATATTTTTTTACTGCTTCATTTAGGCAAAATCTTAGCGAAATAAGGGAAAATGTTCCTATTGTATAGATTGGAGTGGGGAATCTTCTTTTGGATCAGGAGCCACTATCCCACAGAAAAATCAATTGGGCACCATGCACAAGTGAGAAGGGGGGAAAAGCCACATCCTCACTGACATGGCCCCTGACTGAGAAGGAGAAAGATACTTCCCATATTCCCCTTGCGCACCAGACCCTACAAGGGCCAAACATAGTAGATTTTTGGGTGCTCCAGTCCCGCAGGTGGGCGGCGGGAGGCTGGTGCACCGGCATGGACTCCCCAATGCTGGGGGGGGACCAAGAGTTTCAGGGTCTGGATCCAGGTGGCCCCTGGGCCCGTGGTGTAGATGGAAGCTCTTGAATGTGAGTGACATTTTGAGGACAGACAGAATAACTTGCTTTTCTGTGAAGGATTATTAAATGGTACTCTCTTGTTCATTTTTTTTTAAATAGGAAACTATGACTGGAGGGATAAACACAGTTCTGTTTATGTACACTTTTATAAAGATATACAAGAATGTGACAACTCAGAGGTAACTGTTGGGGCATCCATTTTACATTAGTTCTGTCTGTGTGCTTCTGGCACAATTTTCTTAGATCAGTTTTTAAAACAAATTCTGATTCCTTGCATAATTGTAAACACTGCCATACTATTGTATCTTGACATTTATAAGATGCCCGTCATTATGGTATTTTGGTATTATGTAATTCAGTACAGTTTCCTTTTTTTTTTTTTTTAAGGTCATCCTAATATCTTGGTGTTCTGCCAGCAACCATTTATTCTTTCTCCATAAATGTTACTGTTTGTGCATATAGCACCCATGAGCTTTGTTGTTATAGAATCGTAGGACTGGAAGGGACCTCAAGACATCTTCTAGTCCAGTGAGTTGCCTACACTTGTGGCAGCACTAAGTATTATCTAGACCTTTCCTGACTAAGGATGTGAAAGTGTGACTCTGTACACGGTAACCAATGAGCCCAGGCTCATTGGTTAACCTTCATGGTTACATGCAGGCTCTCGGTATGCGGTATCCCAGTATTTGCAGCAGCAGCTTCTGGGCAGCCATCCTGCCTTCCTGCCATGTGTAGCCTTTAACCGCTGAAATGTTCAACGGTTACACGTTTACTTAATTAAACTCATTTGAACATCTCTATTCCTGACAGATGCTTGTCTAGCTTGTACTTAAAAACCTCTAATGACAGAGATTCTGAAACTGCCCAAGAGCGTTTAACCATCCTGACAAGAAGTTTTTCCTAATGTCCAATCTAAACCACCCTCTCTACAATTGAAGCCCATTGCTTTGTTGTCCGATCATCAGAGGTTAAGGGCAATAATTTTTTCCCCTCCTCCTTGTAACAACTATTGCTATGTATTCTCTTCTGCAGGCTAAACAACACATTTTTTTCTATCTTCCCTCATAGGTCATGTTTTCTAGAGCTTTAATTAGTTTTGTTGCTCTTCTCTGGACTTTTTCCACATCTGTCCTAAAAAATGGTGTCCAGAACTGGACACAATGCTCTGAGGCCTAGTCAGCAGAGATTAGAATGGAAGAATTACTTCCATTATTTTGCTTACAGCGCTCTTGCTAATATGTCCCAGAATGAAGGGCTCTTTTTTGTGTTAATATTACACTGTTCACTCATATTTAGCTTGTGACCCAATATGATCCCCAGATCCCTGTCTCTAATACGCCTTCCTAAGCAGTCATTCCCATTTTTTGTATGTGTGCAACTGATTGTTCCTTTGGAAGTAAAGTACTTTGCAGTTGTCCTTATTACATTTTTTCTATTTATATCAAACCATTTTTCCAGTTTTATCACTTTGAATTTTAATCTTGTCCTCAAAAGCGCTTGCAACTCTTTCCAGCTTGGTATTGTCCACAAACGTTATAAGTATGCTCTTTATGCCATTATCTAAATAATTGTTGAAGATTTTGAACAGAACCAGACCCAGAACTGATCCCTTTGGGACCTCTCTCAATATGTTCTTCCAGCCTGGCTCTGGAACACTGATAATTACTCTCAGGAAATGGGTTTCCAACCAATTATGCCTAAAGTTAATACTGTAGTAGCCCCATCTAGTTTGTATTTCACTGTATTGTTTTTTTTATGAAACGGTTATGTGAGACAGTATCAGAACCTTTACTGAAATCAGAATATACCACAACTACAAGGTTTGTTACCCTGTCATAGAAATATTAGGTTGGCTTGAGACAATTCTTTTCTTGACAAATTCATGCTGACTGCTGCATATCTTATCTTCCAAGTGTTTGCAAATTGATGGCTTCATTATTTGCTCCATTATCTTTCCACATACAGAAGTTAAACTGATTGGTCTGTAATTCCCCTGGTTGTCCTTCGTTCCCTTTTTATAGATTGGAACCATATTTGCCCTTTTCCTTTGGAATCTCTCCAGTCTTCCATGACTTTTTGAAGATAAATTGCTAATGGCTCCGTTACTCATTGAATATTCTAGGATGTATTTCATCAGGCCCAGGTGACTTGAAGACCTCTAACTTGTCTAAGTAATTTTTAACTTGTTCTTTCCCTATTTTATCCTCTGATTCTACTTCATTTTCACTGGCCTCCACTATGTTAGTTGTCCAATTGCTGCCAACTTCTTTGTGAAAACTGGAACAAAGAAGAGCCCAATTAATAGTCAGCTCCCAATTGTGTTAGGTGTCATAAAAACTGAGAATAAAGATGGTGCTTATAAGTAAACAGTTTTTCACTTTTAAGCATAGTTCAAACTGAGCTGAGAGAAGTGGCTTGTGAGCTGAGTAATGCAGTCTTATTTGTTACAATAAACCAGTTAGCTTAATGCAAACTCTGTGTGAAGTAGCAGTACATTGAGTTAGGGAAAGCAGAGGTAACAGTCCTTCCCTTACTTTAGCCTCTGAAAGCTTTAAAATCACATTGTCAAACCTGGCCTGTGCCAACATGAAGTATGACCAAAGGGGGTCTGAAAAGTATTTTTGTTTTTAATGGTAGTCTTGCCTTCGTAGCGTGACTTCACTATGGAGAAGTGGATTTGTCTCTGAAGTGAGGGCAGCAGCAAACAGAAAAACTAATGACCGAAGAACAAAATAGAATAGGAGTATGGACACTGAATATACAGAATGAGCACTCTGACAGTGGGAAAAGGTCTCATGCACTGAGACTTTCAGGGATTTTGTTTAGATAATATTTTTTCCTAAAACTTAAGGTTTTTGCAACTCTTGTTTTTGTGACTGTGGGTCTTTTCAGTTGATGTTGGTGCCTGACAGCCCAGAGTTTAATTGAACAGCACTCTCTGGGAGGCGAATAGGTGAGTGTGTGTTTCATTTGTTACATGGTTATTGTAGCTATGTTGGTCCTAGTACATGAGAGACAAAATGGGTGAGGCAACACAATTTATTGGACTGACGTCTGTTGGTTACAGAGACGGGCTGTCAAACTAAGGAGTACTACTGCTCTTTTTCTCAGACCTGAAGAGGACCTCTGTTTAGCTCAAAAGCTTGTCTATTTCATCAACAGAAGTGGATTCAATAAAAGATATTATCTTACCCACGTTGTTTCTCTCATTTAAAAAAAAAAGTTGCTCAATTTTGTGGTTCTTTGTTAGGAATAGAGAAGACTTTCTGTGTTAGTAGCTGCCTTATCGCTTTACATACTAAGCAGGCTAAAGGAAAAGACATTCAAAGGCTTTGGGATGAATAAAGTAGGAGTGTAGTCAGAGAATTTATTTTCTCATGACAGTCTAGAACAATATATTGATCTGTAGTGAGGGCTGATCCCCATCTAATGTTTGTGGTTTGAGTAATGAAATACAAACGGTGTTGAGATTTAAAGGAAACCAGTACTACCTGGAGGCTTTCTCTGGATAAAAGGTCGTATCTCCTTTCTGTGAGGCAATAGATCCTTCATTTCCTCTGACAAATGTTAGACATTTTGACTCTGTGATTTCCCTCCTTAAAGGGTGACCTAGAGCTGTCTGTTATTTGCCTGAAGACCAGTGATATTCTCTCTTCTATAGTACCTCTCCCCCTTCAGCAGTATGGGACAGGAAGAATAATTGTGACCCTGTGACATCTGTTCAGTACCTTGTAACCTCCCCCAGGCGTTGAGAATTGGCTTATGTATATGTAGAACACAAAAATGCATTATGCAAAATACCCCATAGAATCGTAGGGCTGGAAGAGACCTCAGGAGGTCATTGAGTTCAACCTCCTGCCCAAAGCAGGACCCACCACAACTAAATCGTCCCACCCAGGGATTTGCTGGGGACTTAAAAACCTCTAGGGATGCAGATTCTACCACCTCCCTAGGTAACCCATCCCAGTGTTTCACCACCCTCCTAGTGAAATAGTTTTTCCTTGTGTGATCTATCAGTTTAATGTTGCAGTCTGCTGGATCTGTATATCTTTTTTTTTTTTTTTTACATATATCATTCTTGTATGTGAAGTTAGAAATATAAAGTGTTTATAGTTTTAAATGTGAGGGCCATTCTTGGTGCCCTGGAAACCTACAGTGTGATCAGTTCAGTGATCTATAAATAGCCTTGTTTGTCCTGTAAACCCAAATGATGGTAGATCCTAGGGAAAACATGTGACCATGCCACCTGGTACTGTAATCCATCTTGGACCTGGTAATTTTCCATGGGAATGGGAGATGCAAAACAAAGGATTCCCACCCCAGGGGAAAGTCTGTTTAAGCAACGGGAAGCTCTTTATCTTCAAATAGCCTTTGAAACTGCCTGGCACACTCTAAGAGGGTACAAAAGAACTTTTTAGGAAGTTATAGATCCAAGTTAGAGTAAAAGATCCACTCTGATTTGAATCCTTATACCTGAAATAAGAACAGCTGTCCAAGGTAAGAATTTGTATGTAACAAGTTTCTTAGTGGATTAGAATTAACTTTCTTTTTCTGTCCATTTTAATTTAGTAACTTACTTTGATCTGACTATTTTAACTTGCGACCACTTAAATCCTACTTTTATGTACTTAATAAAAACAATTTAGTGTACTATCAAGGTGAGTGTAAATAATCGTTACTTGGGGAGAGGGGAGAACCAACCACCGTCCATGTCTCTTTCATTGATAGAGAGCTAACCTGATGAGCTTTATTTGTGTAAAACTTTTACACAGAATGAAACAGGTTTATTTGGGGTTTTAATCCCATTTGGCGGGTCGTTTTCCTGGGTACTGACCCCCTTAGAACTGACACCTCCCAGAGCCAGACTCGTTCAGTGTCTGCTCTGCTCTGCAGGGAGGCAGCAAGCCCAACTCTGTGCCTTGTTTGTCGGGAAACCGGAGGATCTGGCCTAATAGGACAGGATGGGGAGCCCCAGAGAGCAGAGAAGCAGGTGTCAATGGTTTGATCAGCACACCAGGGGGACAATCCAAAGGGACTTCTCTGATCATGCCCCTGTCCCATACCCCTTTGGAGATAAAAACACCCAGACTGAGAACCCTATGCTATAGATGGAAAGAGACATCTCTTAAAATGTATAGAAGAGTGTATGAAGCCTCGTAACCTGTAGCTATTACAAGAGTCACTCATGACCATGCTCCAGACTAGGTACATGAATGGTTAACCAGTTAACTTAACTTAGATTATATAAAAAATTTAATTTAATTTAACTGGTAAACCTCATCCTTAACGGGTGAGGCGTACTAGTTCTGATTAACCCTGCGTTTCTCAAACTGTGGATCATGACCCCCCAGGGGGTTGCGAGCAACTTAGAGCGGGGTTGCGGTATCACAAAGTTTGAGAACCCCTGGATTAACCAGTAGGGGCTGGAGCAACTTCCTGCCCTCTGAGGGCAGCGGGCTGCTCCAGATGGCTAGAGCAGCCCCTTTTCGTAGTGGACTTGGGCCCCCCTCCCCACTGAAGGCAGGAGTTGCTCCAGCTGCCTGGCCAGAGTAGCTCTTGCTTGCGGTAGCGGGGCCCACTCCAGACACAGAGCTGCTCCAGTTCACCCCCCGCTTGCACCCCCTTTGATTGGTTTACCAGTTAACCAATTAAACAGGATTTTATATCCCTACTCCAGACACAGCAGCGTAAACTCTGTCTGGTCACGTAATGTGGGGAGAAGGGATATAAAATATCTTGCTACTTCATGTGGAAGCTAAAAATGTAGATCTGTATTTCACTATGATTCTGATACTACTTGAAATACTTTATACCTAAATACAGGTATTTACTGACCTGTCTGCTGTCCAATTTTAATGCTGTTACATCATATTTTAGTTTAATTTAGGTTCATAGTTCATTTACACAACATGCAGTTTCTTTTCTTTATAAATGTACACTAAAGTAATAACTCTGGTACAATAAATTGACCAGGGTATTTGAGACGTGTGCCCTTTGGATTTGTGTTTTAATAGAATGATAATTTTTCCCCCTCTTTTCATAATAATTCCATTGCATGGTCATAGTTTAGGCTAACTTAAGTAATAGGGAAGAAGAATGCTGTTGTTTAATGAGTAAGGCTTAGGGATGATGCATGTGACTGAGCAGTTCATTTTGTAAACACTGAAGAGCATTGCAAAATACCTTTTTACAATGCTTGTAATGTCGATTCAGTGGAACCAATCTGCTCTGAATCTTTTTGAATGTTCAAAATAAAGGATTTGCCATTGTGAATTCATCAAAATAACTTACTAGTGTCTGTCTGTTTTTTGTTCTGGTGTAGACATTTCTGTGCTAATATTGCCTTAGTTATGTGAATTAGGTAACCTTAACTCCTTTTCTGGCAGCCTGCATCGAACGTCTGCCTTATAGAATCATTGCTGGCCATTCTGGGTTTAAGATTCCCGTGTGAATCAAAGCGGCATGTAAAGCTTGAGCCACCTACTTATACCTCTTAATTTTGCTTCTTTCAACCCTGAATCGATGTTATGATATAGTTGTTTTTAAAAAAAATTTGTGGTCCCTTTTTATTTATTTTTGCCTCCAGTATGCTGCTTTCTGATTATACATATTTCATATATGATGTGTTCATGTAGATAACATGTTTTTTTAAGAGAATTGATTGATTGTTTCCTAGATTGTACACTTCTTGAGCTGGGAACCATATTGCCTAGCACAGTGGAGCTCTGATTGTGGTTGCATTTTGGTCTCATCTCAAAGCCTCAAATCATTAATAATAATTCCGTCTCTTAATCATTGGTCTTAACTCTAGTGACTAAAGTCCACTGTCCAAACAATTACAGCACAGAAGTAACAGAACACACACTCTCCTCTCGATGCACATTTAACCTGGGTTCGACCTCCCGGAAAGGTGAGAGGGAGAAGTTAAAATCTATGCCCATGTTTTCTTATGCTTTCCTGCTCAGGTTGCCAACTGAGAATGCTAACTTAGTCTGTAGCCAAGTCAGCTATGATGCAATAGAATAGAAATGTTTACTGTACTATTGTAATTATATTTATGGCTGGTTTATGTAAGGTAGTTTTGCGACACTTGAAATACCCCAAAAAGTTTGAGCTTTTTTTTTTTTCAATGTAGCAAGAATACAAACACTGCTGAATTCTTTTTGCAAATATTTCTTCCTAGCAGGAAGAGAGGATGCAGAAGAGAGGTTGTGAGGAATTTAATGATTAACAATGATACTGTTTCCATGCAGCTATAGGAAGAGAATACATAAACTCAAACCCTTAGTCCTCAGTGAATGCCTTCTGCTTTCCCACATATTATTTAACCGCTTCAACTCTAATATCCCAGCAATGCTGACTTGTAGCTGGTATGTGCTAATGGTGGAATGCCACCTAGCATAATCTTGGAGCTGCTGGAATTTAAGGAACTTTCCCGTCTGTTATCCCTTCCAGAACCATGGGAGCCGACTCCATGGGTGCTCCAGAGGAAAAAAATTACTGTGTGCTTAGCCTGCACGGGCAGCCAAGCTCCCCCACCCTGTACTTCCTATCTGCTGGTGACCCCACTAATCAACTCCTCTCCCTCCCTTCCAGCTATTCCCTGATGTGCAGGAAGCACTGGCAGCAGAGGAGGAGCAGGAAGGTGTGTAGTGAGGGTGGGGGGGCGAGGGCTTAGGGGAAGGGATAAAATGGGGGTGAGGCTGAAGTCAGGAAAAGATGGGGCAGGGAGGGTTGCTTGGATGAAGGGATGGATTGGGGGTGGGCCTGGGACAGAGAGGGGATCACGCAAGTCCTGGATACAGAGAAAGTTGCACCTACGTCCAGAACCACCTGCTGCTGCAAGGCATGGGGAAGATCTCTGCTACTTTACCTCTTTGCTGCTGTGTGGATAGGACATGGGGTCAAAGTGGGGAAAAAAAATCTCCAATATTCTACACGTCTGCTGACGTGTGCTGTCTGCTTTTTACTCTCCCGTGAATAACTTTTCTTGTCTGCATTGGGGTACTGAGTCATTTTTTCAACAGTGAGTGTTAAAAATGGAGGGTCTTTTAAACTTCATTTTGGCTCCTGCTTTGCAAATCTGTAAGCGGTGGCAAAGGCCCTGGAACTTCTGGCAGATGCAGGAAGATGTCACTTCACTAACTTACATTGAGATGGTTATCCTGGGGAGCTTAAGCTGGCTCTCTGGGAGCACTGGCTCCAGCCTGCCCTCTCCCCACCCCCGCAGCGTGTGGAGGGCAGGCAGTTTCACAGGAGCCAGTTTGTATAGAGAGCGGCCTTGAATCTGTATCTGATCCCGCTGCCCCTCCTCCCTCGCATACCATCTCCTGCCTCTCCCCCACCACTCCAGAAGCAGCAGCAGGGAGGTGGCTTTGTAAGAGCTGGCATGCACAGGGATCCAGCTTAAAAGCTGGTTCCCCACAGGCACTGGCTCCTGCCGCCCCCCCACCTTGCTGCTTCTGATCGAGGCAGTGGGGGAGAGTTGCCGTGTAACTTTGAAGGATTTGGTCTCAGAAATAGAAACCCTGATCTCTGTATGATTCTCTATTTAATGTCCTTGAGTAGAGATTATGGAAGCGTAACCTTTCCCCTTTGTTGCTTCCATTGTTTGTTCTCTTCCTGATGTGTGTGATCAGAATTTTTTCCATCTGAAGCACTTTTGGGGTGTGTTTAGACTACATGCCTCCGTCGACGGAGGCATGTAGATTAGCCAGATCGGCAGAGGGAAATGAAGCCGCGATTAAAATAATCGCGGCTTCATTTAAATTTAAATGGCTGCCCCACTCTGCCGATCAGCTGTTTGTCGGCAGATCGGGGCAGTCTGGATGCGACGCGCCGACAAAGAAGCCTTTCTTGATCGGCACAGGTATGCCTCGTGAAACCAGGTTTACCTGTGCCGATCAAGAAAGGCTTCTTTGTCGGCGCGTCGCGTCCAGACTGCCCCGATCTGCCGACAAACAGCTGATCGGCAGAGCGGGGCAGCCATTTAAATTTAAATGAAGCCGCGATTATTTTAATCACGGCTTCATTTCCCTCTGCCGATCTGGCTAATCTACATGCCTCCGTCGATGGAGGCATGTAGTTTAGACGTACCCTTGGTGTTGCTAGCTAGCAGAGGGTTGTAATGGTAAAATCGTTTCTAATGCTTCTGACAGATTAATAGCCTCTTTAAATAGAAATCCTTTGGGCCCAGGCCACATCCCTATCCTCAATAGCTGAGTTGGATTCATGGGGTGGGGATGTGAATGGTTAACCGATTAATCAACAAGTATCACCCTTAATGGGTGAGGCTTACAGGTTCCCAGTAAGAGCCAGCTGGTTGGAGCTGCCCTTTTCCATGGCAGAGGTGGGACATTATCCCCCTTTAATTGGTTAACTGGTTAAACATAATGTTTAACTGGTTAACCAATTAAATGGGATTTTACATGGGGCGGGATTGACTGGGCTTGTAGTCATGGAGCAAACCTGTGCCACAGCATCCACACTGCTACTCCTAGCACACTAATTGAAGCAGAACTTGTTTGTGTCTGTTTACCCAGGCTGGGTATCACATTTCACAACTGTAGATGTAGGCTTGAGATCTGAGAACCTGGCCTGTAGCATGCTAGAGGCCTCTGTGCTACTCTTTGGAAAGGAAGAGTAATCTTTAAAATATGCAGCCAATGAAGTGGTCTTATCCTGTTCTCTAGATAGCAGGGATAAATCAAAAGAATATACTGTGTCAAGACCCTCGAGTGCTCTACAGCAAATCGGACTTAAATTCTGTGATTGGATCTGTGAAGCACTGCAGAACTCCACTAATCTGTTGGGCAGCTCACATAAATTTTAGTCTTTATCACATTAAATATGAAAATAAATAAAAAGTATGTGCTAATTGGTCTTTAATTTGCAATATGCAATGTGTTAGGCATTTCTAATTTTCAGTGTGCTGTGTTTGATTGAAAGTATGTTGTGAGGGTGGAATCTGCAGACATTGATAACTGAGTAGGCATCAAGTAGATTTGGAGGAGAAAAGTCAGTTTTTTAAAAGGAAATGTCTTATGTGGGTAAGGTTCTCTGTGAGTATAAGCCAAACAACCAATTTGTAAAAATAGTATATCCGATAACTGGCTGAGTTTTCTTGAGATAAGAGGTTGGCATATTTTGTTTCGTCTTCCCATAGTGTAATAATCTGGTGACATATGACTATACATCCTTGTTTAACATCGGTTTGATTTTTATAGCATTTTTCCTCATTTGGAAATACAGCTGCCTGTCATTTATTCCCTAAACAAGAGGGAGAAGCAAACGAAGATGACTTTCAATGCCCCTGAACATTAAATGTGGAAGATACAACATTAAAGACACAAAGAAGCATGGTTTGAGCTGGGATTAATTTCTTCATCTTGCAAAACATTTTGTTACAACCTTAAATTTTGAAGTTCATTATTTGATACACTCATCTCTCACTGACATCAGTGGGGTATTTTGTCCCTTACAAAGAGGTCCTGGGCACCGTGGGATTGATTCCCATTTGAATACAAGTCATTTATCTAAATCAAAAATGAGCAAACTGCAGGTCCTGGTGGCGTAGAGATTAATATTTGGCTCCACAATAAGTTTCACATGCCTCTTAATCAGGTTCATTTCAGAAAGATGTTAAGTGTATTTTTCCCTGGAAATAATATACTGAAAAACTTAAATGGTATAAAGTTACTCCATTTTCCAATGTGATTTTCTTCTTGTTCTTTGCTTAGGTCTCTGCTTCAAATCCCCATGGAGCTGCTCTAATCTGCAATACATATGACCATCTGGTTGCTTAAAATCATAAAAAACGTGAAAATAATGGAAGTAAACTTAGTGTAGTTTAAGGTTTAAACAAGCGTATAACTGCAGTGTTTAAAAGTAGCATGAATTACTTGAGTTGAAATTTTTTAACCCTTTAAAATGTTTTTTCTTAAACATACATTCTAATAAGAGCAACAAGAATGATTAAAGGTCTAGAGAACATGATCTATGAAGGAAGGCTGAAAGCAGTGGCGGATTTAGGGCAGGGCGAGCAGAACGGCTGCCCTGGGCCCCGCGCTTGCCGGGGCCCCGCGCATGCGCCGTGTCAAAGGAGGGGCCCCGTAAAATTTCGCTGCCTGGGGCCCCGCGGCACTCTCATCTGCCCCTGGCTGAAAGAATTGGGCTTGTTTAGTTTAGAAAAGAGAAGACAGGGGGGACATGATAGCAGTTTTCAGGTATCTAAAAGGGTGTCATGAGGAGGAGGGGAGAAAACTTGTTCATCTTGGCCTTTGAAGATAGAAAAAGAAGCAGTGGGCTTAAACTGCAGCAAGGGAGGTTTAGGTTGGACATTAGGAAAAAGTTCCTAACTGTCAGGGTGGTCAAACACTGGAATAAATTGCCCAGGGAGGCTGTGGAATCCCCATCTGTGGAGATATTTAAGAGTATGTTAGATAAATGTCTATCAGGGATGGTCTAGACCAGTGGTCCCCAACCTTTGAGGTTGTCGGGCGCCAGGGGGCGGGGACACTAGCGCGCCCGGGGGCGGGCCCCCCCCTTGCCGCATGCCCGGGGGCGGCCCCCCCCAGCTGCGCGCCTGGGGGCAGGTCCCCCTCCAAGGGCCGCGCGCCCGGGGGCAGGTCCCCCTCCAAGGGCCGCGCGCCCGGGGCCGGCACTCCCCCCCTCCCGCCAAGTGCCGCGCGCCCGGCGCTCCCCCTCTCCCACCGAGTGCCGCGCGCCCGGGGCCGGTGCTCCCCTCCGCCGAGTGCCGCGCGCCCGGCGCTCCCCCCGCCAAGCGCACTCCCCCGCAAGCGCCCGTGCGCTATGTGCCCGGGGCCAGGCCAGCCACGAGCACCTGGTGGGCGCATTGAAATGGCCCCGCGGGCGCCATGGTGCCCGCGGGCACCGTGTTGGGGACCACGGGTCTAGACAGTATTTGGTCCTGCCATGGGGGCAGGGGACTGGACTCAATGACCCCTCGAGGTCCCTTCCAGTCATAATATTCTATGATTCTATAACCAATGCATTTTTTTTCTTTGTGTGAGTCTTGAGTATTTTGCTTTTAAGAGAGAGAAAGATTACTTGTAAAATGGTTATCTCCTTTTGTTCCCCACACCTTCCAGCCCTTGCCCCAGAAGTCTTTAGTTCTTTGTGTGTACATGAGCATGCAGCATACCCTGGACCGGTGAGCTTGTGAACATGCAGTGGCAGAAACTATACATTGAGTCATCTGTGGAAGGAAAGCCCTTTAGACCACAGGTTCCCAAACTGGGGGGGGCACTCTCCTCAGGGAGGCGTGAAGAAGTTCTGGGGAGGGGGTGGGCGATCCCCCCAGTTGGATCCCTCCCCTACGAAAGAGCCTGGTCCATCTGGTAAAAAAAATTCAGAAAATACCATGTGAAATGTCCAGTATTTTCTGTTTTTCCTAGCTTGGGCGTCTGCTGGAACATGCGCAGCTCGGACTGGCTGGATTGAGGGGAGGATGGAGTGTCCCGGGCAGACTTCAAAATGTCCACCATAAAAGGGCAAGCCTGCTGTACTCTTAAAAGGGCAGTACCAGCACTTAAAAAAAAAAAAAAAAAAAAAAAAAACACTGGTCCTGGGAATTAAAGTGGCCGTGATTGTGCTTCGCCCCGGTCAGTTTTTGGTTTATTTTGCTCAACAAGTTTTACTGCTATTTTTTTTTTGGGGGGGGGAGAACCACTGCATTAGACTATATTCATATCAAACCATTAAACTAGTTGCATGGTGGAGAAAGGCAGACAGTTTTCTCTTGATTAACTGACCAAGAAATAATAGCATTCTCTTTGTGTCTCCCAAGAGACAAAGCCACAGTGGTACTTGCTTAGTTTCTGGCCTGTTAGTAACTGGATCCTGGTAATCAAAGCTTATCACAACTTTGTAAGTCTAGTAACATGTGTGTTTATGAATCTCTCTAAAGACCATAGAAAAAGCTTTAATTCAAAGCAATATTTGTGTGACTACTCAACAATATCCACTTGATAGCAGAAGTGTGCAGGTTAGGAAAACTGTATTGACTATGATTTTTAGCTAAAAGTGAATAATGGTAATTCATTTTTAGTAACTGTATTTCAGGAAATTATTAATGTACTTTAAAAGCACATAGAATATGCAAGAATCTTTATTTGTTGAGAAGGATGGACTGTCCACAAAAGGGAAGCATATGGTAATACCTTAAATGAAGTAAACTGTGCCATAGAAATTTGGTGGCTAGAAATTCCATGCTTGAATAATCAGAGTATAGCAGTAGGAATATACTGTTGACCACCTGAGGAGGATGGTGATGATGAAAAGAAGAAAAGAGAGGTGACGACAAACAGAAAATCCACTAATAAAAGGGAATTCAAACTATCCTTACATCGAATGGGCATTTGTCACCTCAGAACAGGAAGTAAAGATGAAATTTCTCAACATCATTGACAGATACTTGGAGCAGCTAGTCTTGGACTCCGCAAGGGGAGTCCAATTCTTGATTCTAATCTTAAATGATGCCCGGGATATTGTCCAAGAGGTGAAGATATCTGAACAGCTTGTCAATGGCAGCCATAATTTAGCAATATTTAACATCCCTGGGGAGGGGAATACTGCACCAAACAAGTCCACCACAGTAGCATTTAGTTTTGGAAAGGGAAACTTCACAAAAATGAAGAAGCTAGTTAAATGGAAATTACAAGGAACAGTCATAGGAGTGAAATGCCTGCAAGCTAAATGGGAACCATTTAAAAACAGTAATAGAGGCTCAAATAAAACACATATCCCAAATAGTTGTTTTTTAAAAGACAGAAATGCCATGATGGCTTAACAGCAGAATAAAAGAGTCTGTGAGAGGCAAAAGAGCATTTTTTTTAAAACTGAAATTTAAATCCTACTGAGGAAAATTGAAAGGAGCATAAACTCTAACAAGTCAAGTGTGAAAGTATAATTAGGCAGTCAAGAAGGAATTTGAAGAGGAACTAATAAAAGATGCACTAACTGCATTTTTTGTTTCAAGTACATCAGATGCAGGAAGCCTGACAAACAATCAGTGGGGCCACTGGATGATCAAAGTGCTAAATGAGAACTGGAGGAAAAGAGCTTCTTCATAATAGTCCGAAGTGAATTCTTTGTATTTGTCTTTGCTGCAGAGGTTGAGAGATTTGCATGAGCCATTCTTTTTAGCTGGCAAATCTGAGCTACTGTCTCAGATTGAGGTGTCATAAAGGGAGGTTTTGGAACAAATTGATAAGTCAGTCTGTTTGTCTGTCTGAGGCCATTTGTTCAAGAACTCCTAAACAACGATTAGTCCTGTGGCTCCTGACACACCTTAGAGACTAACAAAAAATATATATATAATATCATGAGCTTTCTTTCGTGGACAAAACCCACTTCCTAAAACTAGGACTATCAAATGTGGTATGCTGCTTCCTCTTGTCCTAACTTAAGACAAAATCAGGGTTTGGTTGTCCCAGGACAATGGGATGTGCCTGGAATTCCATTGTTTTCCATAACATGGAAAGGGAGGGAAATTTATACTGCAGTGACTACTGGGGGCAGTGAGCACAGGGGACAGCTATACTGCCCACAGGAGGGCAACTGCACTAGGAAGAGAGGGGCCAGCTGTGGCCAGAGCTTGCTGTGTTGCCAGCCACTGGCCCAGGTAAGTGGCCCTTCTGCCCCAACCCCCTTTCCCCTGGCTATTGGCCACAGCGCCAGGTGGGGAAGAGGACCCCGCCTTCCCTCAAGGATTCAGAAGCACTGCCACCCCCCAAGGATTCAGGAGCACTGCTGGGCCTGGGCACTGCAGCACTGGCCCCCCAGCTGTTCCTGCCCCCCACTGAAGCTGGTCCCAGCCCTGGTGAGCCTTTCAAGACCATCCTGCCTTGAGCCCCCCCCCATCTTCCAACCCTCTGCCCTGACTCCTACACCCTCTACACTGCCAGCACCATGCCCTAAAAGATTTGAGCAACAGTGGGTAAGTCTTCTAGTTGAACAATAATTCACGATCACCAGATGGTATTGACTTGAGTTCTTAAGGAACTCAGATATGAAATTGCAGAACTACTAACTGTGGTGTGTAAGAAGCTTCAGGGGGTAGCCGAGTTAGTCTGTTACAGGAAAAAAAACAACAAATGATCTGGTAGCACTTTATAGACTAACAAACCATGTAGATGGTATCATGAGCTTTTGTGGGCACAGCTGGTCATCTGAAGAAGTGGGCTGTGTCCACGAAAGCTCATGATACCATACATGTTTTGTTAGGGTATGTCTACACTACCACCCTATTTCAAACTAGGGTGGTTAATGTAGTCAATCAAAGTTGCAGATGAAGCCCGGGATTTAAATATCCCGGGCTTCATTTGCATCTTGCCGGGCGCCGCCATTTTTAAATCCCCGGTAGTTCAGACTTTGTGCCCGCGGCTTCACGCGGCACCGAGTAGGTAGCTCGAATTAGGCTTTCTAATTCGAACTACCATTACACCTCATTCCACGAGGAGTAATGGTAGGCTTTCTAATTCGAACTAATTCGAACTATCTACTTCGTGCCACGTGTAGCCGCGGGCACGGAGTCCGAACTACCAGGGATTTAAAAATGGTGGCGCCCGGTAAGATGCAAATGAAGCCCAGGATATTTAAATCCTGGGCTTCATTTGCAACTTCGATTGACTAAATTAACCACCCTAGTTCGAACTAGGGTGGTAGTGTAGACATACCCTTAGTCTATAAAGTGCTACCAGACCATTTGTTGTTGTTGTTGTTTGTTGTTTGTTTTTTTGTGGTATGTAACTTACTGTTTTAATCTTCTTCTATAACAGATGATTGAGAACCTAATATTATGCTGATTTTTGTAAGATTTTGTGAACTGTTTGGATCAGACCAAAGGCCCATCTAGTCCAGTAGCCTGCCTGCTGGCCGAGAGTGGCCAATGCCAGGTGCCCAGAGGGAATGAACAGAACAGGCAATCATGTGATATAATTCCCGTTGCTCATTCCAAGCTTGTTGCAAACAGAGGCTAGGGGCACAGTCCTTGCCCATTCTAGACCTATCCTCCATGAATATATTTAGGGTTTTTTTTTTAAAACCCTTTTATAGCTTTGGCCTTCACAACATCCTCTGGCAGTGAGTTCTACAGGTTGACTTTGTGTTATCAAGAATATTTGGTTTTGACAGGTTTAAACCTGATGTGTATTAATTTCATTTGGTGACCCCTAGTTCCTGTTATGAGAGGAGTAAACTGCACTTCCTTATCTACTTTCTCTATATCAGTCATGCTTCTATATCCCTCAGCCTTATCCCCTTCCTTAGTTGTCTCTTTTCCAAAATGAAAAGTCCCAGTTGTATTAATCTCCCCTTTTGCAGAAGCCATTCCATACCCCTAATATTATTGTTGTCCTTTTCTGAGCCTTTTTCAATTCCAATGTATCTTTTTTATATATATGTGGTGACCACATCTGTATTCAGTATTCAAAATATGAGTGTACCATGGATTTTTACTGATGCAATGTGATCTTCTCTATCTTACTATGTAACCCTTTCTTAAAGAGTCCCAACATTGTTTGCTTTTTTGACTGTTGCCACTGAATGGATGTTTTCAGAGAGCTATCCACAGTGATTTGCACTTTGCACTTCACATTCAGTTTCATCTGCCATTTTGTTGCTTAGTCACCCAATTTTGCGAGGTCCCATTGTCACTGTTTGCAGTCTGTTTTTTGGGCTTATCTTGAGTAGTTTTTGTATCATCTGCAAATTATGCAACTTCTCTGTTTACGGGTTTTTAAAAGGCCCCAGAGATAATATTGGCAATTACAGGCAGGTAACTCTAACTTCAGTATCAGGAAAATTGGTTGAAACTGCAGCAGGAAAAAAAACCCAGATGCAAAGATGAACGAGATATGTTGGGGTGGGGGAGAAGAGCCAACACTGCTTTAGTAAAGAGAAATCATGCCTAATTAATCTACTAAAATTCTTTGAGGGTGTCAACAAATATGTTGACTTAGGTGATCCGATTCATACAGTGTATTTGATCTTTCAGAAAGCCTTTGTCAGTGTCCTACATGAAAGGCCCTTAAGCAAAGTAAGCTGTTAGTGTATGTCTACACTAGCCCCCTAGTTCGATCTAGGGAGGCTAATGAGGGCGACCGAAATTGCAAATGAAGTGCGGGATTTAAATATGCCGTGCTTCATTAGCATGTTCTTGGCCGGTTGCCATTTTAGAAATTGACTAGCCCGAAGTAACTGCCCGCGTCTATACGCGGCAGTGAAACGGGATTCCGAATTAAAGCCCTAAATCAAATTAGCTGTTATTCCTCTTGCAATGAGGAATTGCTTCATTTGCAATTTTGGTCGCCCTCATTAGCCTCCCTAGATCGAACTAGGGGGCTAGTGTAGACCTACCCTTAGGGATAGGAGGAAAGATTCTCTCATGGATTTAATCAGTAACTGATTAAAATATAGAAAACAAAGGTTAGGAATAAATGATCAGTTTGCATAGTGTGAAAAGGTAAATAGTGGGATCCCCAAGGATTTGTACTGGGACTTGTGTTGTGCAACCTGTTCATAAATGATATGGAAAAAGGGGTAAATAGCGAGGTGGCAAAATTTGCAGATGTGCAAAATTACTCAAGATAAATCCAAAGCAGACTGCAAAATGTTACAAAGAGATTTCTCACATTCCAAAAAAATAATCCCAACTATATATACAAAATTATGGGGCCTAAGTTAGGTGTTCCTACTCTCACATTTTGCAGTCATTATGGATAATTCACTGGAAAACATCCACTCAGTGTGCAGTGGCAATCAAAAAAGCGAACATTGTTAGGAAACATTAGAAAAGGAACTTCCTGTTCTACAGTGTATATCTCACAATACTACTCTGTAAAGACATAGTACATAGACACCCATACCTTGAATACTGTATACAGTTTGAGTCACCCCATCTTAGAAAAGGCGCAGAGAAGGCCAACAGAAATTACTAGGGATATGGAACTGCTTTTTATGATGAGAGATTTTAAAAAGTGCAGGACTATTAATCTTGGACAAAAGAAGACTGAGGGGTTATGTGATAGAGGGCTATAAAATCATGTATGATGTAGAGAAAGTAAAAAAGGTTGTATTTACCCTTTTGCATAACCCAAGAACTGGTGTAACCCAATGAAATTAATAAGCAGTAGGTTTAAAAGAAATATAAGGAAGTACTTCTTCACACCGTCAACTGTGGAACTCATTGCCAGGGAATGTTGTAAAGGTACAAAGTGTAATTAGATTTAAAAAAGATTTTTAGGTGAATTCATGGAGTGGGTAAGTCCATCTGTGGCTTTTAGCCAGGACAAAGATGCAACTCCATGCTCTGAATGTTCGTACATCTCTTACTGATAGAAGCTGAGACCGGATGGCAGATGATGGATCACTTGATACATGTGCTGTTTTGTTCGTTCCTGCTGAAGCTTCTAGCATGGGCCACTATCAGAAGATAAGATACTGGGCTAGCTAGACAATTGGCATGACCAAATGTGGCCATTTATATGTAATAACACGCTTTAATAAGATAATACAATCCTATTTAAACGCCACTATATTCTAAACATTCTAAAATTGAGTCATTGTAAATGGTAGGAGTCTCATATTGATACATATTCAGGCTAAACCCAGATGAAAAAATCCAAATTCATGTATATCATGACTAGAGTTGGCTAAAAATATTGATGTATGTTTTTGGATTTTTTTCCTCTGGAAAAAAAAATTCACTTTTGCCGGGTTTTCACTGGGTTTTTGAAAGTTAGAAAAGTTGCTGGAAAATTTGAACCATTTTTGTGAAATAAATTTTCTGCATTTTTTGTATGTGGATCAGCTTTGGTTTTGAACCCTAATCTTATGATGGGATGGAAGGAGGAATGAAAAAGGGCAGGAAGGCATGGGAGCACATGGTTTGGTGTGGATTTTCACGTATTATACAACACCAGTATCAAGTCCAAATCTCTACTCTTGTTGACTTCTGTACATTAATAAGATAGTGACACTAGAACAGGGTGGGCAATAATTTTAGGTGGGGTTGCCACTTCAGAAATTTTTTAAGTGGCCCCAGTCCACCCAAGAAGGGGCAAGGTGTTGGGCAGAACGGGCAGGGCCAGGTCACTGTTCCGTGCTTCCCTGCCCACAGACCCTACATTAACCTGGGGGAGGGGGAGCACATGAAGTTCTCCCCCTCCCTGAAAGAACTGCCAGCTGTTCTGAACAGCTGGCGGTTCCCTCTAGGTGCCTGCACCCTTGGCAATGGGAAGAAACTTCACACGCTCTCCCCACCCTCAGGTCAATCTGGGGGTGGGGGAAACATGGGAAGTCTCTCGCATGCTGCCCCCCACCCTGCTAGGGAGTGTGGTGCTTAGAGTCAACCACCAGCTTTATAGCTGGTGGTTTAGTGCTGCGCACCCCTGCCAGAGTGGGGGAAGGGTGGGAGGAAATTTTGCATGCTTTCATTAACTTCTGTATCAAATTTGCTGAGTTTACAAGTAGAAAAGTATTTTTTCTTTATTGCCAGCTTTGCAAACTAACTCTGGGTCTGAGGTTCCCCACCCCTGATCTAGATCATTTCCTAAAAGCCATTTCCCTCAGCATTATCTCTGTGGGGTGTGGGGCACAATGGGGAAATGGTGGTGATTCCGCCTTTGAAATGTAGCAGGAGCCTTGCAGAAGCACCGCAGGAAAGGGTGGAGCGGGGGACTCAAGCTCCCTACTTTTGAAATGTACAAGAGCTTGTACAGGGCTCTTGGTACATTTCAAAGGCAGAGGTGCCCTTATTGATTAATCTGAACCTAACATCCTTAGGTCAGTTACATACACCAGTTCCCCATCCCCACTCCTCTGCAGGTGTTCTGTGGTTTGCAAACTGATGTTCAGCTGCCTCGCTGTATTGTTATAGTCCAGTGGCATTTCTTCCAAAGCGTCATTTCAAGGCTGTGGAAAAGTATTCTTCTAACATCTGTTCAAACTGAATGTCAGATGGGCTAAATATGTCAGAGAAAGTAAAAACACCTGTTTTGTAGTAGTTTTCAAATTAGTGTTAATACCTTAACATCTCAGTTAACCTCACCTTTAAGGTTTAAGCACAGACCATAGGTTACAATCAATATAACCATGCTTCATTTTTGTATGGACTCTTAATGTGTAACAAAGCAGAGTGAAGCATAAAACGTAGTTTACTAGATTTAAAATCAATGACATTTCTTCTTAAAATTGAATCTAATGCTGATGGCATCATATGGTTCTGTTATTAGACTCACTAAATTCCTATCTGTGCAACAGGGCAACACATCAGTGGAGAATTCCTTTTCTCTGGCAGTAAAAATTACTTTTTCTAATAAAGGATTTGAAATTGCAATGGATATTAGATTGCTGTAGATCTGTATTAAACTGCAGTATATAAATTGTTCATGGGCACAGCCGACAATCTTGTTTATGTTCAAGTTTTTTGTTTTTTTTTTAAACTGTATGTTAAATATTGGAAAGTAAGAGGCACTTCAGTAATTCCCATGAAGTGTAAGTTCACAGATGTGTTTCCTTTAGCTCAAGATCGTGATATAACTTTCTTAGAAAGTGTCCCATTGTTACTAGATTAACAATGTTAATGACATAATTGCCAAGAAGAATACTGTATCAGGTTTTAATCACAGAAATACTATCAAAAATATATTAAAGGATTTACTTATTAACTTGTAGGAAAATATTGTCAAAGAGATGAAGAACAGTTCAGTAATTAGGTCATAAGCCGAAAACTTGGGAGGCCTAGGTTCAATTCCCTGCTTTGCCACATTTAATGTGTGACCTTGGGCAAGTCATTTAGCTCTGTGCCTCAATTCCATATCTGTAAAATAACAATGATGAACTTCCATACCTCACTGGAGTGTTGTGAGGATAAATTCATTAAGGACTGTAAAGTACTTTGTGATCAGTTGCTGAAAAATTCTCTATAAATGTTAGGTATTATTACTATTCTGGAAGTTAAGAATCAAAAGTTCTTCCCATAGCACTTTTCTTCAAGAAATATTGTTTATAGAATATAATATCTGTCCCAGTCTGATGTATGTCTGAAACCCAGAGATGGAGAGAAGAATGTGAAATTTCTTAAAGAATGCTATTGTGGTGTTCCTAGTCTTTTAAAAAACATATCTGCTTTGTTATTACCACACGGACATTTTAAAGCTGAAATCTGTTTCCTTAACTGTTCCTTTGTCTCTGATGTATAGACAGGTTTACTGTCCTGTGCATGCTAACGAATGCTGTGCTGCTGTCACTGGTTCTTCTTAAAACAATATATATATATATATTTTTTTATTTAAAGAGGGGAAAAACACCACACCCACAAGCTCACAGGGTGATTTACTTTGTAAACATAGGGGAGAAGAGAAAAGCAAATCAGATTTAGGGACTAGTCTGTCCTGAAAGTATTCATTCAGCATAATACATTCAAAATGTTGTTGGCATTGGGATTATATTATCTTACTTGACATCTCCCCAGAGGTTGAGTGTAAGATAAGGAGATTTTGATTAATTGTCTGAATAAATGATTCAGGCTTCAATTTAACTATTGAATGTTGTCTTTTTCTATTTTTCTGTTATAACTTTGCCTTTTTATTTGCCCTGCATTACTGATTTCATCTTCTCTGAGTTTGCCTTCCCTGGAGGGACGTTCCTTTAAGATGTGGGAAAGAGAGAACATTGTGCCGCCTTTTGTGGTTTTGACCCTTATACGGGCAACTCCCATTTTGTTTTAGGCACTAATTAAAGGCCAGTTAGGTAGTCTGTGTGTTCTGGGTGCAATCAACATGGTCCCGTCCTTGTAGCCTGCCCACCTACAGCTTGAGGTTACAGTGGTGCTGCCTGGAAAGCTCTGCTGTTGCAACTGCATGCTTTGTGTTTTCAGAATCCAAAAATAGGA
The DNA here is from genome assembly GCF_052426305.1 of Pelodiscus sinensis. Taxonomy (NCBI): domain Eukaryota; kingdom Metazoa; phylum Chordata; order Testudines; family Trionychidae; genus Pelodiscus; species Pelodiscus sinensis. The sequence continues at coordinate 102,736,544 of NC_143052.1, forward strand.
ATTGTGCGGTCTGAATCCTCAGGAATACATTTCCAGCCTTCTAGTGAGAGATAATGGCCATGTGCTCCATACTTGGCATCCTCAAATGTTATAGGCCGAAGCGGTTTCTTAAAAAAGTATGTATGTTCTCATATATTCACTCATCATACTGGAATTAAGTGTAACTAGGCCATGACCATTGCCACATCCCTTACTTTTTGCTTGATGCAAGGAAGCATAATGACAGTGTAAGTCACGCACCTGCAGAGTGTGAGGTACTGCTTGAGACCACTTACAGAGAGAATGAGTCTGCTTTGCAGCCTTAGTTGAGAGCCAGTTGGCTTTTAGCTTATGCGATAGAGGCTCATACACTAAGCTCCAAAGGTCCCAGGTTCAGTTCTGCGCCTCAGCATTATCATAGGACCCCAGTAGGCTACAAGCTTGATTTATACTCAGTAACTTTTGCTCTAAAAACAAGAGAGCTGATTTTACCTCTTAGAAATATACATTTTATTTTAATATAAAACTGTAGTATTTTATGCCAACCCAAAGTCTTCCCTAGGACTACATTTTTTTTCCACATTCTCCATCTGTGTATTTTTTAAATTTAAAAAAGCTGAATCTTGGAATGCAAGTGTATTTTCCAGCCCAAAATTTCACTTTTGGAAGCTTATTTTATGATATAGTAGAATTAATAATATTGTCTTGCCCTGTTTACCCTCTTTGTCCCTGATATTCCTTTGTTCTTTGCTGGGTTTCACCCTTTTTATTTCTATGACTTGCAAAATATTATATAAACCCATTTTCATATAGTTTAAACTAAAACTAGAATATAGCAAATTGGGCCATTGTGGCTTTCTTCTTTTCTTCTTCTTGCTCTGCTAAAAATGTCCTCACAAGAATAGAGAGGGAAATGCACACATTCAGGATCCAGAAATGAACTGTATCCAGCTGTTATGTTACTTGCAGACTTAATAATTTGCTCTGGGAATTAAAGCAGAACTGTACGACTGAAGGGTCACCACCCTGGCATTGGTGATGTGGGGCTAATAAAAAGCTACTTTCAACTGGCATGAAATTGGTTATTACTGGTTCATGTATTAGAGAGACTGAAAAGTTCACTGTCCTGCTTAGTCATGAAAGAATATGTATAAAGAGTCCCAGCATTGTGAGTAATTGGATATATTACCAGTTATTAAAGATGTATCATTTTTCCTGTTGTGGGCCTTGTTTTGTATTAAACCATTTTAAAAACAGATGGCTAACAGAAATTTGCTGTCATTTTTTTCTTTCTCCTTTGTCATAGCACATTCTCTGCAGAGATTAGTTTAATTTTGCTTCTGAAAGTGTTGACAGTCCGGCTTCTGATATTACAAGGTTAAAATGAGTGGCTTTTAAAAATGAAAAATAAGACTCCACTAAATGCTTTGTGCACACTCATTGGCTTTGACTAAGCTTACAACTTTAGACATTTTCCCGCAAATCTTTTGTGACAGGACCTCTGTGGGAGTCTGTGTGACTGAAGATGTATAATTCTTAATTAGAGGAGCAATATATATTATGGCCGGAGTGCAGATATCCAGTTTTCAGGCCAACTCTGGCTTGTGTGGTATGTTTCTGTGGCTCCTATGACAGATTCATATTCGGCAGAATTTTTAAAGTTTGGCATCAGAAACAAGTTTCTAGTCCTAGAGGCTACAAAGATAATTTTCCAAATGTAAACTAATGTAGCACTATCTTAGGCACAATGAAAGGATAACTCTCTCTGTGTACTGTCCTCAGTCATGTCAATATGTTCTTGGCTATTAAGTCTGATGATGATACTGGATAGTCCATATTTTAATTTAAATTTGAAATGTTGTGCCTAAATTACTTGTACAGTTTTTGTAGTGATGTTACATAAATTGGGTAACTGGATAAATAGACAGCGGGCAGCAATAGTGGTGATCTTAAAAGTGCCCTACCTCTCTTCTTTCCCATTGAGTGGAGCTGAATGCAGCAGCAAATTTAGCTAAAAGTTGTGTTATTACACCAGCCACGTTATTCTGTGTTCAGTCTTTCTGTAAACAGTCCACCATTGTCCAGTATAGGCTGTAGAAACCATCTACTTCAAGACAGACCCAAGAAAACCATCAATAGAACACCACTTGTCATCACCTACAACCCCCAACTTAAACCTGTCCAACACATTATCAATAAACTACAGCCTATACTGGAACAGGATACCATACTCCAAGAGACTCTGGGAGACAGACCCATAGTCTCCTATAGACAACCACCTAACCTCAAGATGATTCTTACCAACAACCACATATTCATTCTGCTGATACCATTATTGGACCTAACCAAGTGAGTTATAAGATCAAGAACACATATTCCTGCGCATCCAGAAATATAATCTATGCTATCATGTGCCGAAAGTGTCCGTCTGCTATGTACATTGGACTTCGCCAAAGGATTAATGCCCACAAAACAGATATCAGACAAGATCACAAAGAAAAAAGTTTCTTGCCATTTTAACCAGAAAGGACACTCTCTCAATGACTTAACCACCTGCATTCTGCTACAAAGACCTTTTACATCTGCACTTGAAAGGGAATCCTCTGAACGGTCATTCATGTTAAAATTCGACACTCTCCAAAAGGAATGAACAAACACTCAGGCTATCTTATCCATTACCAAGATAGCTTCCCCAATTATCACCTCTAATACCATTAACTCACAAACATCCCACTCTCCCCACCTCTAATATCATCAATTCACAGACACTTACCTTCCTTCCTTCCCCCCCCCCCCGCATCCCCCTCCTGTTCTGAAATGTGATTTGTCCTTTTCATATGTGTTCATTTTTTTAAATTGTATCCTTTGGTATATATGGTTGTGACTATTTTCTTCCACTATTTGATCTGAGGAAGTGGGTCTGGCCCACGAAAGCTCATCATCTAATAAACCATCTTGTTAGTCTTTAAAGTGCTACATTGTCCTGCATTTTGCTTCAGCTACCCCAGACTAACACAACTGTAATTAGAAAACTCCCTTACAAACATTGCAGTTTACAGGTGTACGGTTAAGGAGAGTGCCATCTTTTTGCTAAAACTCCATGTAGGACGCAGCTGAAACAAAATTTAACAGGCTTAGGGAATGTATGCTCTGCAGCCAGAAGTGTGATGGATGTAGCCACACTAGTACAGCTAAAAATAGTGGTGTAGATGTTGTTGCCTGGGCCTCAGCGTGGGCTGTACAAACACATTAGGGATGCTGGATACATGTTCATGTTGCTAGCTTATCCTGAAACCCATGCCTTTGTTGCTGTTTTTAGCTGTACTGCCTGTGCTCCAGTCACACCTTGGTTTGCAGTTGTAGACGCTTTTGGGACGATCATAGTCCTCCCAATAAATTTCAAAGTTTTGTGTACAGGTGGTCCCCGAGTTACGAACGCATCAGCTTACAACCGTTCGTACTTACGACCAACCTCCCATTAAGCTCATTACAGCCAGTCCCCGAGTTACGGACGCGCAATCCGTGCTTACGAACAGCGCGGTCACTTTTAAATGAATGGAGTCCGACTTACGAACAGATCGAATTACGACCAAGTGTTTGGTACGTAACTTGTTTGTAAGTCGAGGACTATTTGTATTCTGAAGTGCACTCAGAGTAACATCTCTACTTCCCCAATAAAAGCAGTGACTAGGATAGCATTTTTACAGAGTCTCAAAAAAAAAAAGGATGTTAAATTTAGACTAATCAAATAGTTGATGGAATTTGCATTGACTATTCGATTAATTAATAAGGGCACCTCCGCCTTTGAAATGTAACAAGAGCCATCATGCTCTGCTGGCTCTTGCAACATTTCAAAGGTGGAAGTGGCAGCAGTCCCCAGTAGGCCCTGTGCTCCCTGTTTTTGAAATGTGCGAGAGCTTGGGGAACTCCAGTACATTTCAAAAGCAATGCCTGGGTGAGCAGGGGGTGAGTGGGGAACTCAAGTAGTCCCTCCCTGGCCCCTGCTCCCTGCTTTTGAAATATACAAGAGTCCTGAGGGCGCTTGTACATTTCAAAAGCAGAGTGCCTAGGGAGCAGGGGGCCAGCAGAGGACTCAAGTGCAGCAGGGCTCTTCTACATTTCAAAAGCAGGGAGCCCTGCTCTTGCTATATTTCAAAGGCGGAAGCACAAGCCAGTTCCCCGTTGTGTCCCTGCCCCCGCGCATGCCCCCCCCTCCCATAGACGGTGCTGGAGTGATCTGGCTTTTAAGCTGGCTCCCCCCTTGCTGTCTTTCTCTGACAGAGGCAGCAAGGATTGGGGGGGGAAGCGACTAGTCGAGTCACTAGTCGGCTATCTAATAAGCATATGCTTATCGGATATTTGACTAGTGACAGTCACTTACATCCCTATTTCAAACAGCTCCCCAATTTTTGCCCTCCTACCACACTATGACTGAAAAATTTTCAAGCCTGTGTATATGCTGTAACCATTTATTTGCTCACTATAGCAACTTTGCACTTTCAATCTAAGAGGGTGGGTGGGTGACAAACTTAGAGAGGCTAAACTGATGAGGCTCATGCTGGTTTCAAAGCCGTTGAGCATCTTCAGAGAACTGCTGCAGTCACTGGGTGAATTTCTGGATTTTGGTGCAGAAAAAAAATTGGGCAAGTGAAGGCTGCATTTTTCTTTTAAAGACCTGTCTGATTTAAGTTCCATTGTGTGGGGGGGAAACTGTGCATTGAGCCCTGCCAGGCTGTTTACAGATGATTAGTTAGTGGAAATGTAATGTGAAGGAGGCTTGGGGTAATTTAGCTACTAATAAAGGTTGCCCATTTCTTGCTGTTATAGGAATATTTACACTGTTATGCCTTTTTCTTTCTAGAAGGCTGTGGTGTGCTTTAAGTGCATACTAGAACGGTATATTTTACATTTAAAAAAATCTTGGGTACATACACTTACCCTCACATCCTTTGGGCAGTCGTGCTCACTACTTAATAATGCATTTCAGCCTTTTTAAGTGTTTCATTTGAAAATATAATACACAAATTAACTTTAGTGACACCCTAAATGATTGTGTGATTTCTGATTCCTAGTAGAGCAGGAGGCTGTCTGCCAGGCTTACCAGTGCAGTTTCTGTTCCATACCCAAGTTGGTAACTAAATGGACAAGATCAAGAATACCTGAGGTGGTTAATCACTCAGCTCTCCCGAGACAGCCTTCTCTAAAATCTCTACCAGAAATGTAAGATGTGTCAGTGAGGGATAGTCAGGTTATTGGCATCAAATACTGGTTTCTTGAGCTACATCCTCACAGTAGCTTCTTTAAAAGAAGCCAGTGCTCTGCCATCCTTCATCTATGCATTAACAGTTTCTGTCAGCAGTTGACCCAGTATTAACCACTAGTCTCCCATCAGCCGGGGGAGGGGGAGGGGAAGGGGGATTCAGATCCTAAGGATAGATGGTGGGAAGGTGTGTGCCCAGTATCTCCTAGTACATCAGTGAACATTGTTTATCAGGAGAAACTAGAGTTTTGTACCTTCAAGATTCCTTTATTTAAGGATAGAGGCAGATACACTGTTGCTTCTTGAAGAATGGTCCTATGCACTCAAATTGAAGTATATCTTGGTAGCATCTCCAGATTTTCCAGACCATTATCTAGAGTTTAATCTGTTGTGAACAGAGAATAAATACATCTATCTCCCCTCCCTTTACCTCCCTCCTGATTAGTCCAGTGCAGCCTGACAAAGGGGCTGGTCCTCTATGCATTTGTAGAGAGAGAGGATGATTTCCAATTCTTGTGCACAGCAAATAAATAATTAAAATGGTGCTTCAGGAAACCCTAAACGCTAGGTCACACAGGACATGGCATAGGCAGAGCAGTGTAAAGGATAGGCAAGAAAAAAGTGTAAAAAGGATCACTCCTGAATGCTTCAGTGTGGCTGTTGTCGAAGCATTGACATATCTTGCCCACCCTCTTTGCTCCTCATTGTCCAGAAGAAGAGGTTGTTTCGTTTCATCTTTCCCATAACTATCTGTCACAACGGAACATTTTCCCCAAGGCTAACAAGGCAAAAATGAGGCACTTTGGTCTCTAATACTTACTGTTCTGATAGCTTTTCCAGCCGAGGCTAGATTAGCATTCCTTTTGGAAATCTGTGTAGATCAGTGGACACCAACCAGTAGATCAGGATCTGTGGTAGATTTTGGAGCTTTTGACAGGTGATTATGACTGGTTTGGCTGGGAGAAGGTGTCCTCTACCCCCACCCCGTACCACACTTCCACAGAGAGGGGGGGACACAACAGGGCTCAGGATTCATAGACTCATAGACTTTAAGGTCAGAAGGGACCATTATGATCATCTAGTCTGACCCCCTGCACAATGCAGGCCACAGAATCTCACCCACCCCTCTTAGAATAATCCTCTCACCTATGTCTCAGATATTGAAGCCTTCCAATACTTTGAAGGCCCCAACATGCAGAGAGTCCTTCAGCTGTGATCTGTGCCCAATGCTACAGAGGAAGGCGAAAAACCTCCAGGGCCTCTGCCAACCTACCCTGGAGGAAAATTCCTTCCTGACCCCAAATATGGCGATCAGCTAAACCCTGAGCATGTGGGCAAGACTCACCAGCCAGACACCCAGAAAGTTCCCTATAGCAACTCCTATCATCCCTCCATTGACCTATTTCCAACTGGAAATGAATGGTCAATTAGTTACCAAGATCATGTTATTTCATCCAACCATCCCCTTATCATAGAATCAGAACTGGAAGAGACCTCAGAAGGTCGTCAAGTCCAGCCCTCCGCTCTAGGCAGGACCAATCCCATCTAAATCAACCCGGCCAGGGCTTTGTCAAGCCGAGACTTAAACACCTCTAGGGATGGAGACTCCACTACTTCCCTAGGTAACCCATTCCAATGCTTCACTACCCTCCTAGTAAAATAGTTTTTCCTAATATCCAATCTGGACCTCTCCCACCACAACTTGAGACCATTGCTCCTTGTTCTGCCATCTGTCACTACTGAGAACAGCCTCTCTCCATCCTCTTTGGAACCTCCCTTCAGGAAGTTGAAGGCTGCTATCAAGTCCCCCCTCACTCTTCGCTTCTGCAGACTAAACAGACCCAAGTCCCTCAGCCTCTCCTCGTAGGTCATATGCTCCAGACCCCTAATCATTTTGGTTGCCCTCCGCTGGACCCTCTCCAATGCGTCCACATCCTTTTTGTAGTGGGGGGCCCAGATGGAGGGAGCTTGCTGACACCTGCTCCAAAGTCTGAATGTGCTCAGCATATTTAAAGGAGAAATGCAAATCTCTGTCACTCACACAAACATGCTGTCTTTCACACTCACCTTCTGACCCCACACATACTTGCGCTGGTGTTACTTCTTGCAAAGTGTGTTATTTTAGGTTTTTGACTGGTCTGTGCATTTCATAATTATTTCCGTCTTTTGCTTACATGTACTTCTTTGAATAGTGAGTTCTAAAATGTCTAACCTGTTGTGGCTGGAGTAATTACCCTATGGTAATATTTTAAATATCTAGGTTTTTGTTTTCTACTGGTGAGGCACATCTGCACATTACCTTGAAATTGGTGCAAATAACAAAATTCATTCCCTCTACATTTTTTTCCATCAATGTGTATAATACTGGCTGGAAGTCACCTGGAATTGGGCTCAATCTCCTGCAGCCAAATCAGGAGATCGGCAGCTAACAGTCTAGCAGCATAATAGTGCTAAGGCACACTCCTCCCTTGTCTGGCACTGCATCGCTCCTCAAAGCGGCTGGCATGTCCCTGCAGTCCCTAGGCTCGGGATGCAGGTTAAGTGGTCTCACATGCTGTCCATACCTTCAGGCCTTTCCCTGCAACTCCCATTGGGCAGGGATGGAGAACCACAACCAATGGGAGGTGTGGGGGCTAGTGCCTCTGATTAGTGTAACCAAGGCCTCTGACACATATGATCAAGCCTGTTGTAATGCATCAGGTATTCAGGAGGTATTAGACAAGGCTTCGGCAAATTTCTTTGCTGAGAGATAATAAATCCTCTTTATGTCTGTCACCTTTTGAGGGTGCAGTCAAAGCAGAATGAGAATTTTCATAAAAAGACTTCAGTTAATTGCTAAATCTTAGGACACTTCACTGCAATATGTGCAGTTTGATTGTCCTACCCTTTCTTAGTGAATGCATTTCTAGTGTGTCTAGCAAAAGTGTGGTTATAGCATCCTATGGAACAAAACAGTCGTCCCATTGAAGAAATGATAGGAAAACCATTTGAAGCAGTGTCTGTATCTCTTGTCTTTTTGTTACATTTACTGAAGTTGGATTGCACTGATGTAAACAAAAAATCCTCTGCTACAAAGATTAGTTTCTACTGTAGTATTTTGAAGTATTTCTCTTTCCATTTAAGGTCCACATCAAGGATGTAAAAAACAATTGTAATAGGAAAATAGTTTAGCCAAAGTTATTTGATACTCAAATATTTGGGTTTCATTTTACTTTTAGGCTAAGTTTTGAGTGGACTGTATTTTTATCTGAACAAGTTTGTGCAGCATAGTTTGCTAGCGGTGCTGCCAAGCAGCCTTCTTTCCCTTGGGAGGAACTCAGCTTTGTTGTAGTATTGCTGAAATGAGTTACAGTATACTTGTGAGTGAAGTTAAATATGTTCAGAAATGTTTTCATGATTTGCACTTGAAGCAGTAAATTTGATCAATAAGTTAATTACTTTGTAATAGTACTTAGCAGGATCAAAAGATACTCCTTAAAGTTCTCACTTCTAAAACTTTAATCATTCTTTGCCTAACAACTGTCTCTTTAATTAAACTAATAGAGATGATGATTAAGGCCCTGAATGTTTGGGTCACTTGTTTACACTTTGGAATTCTAAACTTAAATCCTGGGAGGATACCGCTCAGAAGTGGAAAAAAGCATGTTGGCCAAACAGTTTGAAGCTTAGTGAAGGTTATTTATTTTCATCTTTGTCAGCATGATTAAGGATCTCTGTCAGCCTAGTGTCCCTGTGGATAATGGGGTTACTTAGATACAGAATAAGCTCAGTTTTGATTAGGCAGTTACGTTTGTCTTTTGGGCTGCCTGTTACTTCACCACTGAAAGGTTTTTTGTTGTTGTTGTTTTTTGTTTAAACAACTAACAACACTTTATAAAAAGTGCAATCTTTATTTTAAAAAATGTGTTAAATCTGAACAAAAATCTAAAACACTTCTGTTTGGTTTAGGCAATCTCTGTCAAAGAGACGATTAATACAGTTGCTGTTTTTAGTGCTTTTAGTATCTGCATTTTGGAAGAGGACAGACTAACCAGAATGAGTGTCAATTGTCTTTTGGTTGGATGCCAACTGACAAAATGTCTTTAGAGAATAGAACTCAAGTTGGAATGTAGGCTACCTTTAATTTAAGGGCGAAAAAAGGCATTTTACATATTTTTTTAAAGTGTGACTCAGGTATTATGATATAGCAAATGTAACTAGAGTTTTTCTTAGAATTAGCTTTTGTAAACCCAGTTCAAGTTGTGTGTACTTTTTTCCTGACATATGGCTTCCCACACAATGATGTCATGTACAGCTAAATGCCAAAAAAGTGTGAATGCTCCCAGCAAAAGCCAGACTTTGAACTGTGATTTGTAGTTCTGTGTGTGTGCACGTACACTGAAGTAGAGCTTTGGGCTCATACAGTCTAATTGCCTTAGTTTTTCCTAGCACTCTTAGTTTTCTTTTTTATGTATCTGCAGTAGTCTCAGGAGGAGGTGATTAGCTCCTTAATTCTCTCTTTTTTCCCCTGACTTCTGCTGCAAATGTTCTGCACTATACTGGTTATGAATAATCACTATCACTTTGTTTTCACAACTAGGTCAAGGCAAATTTGAGGTGGGGGAAAGGGGGAGTTATGGATTGTGAATATCTGCTCAGGGCATCCATTGCTGTGAATGTTTTGTAGACTGCCCTAAAAGAGGATTTATCTTAATGATCAGATCTATGGGCCCTCTGTCTTCATGGTTAAATCTAAGGATGTTAAAGTAGGGGTATTTTCCTAATCATGTAGTTGATACAGTTTGTATCAACTACAACTACACGATTAGTCGATAAAGGGAGGGTCGGTCTGGAACTGCTGCACCTATGCATTTAAAATGTAGTAAGAGCTAGCGGCTCTTTGCGGATTCTGGACTTTGCAGCAACAGCCCCTGTCTGCGGGGGGGGGGGGGGGGGGGAAGCTCCCCACTGGGATCCCCATGGATAGGGGCTGCTGTCAGAGCAGCTTCCCTTACCCCCCACCCCCGCAGAGACAGTGCTATGGGGAACTGCCTTTTAAGCAGGCTCCCCCCAGCACTGGCTCTTGTTTTCACCTCCCCTTATTGCCTCTCATACAGAGGCAGCAAGCGTAGGCGGAAAGCAAGTAGTCGAGTAGTAGACTCCTTGCTTACATCTTAGTTTGGTCCCCACCCAAACAACAACAAACACAAAAACCCAAATCAACTCTGTCATGTACACTTATTTAGTTCCCACAGGATTCGTTAACATGCAGAATGCCCAAAGGCAATAATGTTGCTCGCTATAGTTGTACGTATGTTTACTGTTGTTTTTTAAATCCCTTCTCTACTTCCTGACTCGTTGGTCTGTCATTTTTTTTGCCGTATTAAAATTTTAAACTGAGATCACAAGTTTCTCAAAGCTGGAATCCAGGGTTTTTTTTTTTGTTTTTGTAAAAAAAGCCCGAAACTTTTGTTTATAAAGCAGCATGCACAACAGTGGTGCTAAATAAATAAAATCTGTACTTTCTCTACCAAGGACTCAACAGCGGGTGTTAGCTCCACTCCAGCAAAGGTGGTCATTACAACAAATTCCTGAATCAGAGTAATGACTGCAGCAATTTCTGTCCACCACTGCAGGGGAAGTACCGAATCCTGAACTAAATTAAAAGCTTTTCTCCCTTAAAATGAATGGGACCTTTTTTTTTGGTCAGTCACTATAGGAAATTATTTTCATTGTCTTACATGGTTTTGGCCCATGTTGAGGGCAGTATGCAGCTGCAGTACCCTGTAAGTATCTACTAAGGATCTCCACCTGGTCTCTCCATCATGCAGTGAGAGTGCATCTGCTGCTGAATCCCTCTCAGGAATCTGGCCTTTGGTTGTAAGGAGCTTGCTCCCAGCAAGTTTGCAGTTGTGTCTAGCTGCTGCAGAGAAATGCAGACTACCAGGTGGGAAGCTTTTTGTCCTATCTGTACCTGTGGAGCAGCTAGGCACAGTCTGAACCTACATGGGTAAATAGGTGACTTCAAGATGATGTTCTTTTGGCAATCGATAGAACTATAAAGGGCCCTGAAAGTGTGTGAATGTTATACCCTTTCACAGTGCACTTCATAATTGCACTAATGTTCTGAAATATAACTATTTATACTTGGCATGGTATTTTATCTCCATCTTTGTATAATGCTGAAACTTAGCACAGGTTCCTGGACTTTTGCCTTCTTGGGAGGTGAACTAAGCAACTTAATTCATTGCAATCAAATTTCAGAAGCGCCCATGTTAAATAATTTTTAGACTAAAAAGAATTCTCTGATAAATAGATATTGAGCATTTCATCTGGTGCTTTTCAAAACTGTGCACTGGTGTCATGAATATAGTAGCCTGCTGTGACCAGAGTCTCAGGGTGCCATGCTGAGATTGCTAAGTCAGGGCAAACTGCAAAGAGTGGAACAAACAATCCTTCAGACTGGTGGGTTATTCTAATATTAAATTCACCAAACCAGCAACAAAACAGCTCTTACAATACCTTACTGGTTACCCAGAACCCAGATACATGGTTCCTTTAAAAGCAAACCACGGCTTGGGCCTCCCACCCAGACTGCCAAGTCAAATATGAAGATGACTGAAAATCTTGTTCATTATATAAAAAGTTCTAACCTTCTCAAAGGATCAGACACATTACTCTCCAGGTTAACTAATATTTCAGATCTTACTCAATACAGCTTATAACTCATTCTTATCAATTAAATTGTAAATGTATTAAAGAAAGTGAGTAGAAGATCATGATATGTACAGGTAGGAATACAGCTCTTAGGCCTGTTCCATAGTAGAGATGGTGTACTCTGGTGTTGCCAAGACTCCTTTTCAAAATCATTTTATCAGGTTATGGTCCAATGTCCGAATATTCAGTGTCAGGGAAGTCTGGATGGGACTGGAGACCTCAGTCTTGTGACTTAAACTTCCCCTTCATCAAGCTTAAGCAGATCTGAGAGAAAAAGGATGAGAACCCAAGATTTATTTGTATATACCATTGGCAGCTATGGTGGCTTTTTGACAACAGGCTGAAGTAGAATTGTGGTTCTCAAACTTTTTGGCCTGTGGCCCATCCCGCTCAACATGGACCTTTCTGTGTAACTACCTATGATGACAAAATGGGTGCAGGAACAGGTGGGGGTGGAGGTGTCAGAGACAGAGGGAGCAAACCTGAGTGGGGTGAAGATGCAGGGTCTGAGTGAGAGGTAAGAAGAGCAGGCTGAGGGTGGGGAGGTTAGGTAGGTAGAATTAGTGCAGGAGCAGGGCCCGGGATCTTGGTGGGAGGCCCTACCTTCCCCCACTGCCCATGGGAGTTTCCTCGCCTTCATGACATTCATCATGCTCTTAAGGCCAGTAAAGAACACCAAAGCATTGCAAAGGTCTTGCTTGCTTTTACGGTATTGTTAACCCTTTGAATAAGAACTACTGGAGATCTTCTTTCAAGAAATGCCTGTTCAGAGCAAAATTACCCATCTTCTTATGTGTTATGCCACAACCCACAGTTGTTTTCAGCAGATTTTGCTTAGTATTCTTTCTTCTGCCAGAATCATAATGGCAAAAATCAACAGAGTTGTCAATATTAATCTCTGGATGGTTCACAGATGTAGTGTCCCTGGAAAGGGCATAAATATCAGCAGATATAGATTTGGATCAGTGTTTCCAGGACATGTGAGGAGATTGACTCTTAATTGCACACAGTAAGTAGAGTATAGTAATACTTGCATGTCATAATAAAGGCAAATAGTGTATTTTATCTGTTTTGCTGATGCAGGTGAAATTGTAAGTCACAAACAACTGCCTGCACTGAAGTCTCTGTTCAAGTTAAGTTTGACATTGCCATAAGCAAGTGCACAATGAACAAAGTATGAAAAAGAGGACAGTGTTAAGGAAATGCAAGGTAAATCTTATTGTGTGCACCTGTGTGTGCTATATTTAGAAATTACATATGTTTACAATGTTCAGTCAAGAGTCTGACATTTTATTCTCTAGTCACTGTCTGCATACTCAAAAGGTGACTAAGAAGCTCAAAATCTAGGCCAAAAAATGGATCCATGTCAGGGAGGCTTCTGATGATAGAGAGATGAACCCTGGAGTTTAACCTCAACTGTATCCAAAACACCTGCTGAAGCTTTGTGTCTGGGGAGCAATTAGCAGTCAAAATACTGGCTTTCAAATTGGAAGGCAATTTCTCACAATCATTCCAATTATTATGCAAGTGAATTGAAATCTTTTGTAAAATTAATAATACTGTGATACACTTCACTATAGACGGTATTCATAGGGATAATAGAATGAAAATTATTTGAACAGAAAATCATCAATGATACAACTGTGATTACATATGGGTATTAGTCATGCACAGATTTTTTTTCCCCAAGAAAGGTACAATCAAAAGATTTACTGTAATATAGTGATGCTATACTTGGTCCATGCTATATGGTTACTCTGTTATTTGTTATGTAGTGACCCAAAGCCACATACCTGCTTCTGCTTGTATTGAAGCTTCAGGGATAAACTATGATCAGACTTTACCTTAGTGAGTATGCATACACTGCAAGATACTGTGCATGAGTTCCATAAAACAATTTTTTTAACATAGCACACAACCTTTATTAGTAGTATCCCACATACTAATTCTAATCTGGCGTTTTTCAAATCACCAGGTGTGAAACTAATTGCATTAATGTGTCACCAGTTAGAAAAATTGTATTGGGGCATTTGCTAGTCAGACTAAAAAGGAGCAGCTGGTCACAGCATCATTTTTGGAAGGAGATCGTGTTGACAGTCTGGCAGTGTAACATACACATGAGCTACCATTGCAAAGACTTGTCGGGGGTAATTAATGAAAGGATGTAAACACAGTTTATCAGGATGTAAACACAGCTCAAGTCGGGGCAACTTAGGCTACATCTAAACTACACCACTCTGTCGGCAGAGGGATGTAAGTGAAGCACTTCGAAAGTGCAAATGAAGTGGGGATTTGATTATGCAAATGAAGCACGGGATATTTATGTCATGGCGCTGTTTCAAGCAAGCGCCATTTCGAAACTGAAACAGCAGTTTAGATGCATTTTATTTGATAATGGGGCGTCTTCTCGAAGGCTCCTGTACTCCTCAAAAAATGAGTACAAGAACTTTGGATAAGGAGCCCTGTTGTCGGAAAAACCCCCGCGTCTAAACTGCGGTTTCAGTTTCGAAATGGCGCTTGTTTGAAACAGCGCCATGATGTGATTATGCAAATGAAGCGTGGGATATTTAAATCCCCGCTTCATTTGCACTTTCAATGTGTGTAATTTACATCCCTCTGCCGGCAGTGGGGTGTAGTTTAGACATACCTTTACAGTACTGTGATATAGCAGTTTTTGTTTTATATCACCTCATTGTCTATGATATGTAATTATATTTCTTAACTGTTTAGCTCCTTTTCTGTGACTAAAATATGTCTTTTCTGTTGTCACATGCAGCATTGCAGTGGTTTTCCAATAGCATCCCACAAACACTACCATTACAGTAGAGGAGTTGGGTGGGATAGCAGGGTGAGCAGACAGGGCAAATTTGATATTTGAACCATCCTCAGCTAGCTTGTTTGCATTTGGCTGCAGAGTCAGTACGTGAATCCTGAAACTCACATGAAGTATTTAATCCACAATCTGCATCCTGATTTCACATGTGTTCCTGAAACAGCTGTCACATGGGTCTCCATTGCACCCCAAGTACACTACCATGGATGGGAAAAGTGACAACTAAGAGAAAGCAAGTAATGTTCAGATGAGGATTTGTCCTGACAATAACCTTGAGTTGGCATTCAGTTGTTCTCTTAGGGTACGTCTAGACTACATGCCTCTGGCGACAGAGGCATGTAGATTAGGGTACCGGACATAGTAAAATGAAGTGGCGATTTAAATAATCGCCGCTTCATTTAAATTTACATGGCTGCCGCGCTGAGCCGACAAACAGCTGATCAGCTCCATGGGCTGTGAGTTGAGCCCTGTGTAAACCCCAAACCACACTGCAGGCCGCAAATACCAGGCTTTGGGCTGCATGTGGCCTGTGGGCTGCATGTTGAGTAGTCCTGACTTAGGGGATTCTGGAAGATAACAGTAAAATTGTATTCCATATGAAGTGTAAGCTAATACTTACTCTAGCAATAGCTTATGAGTGCAGAGTAATAATCAAATGAAATGGTTACAGCTTGAAGACTTGACTCCTTACTATAGGTTCATATGGTGTTTGAAGTAAATGACATAATTTTGCAACTAAAAAACTCTAGTGTAACTGTGACATTGAGTGCAGATGTACCCCTTTAGCTATTATAATGAACATAAACGTCAGTCCTTTAAAATATTGTCAAGTGTCAGGTGTTAAATAGCAGAATAACACACACAGCACCTTTACATGTGACCTCATGAAACAGCTCTGCTCCAAGGCTGTGTCCAGACTCAGGGGTTTTTTCGAAAAAAGTAGCCTTTTTTCGAAAAAACTTCACCTGCGTCCAGACTCAAGCCACGTTCTTTCGAAATTAAATTGAAAGAACGCGGCTTTTCTTTCGACGGCAGTACACCTAATTCTACGAGGAAGAACGCCTTTTTCGACGGAGATCCGTCGAAAGTAAGTGAGTGTGGACGGGGGGAGCCCTTTTTTTCGAAAATATTGGCCTCCAGGAAGAAGCCCTGGTGGACAATCTGGGGCATGGGTTGCATGTCTGTGGTTCCTGTCTGCAGCCATTCCTTAAAGGGACAGGCACCCTCACAGCCACTTGTTGCAGAGAAGGAGCCAGAGCACACGGCTACTTTGCTGCAGCATGTCCCAGCCCCAAGACCGTCCTGGCCCTTCCACAGAGCCTTCTGGGGACCCAGCCAAGGGCTCCAAACGCCGGGCACCATCCTGGTCTGGCCCAGAGCTCAAGAGCCTGCTGGAGCTCTGGGGAGAGGAGGAGGCCTTACAGGCCCTCAAAAGCCGGCGGCGAAATGCCGATATTTATGGCCGCACGGCTGAAGCCCTGGCCCAGAAGGGCCACTACCCCCGCACCCAGAACCAGGTGTGCTCCAAAGTGAAGGAGCTGCGCCAGGGCTACGTCAAGGCCAGGGAGGAGAGCTCCCGTTCTGGGGCAGCCCCCTACTACTGCCCTTACTACACAGAGCTGGACCAGATCCTGGGTGGCAGTGGCGAAGCACGCACACCACGGCGGTTCGTCCAGTCTGGATTGGCAGACCCCGTGGTGGACGCTCCCGAGCAGGACCCAGAGCAGTCTGGAGACGGGGACATGGTGCCAGAGGAGGAGGACAGTGAGGAGACGGCGACCCTCACCCTGGAGCCAGTCACCCAGACCCCAGAGGCCTCCCAGGCGTCATCTGGCGCAGGAGAGGAAGCAGCAGGTGAGTACAGTGAGGTTGTGTAACACCCGGGGGGGGGGGGAGGTAGGTGATGCACAAGGGAAACCTGTCATGCACAGGCTGATGCCCAGGTCTCACACACACAGTGTTACCTTCAGAATGTCTGATTCCCCTGTCTCAAGGAGAGGGCATGCCCTTTTGGACAGCTGTTGCACACATGACTGATTGTCATAGAAATGTAGCCGTGTTACTCTGATCTGAGGAAGTGGGTCTGGCCCAGGAAAGCTCATCCCCTAATAAACCATCCTGTTAGTATTGTAAGTGCTACAGAGTCCAGTTTTTAGGACTGATTGTGTCTTCTTCTTTTCCTCCACAGCCGGACCAGCCGTGGAAGAGGGCCGCAGCACCCCAGCCCCACCTCCATCTCCATCTCGGGGACATGGGAGCCGCAGACACAGGCGTGTCTATGCGGACATCCTCAGGCAGCACATGGAGGCCGTGCAGGCGCTCAACTCCATCCTGACAGAGAGGGCGGAGGCAGAGGATCGCTGGCGTGACCGGCTCATGGAGGAGCTGGTCCTGCAGCGCACGTCCCTGTGTGCCACTCTCAGGGAGATCTGCGGCTTGCCTGCTCCTGTGCCTGGTCCTGCTCCTCCAGCACCCCATGACCCCACCCCACCAAACCCCCCTTCCACAACAGCATCCCTTTCCCCCCTTGGACCTCCCTCTCCCCCAGCCCCCACAGTTCCCCAGCCCCTCTCTCCCCCTGGCCCTCCTCTCCCCCAGGCTTCCACGTCCCAAGAGCACCCTATCCAACCAACCGACAGGTGCACCACCCGATCCCGTAGCCATGGAGCACCCCAAACACGAGGCCCAAGCAGGAGAGGGAAATCAGGCAAGCACCGTGCAACCTGATCCCCTTCCCCCCTCCAGGTTTCAAGTCCCCTTCCCCCCTCCAGGTTTCAAGCACCCCCATCACCCCAGTTAAAGCACAAAGAAAGGGTTCAACAATATGTTTGTTTATTGTAAATAGTTTTTTCAACAACAAAAATGAAAAAAAATTTTGTTATGTTTGATACAGGTATACTATTTTTTGAGAATATGTAAAAAAATTAAACAGAACATTTTATTTTGCAACACACCCTGGTGTTACTGATTTGTCCAAACAGGGTCAGGAGATGGGTTGTGGAGGGAAACTTCTATTGGGCCAGGGCCCAGTCCCCAGGCAGAAGCCCTTCAGTACAGTCAGTGGCCTCCACTTGAGAATTGCTCCTGGAGGGCCTCCCGTATGCCAGCAGCAGACCGGTGAGCCTGGCGGATGGCAGCTGTCCGGGGCTGGGCAAAGTGCCTCTCCGGGCCATCAGCACCTCTACCCCACCCTGGTAGGAAGGCCTCCCCTTTCCTCTCCACCAGGTTATGGAGAACGTAACACGCAGCCACCACCTCAGGGATGTTGCTCTCCCCCATGTCTAGGCGTGTGAGCAAGCACCGGAATCTGCCTTTTAAACGTCCGAACGCACATTCCACCTGGTTGCGAGCCCGGTTAAGGTGAGCATTAAACTGCTCCTTGCTCGCATCCAGGTGGCCGGTGGAGGGCTTCATCAGCCACGGCATCAGGGGGTAGGCGGCATCAGCCACTATGCACACCGGCATGTGCACATCCCCAACCGCAAAGTTGTGATGCGGGAAAAATGTTCCTGCCTGAAGCCTCCGGTAGAGGTACGAGTTCCTGAAGATGTGGGCATCATGTGCCCGCCCTGACCACCCAACACAAATGTCCGAAAACTGGCCACGATGGTCGACCAGGGCCTGGAGGACCATAGAAAAGTAGCCCTTTCTGTTAATGAATTGGGCTGCTCAATGGGGCGGTGCACGGATTGCAATGTGTGTCCCATCGAGCGCTCCTCCACAATTCGGGAAGCCAAGGGCAGCAAAGCCGGCCATGACACTGTCCAGATCTGGTAGACAGATGAGCCTGTTGAGCAGCTCCGAATTGATGGCCCTCACCACCTGCAGAACAAGACAGACAACAAAATGTTAGAAGGGGTGCCTTATCTCTTAGGAGGAGAACCCACCACCCACCTTCCCTCTCAAACACCCCGGGAATCCCCTCCTCAGAACCCCCCCCCCCCAACAATTCAGGGTGAGTGGAGGAGCTCCCTTCCACTCCCACTCCACTTGGCCCTTCCTGACAGTCTCCCTTCCCCCCACCCCAAACTGTGACTGTCCCCAGACAATGACTTACCTCCATTAGGATGGATCCAACGGTAGACCTGCCCACTCCAAATTGGTGTCCCACGGAGCGGTAGCTGTCGGGGGTTGCCAGCTTCCAGAGGGCAATGGCGACCCTCTTTTCCAGGGGGATGGCGGGCCGCAGGTGGGTGTCTTGCCGTTGCAGAGCAGGGGCGAGCCAGGTACACAGCTCCTGGAAAGTGGTCTTTCGCATCCTGAAGTTGCGTAGCCAGTCTTGGTCATCCCAGATCTCCATCACGAGCCGGTCCCACCAGTCAGAGCTGGTGTCAAACCTCCAAACACGCCTGTCCACAAAAAAGTTTGGAGGCAAGGGCAGTGCGGCTGCTTGACGGAGGAGCCCCTCGTACCTCTGGTCTGGGTCCAGCTGGGGAAGTAGCCTCATGACTGTGTCATGCAGATGCAGCAACAGCTGCAGTATGGTGGTGTGGGGCCATCGCCTGCCCAGGGGCAGCTCTGGCTCCATGCCACAAAAATGGGTCTAAACCAGAAAAACCTCCAGAGAAAAAAGCTGCTGGGGTGTCCCAGGAAGCTGAGCACTCCAAACCAGCACTGCAATGCCTTGCTTACTTCCTCAAGGGACAGCAAAGGCAGCTGCAGAAGCAGAGCAACGGGTGTTCAGGAGTGTCCCTTTCACCACGCGTCTCTGCAAAGGGCAGGTAGGCAGCACCCGGAAGGAAATGCTGCCCCCATGGCCTGGCAGAAGCAGTTCCGGGTGGCTTTGAATTTCGAAAGAGCGTCCAGCAGTCAGGATGCTCTTTTTCGAAAAAGCGGATCGATTTTCCGATCCGCATATTGTAGTCTAGACGCGCTCTTTCGAAAGAGGCTCTTTCGAAAGAAGCCTGCAGTCTAGACATAGCCCAAGAGAGAGGACTCAGAGAAAGGTGCCATGAGCAGGACACATTTTAGCAATGCCCACTGTCCTATCAGCATTCATAGGCATGTCAACCTTGGCAACAAAGCCTTTTTAGTACTCTGTGCTTTGGGCTAGATCCCCAGCATAATCACTGAGTCCCTAAAATGAGGACAATGTGAAACTAATAGGTTTTGTATAGTAGTGCACAGTGGAATTACAGGAGTTTCTACTCAACAGGCTGTAGTATCTATGGTTGCTCTGGCTCGTGACACCACTGCATCAAGTTCCTATAACATAATGTGGAGACATGTATATAGTATGCTTCTTGATATAAGAGATTGCCTTTTCTCATAAAGGTCTCATGGACCATTCATTGGTGTAGTACAGACTCCAGAGGTGGAGGTTTTATAGAACCTGTGGTAAATTTTGGAATTCTGTAGGCTTTTAGTCAATAAAAGTGGATCCTTTTGAGAGATTCCATTTTACAAGAATGCTCCTGCAGCCTGAGTATAAAGAGATGAGAAAACGTGGCTGTGGCTGCCATTATGCCGCTCTGCATAGGATAACTACAGGCAGTCCCCGGGTTACGTACAAGATAGGGACTGTAGGTTTGTTCTTAAGTTGAATCTATATGTAAGTCGGAACTGGCGTCAGCTGCTGCTGAAACTGATCAGTTTCAACCGCGGCTGAATCTGGATGCCAGTTCTGACTTACATACAGATTCAACTTAAGAAACCCAGGCGTCCCCAAGTCAGCTGCTGCTGAAACTGATCAGCGGCTGATTCCAGGAAGCCTGGGGCAGAGCAACTCTGCCTCGGGCTTCCTGTAGTCAGTCGCTGGTCAGTTTCAGCAGCGGCTGACTTGGGGACGCCTGGGGCACAGCAGCTGGGGTGCTGCTGGGTTGCTCCAGTAGCGCCGCTCCTCGGCGCTACTGGAGCAACCCAGCAGCATCCCAGCTGCTGTGCCCCAGGCGTCCTGATTCAGCTGCTGCTGAAACTGACCAGCAGCAGCTGAATCAGGACGCCTGGGGCAGAGCAGCTGAGGTGCTGCCGGGTTGGTCCGAAGCGGCGCTGCGGGACCAACCCGGCAGCCCCCAGCTACTCTACCCCAAGGGTAGGCAAGAAAAGCCTGGTCTCCTGGGAGGGGGGGCACTAGCTACACCCCCCCCAGCAGACCAGGGAAACGGGGGTGGCGGGACCGCCCAAGTCCTCCACGGCTTTGCTCCGTCTTCCTGGTCTGCTGAGCTGGGAGACGGAGAGCAAAGCCACAGAGCACGCCCGCAGCGGGACAGTCCAGGCGCACCCGGGCTATCCCGCTGCGGGCGTGCACCAAGACTTTGCTCCCCATCTCCCTGCAGACCAGGGAGACGGGGAGCAAAGCCGCGGAGCATGCCCGCAGCGGGACAGCCCGGGCGCGCTTGAGCTGTCCCCCTGCAGGCGTGCTCTGCGGCTTTGCTCCCCGTCTCCCTGGTCTGCTGGGGGGGGTCCAGCAAAGCCGCTGGACCCCCCCCCTCCAGCAGACCAGGGACACCAGAGCAAAGCCTCCGCCTGGGTGGTTTTGCTCGTTTGCCCGGGAGCAAAGCCGCCCAGGCGGTGGGACCCCCACCGCCTGGGCGGCTTTGCTCCTGTCCCCCTGGTCTGCTGGGGGGGTCCAGCAAAGCCGCTGGACCCTGTGACGGACCCACGCAAGTCCGCACTAGAGCCGGAGGCGCCCCCCCCCAGGCTGCCGGGCGGGCCCGCAGGCAACCCCGGGAGCGGGGGAGAACGGACCCGGGGGGACACCCCGCCAGAGAAGGGGCGGCCAGCCCCGCGCCAGGGAAGGAGGGGCCGGGAGCGGCCGCAGCCCATGGGCGGGGAGCCCAAACGGCGCACCGCCCAAGCTGAGCAGCGCAGGTCCGGCATCGGGGCGGCACGCCCCGGCCGTGACGGCAGGGAGCGCCAGGACGCCCGCGGGGCGGAACTGACGCCCCCGGCGTCCTCACCCGGGCCGCTTGAAAAGCGGCCGGCGGAGCAGGCAGAGGCGGCACTCGGAGGAGCTGCCGCCGCCCCAGCTGCCAGGGGGAGCCCCCCCCCCCGCGTTGGAGGAGCAGAAGGAGCGAACCCGAACCCCCACGACGGCCGTGGGACGAGACCGACGCTTCGGGCGGGGTGAGCGACTATGGGGGCCCCCCCGACGAGGCAGAGGGTAGTGGGAAGTGGAAGGAGCCCGGTGCGGGGTCCTTCTGGCGCCCGTGGACAGGTGCGTTACGGGGATAGACCCCACCTGTCATGGGAGGAACGCCTCCATTGTTCCCCCACTTAGGGCCCCGGGCTGGGACCTAGTGGAGAGGGCGGGCCCGGGTCCCCCACACCTCCTCCCCACCTCGAAACCCCAACCCACGCATCACCCCCCCGCGGGGGTGAACAACGCAAAGTACAGTAGAGGGCGAGAAGGGG
The DNA here is from genome assembly GCF_052426305.1 of Pelodiscus sinensis. Classification (NCBI taxonomy): domain Eukaryota; kingdom Metazoa; phylum Chordata; order Testudines; family Trionychidae; genus Pelodiscus; species Pelodiscus sinensis. Next base: position 102,758,665 of record NC_143052.1, read on the forward strand.
GCCTTAAGGCCCTTACCCTCCTTTCGCCCCGGCGAGGACCTTGCCCACGGACAGGCCGCCGGGGGCGACCCCGTCCACTCGCCCGAGCACCCGGACAGACCAGTACCCCCGGGGCTGCCAGAGAGCAGTCGGGACCGCGAGTCCTCAGATCCCCGGTCAGGACTCGCGGCCGGGTGATCGCACTTGAACTGGGGGCCCCTTTACGGGGGACCCTAGATGGCGGGTCCGCTGAACCCCCTCCCCCCGGGGGTGGGGGTGTTCGCACCCACGCAAGCCGTCACAGACCCCCCCCAGCAGACCAGGGACATCAGGCAGCGGCTTTGCTCCCGGGCAAACGAGCAAAGCCGCCAAGGCGGCGGCTTTGCTCGGGTGTCCCTGGTCTGCTGGGGGGGGTCCAGTGGCTTTGCTGGACCCCCCCCCCAGTAGACCAGGGAGACCGGGAGAAGCTTTTCTCGCCCCGGAGGACACGGGTGGCGACATAAGTCGGATCCGCGTAAGTCGGGGACTGCCTGTATAGTAATTATTCTGGACTGTGCCTATAGCAAGCAGGAGGACAGTGATTGCCACCTACTGTTCAGGGGGAGTGGGTGGGGAGAACTTACTGAAAAAAGTTGTACTGGTGGACTAGATGACCTCTCGAGATCTGTTCAGCACTTCTTTTCCATTATCCTATGACCAAAGAACTTCAATGTGGGTGAACATTGCAATTTTTGAATGTACCAATTTGCCAGCCAACCAACATAATAGCACACCCCCATTAATTGTTGAACCCCATATTTCCATGCATAAACAGCAATGTGTTTGCAAATTCAGGAGGGTGCTTGATTTTCTGCTTAAGCACGCATGTCAAAAGGGCAGCAGGCATAATGTTGTTGTCTGTTTTTGAAAACTTGGACCATTGTACTTTGATTGGTGTGGTGTCAGAATCCTGCCTGTACTACATAACTATTCACTCTGCATTCTGTGTTCACTTCACTGGTGAGAATAAGAATTTAAGGAAATTCAATAGTACGAATTACAAAAATAAAATTAAGTCCTCAAAGATGCTCTAAATTCTACTCTGCATTATGCCTTTTTAGGCATTTTTATATACTTAGAATGTTAGCTGGCACATATTATAGTACATAAAAAAGTTAAAAACAAAGCTATTTCCTTTAAAGATCCAGTTTAAAGTGTTTTTGTAGCCCTGTTGGTCCCAGGTTATTAGACATATACAATGGGTGAGGTAGTATCTTTTTTTTTTTTTTTTTTTTTTTTGGACCAACTTCTGAGAGTGAGAGACTGGCTTTTGAGCTACACAGACCTGAAGAAGAGCTTTCACTGACAGAAATTTGTCCAATAACAGATAAATTACCTCACCCACCCTATCTCTTTAAAGAGCCTATACATTTGAAGGGTTTACCTAGACTATTTTTGTGCTAGAGTGAGATGTGGATTGGGAGGAGCTTAATGTTGATATACAATCTGCGCCCATTTGAATGTATTACTCTAGTAACATTTGATGAGCTATACAGGTTTGACCTCTATGATCTGGACTTCTGTAGTCTGGCACCATCTGTGGCCCAGCATCCCCATGGAAGCTCGTAGGCTGGAACACTCACCGGGGAAATTCAGTCCCTGCTCAGCAAGTCTTCCCCCACCCTCTCAGATCATCTGGTGCCCTGCAAGCACAGGGCGGGAGAGGAAGAAGTGGGGATGGAGATAATCAGGGGAAGAGGCAGGGTGAGTGTCTGTAGAGCCCCGTGGTTAGGGGACAGGATCATAGCCCCACAGCTGGCGGTGGCATCTGGGAGCACAGGCCAGTTGCCACAGGACTCAGTGCATTTCCATGGGGCTGGACTCCTAGTCCTTTCACAGCACTCTGCCTATTCCCCCATGTGCTTCCACTAATCCCCAAGTGGTCATGCTGGCCCCTCTATTGCTGCAGAAATGGATCCCAGTAGTCAGTGGCAGCAGAGGTGCTGGCATCAACCTCCCATGATCTAGCAAATTCCTTAGTTCAGGATAGATCAGGTCCCCAGGGCGCTGGACCAGGGATGTACAACCTGTATTGTGATTTGGAAATGTTAGCTCTGTCTTGGTTGTCATTTTCTGATTATTGACTTAGAATTTCTGAGAGTGTTGTCTACTAACCACAATTTGTAGAGTTTCCTGATTGCTGTCCTCGTGCACTTGACTGCATTGTAACTAATCAGGTTTTTTTCTTTTATTTTTCTGATTTCTCCTCAGAGCCGCAAAGTTCTTCCTTGCTCTCAGAGGTGTCTGAACCACATCAAAGTACAGAGAGCAGTATGGCCTTAACACAAAGCACAGTAACATCCCAGGAAGATTTTCTTTGTTTCTCAGAAGAAATGAGCAGAAGTTCAGAAGGACATACTATGTCTTCGGTAGATGGCACAGTAACTATTACAACGGAGTATCCTTCAGATAATCCAGGAGAGCCATCAGGAGAAATATCAGAAACTTCGTGGCCAACACCTTCATTATCTTTCTCTTCTTTGGATGACATGAAAACAGCACAACAAATGACAACATCATGTGCTGCCTCTGGCCACAGTGGTGCTTTCACACAATTGAAGCCTTTAAGTTCCACTACAGCAGACACCTCACTGTTTTTGCCTTTTGATACTACTACAGAAGGGTCATCTCTTCTCATGACACAGCAGAATGAGGATATCCACGTTACGTCAGATTCTTTGGTAAAAAGTACTGATCAATACACTGAAGCTTTCCCTGATTTGAATAGTGATGCAACAGAAAATTTGGATCCAAGGACCAACTCTGTTGCAAGCATTTCTAGGGTAACACCTGGTTTGGAAACCAGCATGGAGTCTGCTTTGTTTCTACTTAGTCCTTCATATGTTTCTTTCCCAGTTCACTCAGCAACTAGTTCCATTGTCTCTGAAACTTTTGTTACTGATTACTTGTTTACACATGTGTTTTTTCATAAATCCTCCAGTGCAACACCAAATTTGCCTGGCAATTTAGAAATATCAAGTCAAGTTGAGCTCTTCAGTGAGTTCGTGAGCCCAGTGCCTTTCACTAGACCATATGCTTCATGTTCATACTGTGACTTGACCTCAGTTCCACCAGAACAAGTTTTTTCAACAAGACACACAGAACATGATGTTGGTTCGGGTGATTATATTGAAACATTGTCACTCTCAGACTCTAAGGAAAAAGGCATTACTCCACTTACAACTGTAATTTCTAACCTATATGAACTGGAGGAGTCAGCTCCCGAAGTTTTTGATACCACATTTCCATCAAGACCTGTTGTTTCATTTTCTTCAAGACTTGAAGAAGTCTTTGAGTCAGACTTTTTTTTTTCAAACAGTGTGGACATTGGCCTTAACATAATGTCTACAACAATATTTCCTTCCTACAGAGAGCCCTCTGAGGGAATATCTTTGTATATTACTTCTGTTCAATTCTCTTTCCCTGTTACTGAAATTGTTACTTTAACATCTGGTGTTGAAACAAATCCTTCTGGTATCACCAGTGTTCTCCTTGAATCTGAATTTACCACAAGTGAGAATGTACCAACAGTTACAATCAGACATACAGACCTGGTGGAATCACCTGAATTTATGCCCTCGGAATCTGTGCTTTTGCTTGACAAAACCCTTCCTGCAAGTGTTTCTACAGACAAATCATCTGTAAATATCTCAGACTTTTCATCCATCTTTTTATCAACACCATCTTTCTTTGAATCTAGCAGCTGGTCATCTTTATCATCTGCTGTATCCACCTTTTATTCAAGAATGCCAAGTGATTTATCAACACTATTACCTCAGGTCTCCCCTACGCTGGGGACATCGGTAGTTTTTGATGCTTCTTTTAATTGGGATTCAGCTGACTTTCCTGCCACTGACAGGACAAATATAGAGATTTCTCAACTCTCTCCCTGGCAGACTTCATATCTATATTCCAATACATTCTCTATTTCAAACACACACAATCCTGAAGTGATATCTTCAAGTTTTTACTCTGACTTCTCCAAGTTATTAGAAGGAACATCAGTCTTGCTAATGGATTCTGAAGTTTCGCGTACCTCAGTTTTCACAGAAGCTACCTCTCAATTAGAGTCTTCGCTCTTCTCCCTTGAATCAGCAGTTCCTACACTGGTGCTGTCCATTTCTGACTCGGAATCTGTTCTAACCAGCAATATCTTGGTTGATGAAACCTCATGGTTTACCAGTTTTCAGACAACTCCTGTCTTAAGTTTACCTTCATCCCTTCTCTCAACTGTTAAAGCTTCAGATGAGGATATCGGTGCTACTGTTAACTACACGTTGCTTTTAACATCTCTCTCCAAGGCAACTGCTAGCACAGCACCTTTTACAACAAATCCATATACGTCTTTGTTGAGCACAGAAGCGAGCAGCATTATCGCTTCACCTATACAGTCAATATCTGTGGTCACATCATTTGTACCCACACAGCTGCCTCCATCCACAAACACTTCAGTTGAATTTGGTACACCAACAAAAACTAGTGTGTGTGAAGTTACCAATATAACAGGTGCTTCTACCGTCACTGCAGCCACCGTTAGTCGCACAGATAGCCATAGTACAACTACTGAGAGCAGCTCAAGTACTTCCTCATCCCCTTCTACTGCTGTAGTGGCTACAACTCCATCTGAAGTTATAATTATCAACACCACCCGACAACCATATGTTTGTGACATCACTGTTCCTGACACTTACTTAATAATGGCTGGTAAGATAAAGCTCACTTTCATTCCAGTTATTTTCTTTAAAATTGTTTGTAAACTACTCTTCATTCTCCCCTTTCTCTCCCCCCCTCATCACTTTCATGAATGCCACCTTCTAATGCAAATCTTATCTAAATTACACATGCATGGGTGCTCAATACACATTGGAAAGGAACACAGCATGGGATGTGGATTATCTTGTTTACATGTAGTTGTTGTGAAGGGCCAGATTTCCATGCTTGCAGCCTGGGTTTGTATTCCTTGCTTATACAAATTATTAAACTTTTCTGCACAAAACCTGTTCCTTGTCCACAAATGGGATGTAAATAGTGCTTTAAAACTGATCTTGAATACATGTAGGCTTACTGCAACTCCTTGATAATTTTGATGTTAAGTGTAAAGTATTCAACAGAACTGTTGGACAGAATCATTTAATATAGTAGGGTGGAATGGATTTCCCTTTGAAGATATTGAGACTGATTATAAATGTCATAATTTAAAATAAACTTTAAAACACGTGAAACTGAAGTCAGTTTTTCTAGCTATCACTAAGATTTTATTTTGCCACATGAACTTTAGCTAAGTACCTATAGTATTTGGATAATTTTCATTGGACTCGGTGTGGTTATGATCAGAAAAGTGACCTTTTGTACTTAAAAATAAAGTTGCCTTGTTTCTGCTCAGCTAATGTACTACGGTTGTGAGAGCCGTATTTGATGTCAGTCACAAAAAATTTCCATTGAAGTTTTATGGCCAGAATATGTGCGTTTGATGTATAAAACAAAAAGAACAGAGTACTGTATAATTTTTTCCAGATATAAGAATGAGTTGGCTGTGCTAATGGTAAGAAAGAGGTTCTCTCCTCCCCCCTTTTTTGGATTTGTAAACAGATCAATTTTATTACGCAAATATTTGATGGAGAATAACCACAAAACACGAAGATGTCATTTTACAGTTGCTTGAATAATCACAGTCGTAATTTAAAGTGTGGTTATTGTTAGCAATAATAGTCTGCCTCTGTGTAATCAGTGCAGTGTTTGCTTACTTTTTTAAAACAAATATAAGGTGGTGTTTTTTTCATGCCTTTTAGTAGTATATATTCAACACAGTTATTGGATAGTGAGTTGCATTCTGTTCTGGCTTATGCCTCCTCTAGAACTGTTAGCTGTATTACAACAGCAGATTCTTTATTGCAAGTGCACAAGTCAAAAAGAATGTAGTTTGACTTTCAAATCCAGTTTGAATTTCTAGTCCGGCTGTTACTAGCAGAGGAACAGATTTGATATGGAAAAAAATTGAGAGAGAATAAGCACAGAATCCAGCAAGCTATGCACTTTTCAGGAGTCACTTTTTCAGGACATAATTGCACTTTTATATGTATCTTTTCCTTTGTGTTTTACACCTTCATCACAGTTGACCTCATTTTCTGCTTTGTCATGAATCAAACAACTAAAATGCAACACTGAATCAAATCACTATGGATTAAGCTAATATGTACTTACTAGATCTCATTAATTTCCAGTGCTGGCCCGAACAGCTGTGCTAGAAAATGTCAGTGAGTCCATCAAAGAAGTGCTGAGACTTCAGTTCAGGCGAGCAGTAGAACTGGAGGTAAGTGATAGCAAATGTGTGCATTATTTACTTGGCATAAAGGTAAAGTTTGGTGTGTTTTGTTGATGTTTTTTTAATTTGCCTGTATGAAATAATGATTAAAAACAAACACGCTCCCTATTGATTCTAAAGCACAGAGGAATTTTGTTTTAAGTTAAACAGGAATACCTAAAAAAAACTTTGCATTTTTAATTCTTATTTATATTTTTACAATGTAACAGATTTAAAGAATCTCACCTTCCTCTCTGGCTTGAATAAATGGTACTCCCCCCACACCTCACCCTCTTCATTGACTGCTGTGTTTAGTGCTTCTCTCCCCCTCCCCCCCCCGTTTCAATCTACCTTAACTTTTGCATAGTTAATATCAAAAGATAACTGAAAAGCCTATATAGTCTAAAATATCAGTTCAGGGACATACCAACCACTGAAAACAAAGTAGGGAGTCTTCTCCCTAGCTTTCAGGAGAAGTGTGGAATCCTGATCTCAAGACGTGGTAGGATGAAGAACATGGAAATAATTTTCAATTATTAAAGGTCATTTTAAAATCTGCAGATTTTCTTCTTCAAAGAGATCCTTTACATACTTTGGAAGTTCATTCTTTTAGTTTGAAGATGCTGTACATAAAGTGCAAGGCCTTCTACAAAAAACAGTCAGTATTACAGTAAGTGACAGTCAAAAATTATTGATGCATTACTGTAAAGAAGGCAGTTCAATAAATGTCATTTGTGAAGTAGTCCAGCTGGTCAAGAAGAGTTCTAAAGTCTTTGCTATGTCTGAAAGGGCTGGGAATTGCTTAGATGCATCTTGCAGCTTAATGCTATTTCAGGATGGGTGAAAATTAGAAAATGTTCCCTAAACTTTGTGCCAAATTTAAGCTAAATGTGCTTCGAAGTTTCAAAAAGTTTAGTTAAATCTTTCTTCCTATCCTATGATTTTTCACTTATGCCTCCTGTTAGCCCTCTGAGTTCTACATAGAACAGTGCTGATACTGTGTTCTTTTGAGATTTCCCACCCAAAAGATGAAAGGTAATTTAACTGAAATTAAAAAAAATTGGATAAATAAACAATAGTTTGTAAATATGCCATTTTTCCACCCCTGGGATTTCAGATTAGGGATTTCAGGTTAGGGTTTAATTTGATTGTCAACAGAAGCATCCAGTTTAAGTGTATCCACCCCTGATTAGCTATTCATTGACTCATAAATAGTTATTCCCTCCTTCCCTCCCTCTCCCTCACCCCACCTTCTGTACTAAATCTGATTTGTCAGTTTAATAATGTGTTCGTTTTTTCATTGTATTCCTTTGGTATATATGGTCATGCCAAGTCTCTTCCAGAATATGATCTGAGGAAGTGGGTCTGGCCCACGAAAGCGCATCACCTATTAAACCGTCTTGTTAGTCTTTAAAGTGCTACATAGTTTTTCCTTTTGTTTTAGCAAGATCAGACTAACACGTCTACCTCTCTATTACTATTTGTTCTGGTCTATTAGTCTGTCTTAAAATATAACTCTTTGGGGTCTGATCAGCTTAGCATTTTGGGTGTGTTTCTGTTTACCTTTTGAATAACTGGCTCAGTTTTCTTTCATTCTTAACTATTATTGTTAACTCCAGTGAATATTTAGAAGAATATTCTAAACATCTGCTGTTTATACTTAGTGTATTAACCATTCAGCAAACCAAGTTTTATAAACAAAGAGCTTTTTTCCAGCATTCCCCTCATTTGACCATAATATCTTAGCAGAGATGCAACATTTCATTCTGCACAAGGTTCCTTTTTACATTTTCCAGCTTTCCTGGGTGGCTGAAGTCTTGTCCTAACTGCATAGTTAACTTGAGTTATAATGTGTATATTACCCCAGTTGGTTTTCCCATTCACATACACCAATCCTTAACTTGAGTGCAGTGGTGCTTGTAACTTGAGGTGGGGGGGGGGGGGGCTACAGCTCAAAGCAACACTACTCTGTGCAGTAATCCTAGCATTTGCACAGCTTGAGTGTTATTTCTCAGAGTTATTCTCACTTGAGGTAGGCTAATCTGCATACGGGTAACAATTTCACTATGCAATGAAGATGTAGCTTGAGGCACAAGAAGGTCCTGCAACTTGCCCCAGGGTCACAAAGGGTATGTCTACACTACCCCGCTAGTTCGAACTAGCGGGGTAATGTATGCATACCGCACTTGCTAATGAAGCCCGGGATTTGAATTTCCCGGGCTTCATTAGCATAAGCGGGGAGCCGCCATTTTTAAATCCCCGCTGCTTCGAACCCCGTGTAGCGCGGCTACACGGGGCTCGAACTAGGTAGTTCGGACTAGGGTGCCTATTCCGAACTACCGTTACTCCTCGTTTCACGAGGAGTAACGGTAGTTCGGAATAGGACCCTAGTCCGAACTACCTAGTTCGAGCCCCGTGTAGCCGCGCTACACGGGGTTCGAAGCAGCGGGGATTTAAAAATGGCGGCTCCCCGCTTATGCTAATGAAGCCCGGGAAATTCAAATCCCGGGCTTCATTAGCAAGTGCGGTATGCATACATTACCCTCCTAGTTCGAACTAGGAGGGTAGTGTAGACATACCCAAAGGGAGTTAGTGACTCAGTTATTTGAATCTGGGATAATGCTAACTTCCCAAACCTTCATGCTTTATTATAAACATAACTTAAAGAGATATTAGCCCTATAGCTGTATAGATTGGCATAGCCTCCCTTGATTGTACAAAGTTTGGATGTGTTGGCTGTCAGGTTGTGTTGCAATTGCTGCAAATTTATCCTAAGTTCGATCTCTGTCTGTCTCCCTCCCTCTATATATATACAAAAGTTTTTTCCTGCAGAACAACAGAATGTTCCTGCTGGGTGACATAATGACGTCATCAGCGTCAACAGTCTTACCTTAGCAAAGTGAAAGTGGCTGGTGGGGGTGGGAGGGTAGGTGAGCCTAGCGAGCAGAGGGCACAGCCCCCTAGAAACTTAAAGTGGTGCTCCTGTCTACTCTCACAAATCTCTAGCTTGCATTGATGTTTTAAACTCAAGCTAGGTGGCTTGTCAGGATATTGATTGAGTGCTGCTGACACTCAAGCGACTGCATGCTCTGTGGATGCATGTAGAGTCCGCTTGAGTGCTGACAGGTCTCTAATGCTGTTGTGTTCACTTACTTGCTCCCTGGTTCAGAACTAAATGTTACCTCCAGCTTTATAAATAGCCTATTTGGTCTGCAGACCCTGCCTTAGCATGCTGCTTTCTGCACCCATAATATTTACATAGCACTCCTCTTGCACGGCTTCAGATCAGATGGCATCTGAGAGAGCACTTTCCCAGCATGCATCTCAGTGGCCTGAGGCAGACACCAGTGTACTTGTGGACCTTTGGTATGAGACTAGTGAGAATGATTTCAGGTCTAGGACCTGAAATCAAAACTCTTCCGATGCTGCCTCCAGTAAACTTGTTGAGAATGGGATTTACTGGACTAGAGAAGATAAAATCCATGACGAACTTGTACTGCCAGGCAAAGAACCACAAGTCCTGGCCTGATGACTGCTATAGACTGTCCCCACTCCCTGAGGAGCTGCACTGGGTGCACAGCAGTGTCCCAGTCATGGAACCCAAGTAGAACCTTGACACTTCAAAGGCTCCCTGGAATGTGTGAGAACTCAGATGAGGACTGTAGAGCCTGGGTCCGTACCAGCCACTGCAGTCACAGATGAGGCAGAACAGAGGCATAGCTAGTTTGACCTCGTCCAGGACTTCCAGGGGAAGAGCTGGAGAAACAGCCTAAGAAGGATGCAGCAGGGGACCCTGTCACCTCATTTGGGTAAGAGAGTGAGCAACTTGCCCTTGTATGGTTAGGGCGGATATGAGGACATATCTCTATTACTGTGCAGGAGGAGGTGCTAGAGGACAGGCCTTTTCAGGTTCACTTTACGGATAGGTGGAGGAATGCCCCGTGCCCAGCAGAGTTACAGGAAGTACTCTGATTATGTATATTTTCATTACACATGGCATGGTATTGTACTCCCTGTACTCTTCTACTTTTTGTCAGCTGCACTAGCTGTGTTACTCTCTCAATAACATCTTTTGTTGTGCTGCCCCTTGGTATGTAAGGGTATGTCTACACTACCATCCTAGTTCGAACTAGGGTGGTTAATGTAGGCAACCGAAGTTGCAAATGAAGCCCGGGATTTAAATATCCCAGGCTTCATTTGCATTTTACCGGGTGCCGCCATTTTTAAAGCCCTGGTAGTTCGGACTCCGTGCCCGCGGCTACACGCGGCACGGAATAGGTAGTTTGGATTAGGCTCTCTAATCTGAACTACCGTTACTCTTCGTGGAACGAGGTGTACTGGTAGTTCAGATTAGAGAGCCTAATCTGAACTACCTACTCTGTGCTGCGTGTAGCCGCGGGCACGGAGTCCGAACTACCGGGGCTTTAAAAATGGTGGCACCTGGTAAGATGCAAATGAAGCCCGGGATATTTAAATCCCGGGCTTCATTTGCAACTTCGGTTGCCTACATTAACCACCCTAGTTCGAACTAGGGTGGTATTGTAGACATACCCTATGGAATTTGGGAACAAGACTGATATGATTGTATTGAACTGCCTTGAGTGCAGGAGACTGGACTAGATGATCTCCTTAGGTTCCTTCATGTCCTATATTTGTCATGGTTTGCCATTATATATTCAAGTGCTTGATTCTCATACAAGTACAGCATATTACAGTAAGTGCTTACATTCTCTTATTTTCCCCCTCCAACCAAAGGAATCTGTTAGTTCCCTAACACTTTCAGAGTCAGGCCTTAGCTGGTGCACATTCTGGCTGCCTGTAATGATTTTGTAAAGTGGCACAATCATTGCCCCAGTCTTTCCCAGCATATTCTTCCTTAGCTTAACGTATGTTGTGCAGAACACAGCGTGTCACAATAACATGATTGGCATTACAGAAGCTGCGGTCGAAATGGTTTTGTAAGCAATGTTATCTGACCTTCAGTCAGCCAAATACACAGTTCACCAACATCATGCAGATGCACATGATACAGTTAAACTTTCTCCAGATTTCTTCACATCAAAGTAGGGCTTTGTGAGCCAGGGCAGTAGAGGGTAAGCTGGTTCTCATAGACATCCTGCTATTATCCTGGGGAAGCGGGAAGGAGGTGGGGAGTTCCAGCTTGCTAAATTTCAAAAAGGCAGAATTTCCAAAATACGCTGGAGTTATGCTCTCTGCTAGCACATCCCATAAAGTTTGAGCCCTGAAAATCCACAGATACATGCTTTATATCTGTGGGTATCTGTGAATGTGGACACAGGTATCCGCAGCTCATTTTTGCTGATATGGATGTGGATGCAGATACTAATTTTCTATCTAGAACCCTGCAAATTTTCAGATATCAGTTTTATATCTATGGGCATCCGCATTCGCGGATGTCAGTGCAAATACCTGTGGCCTATCTTTGCAGATACAGATTGTTTGCTCAAAGATTGCCATTATTTCATGAATACTTCCAGTTTTCACCAAACTACCATCCACTAAAACTATAATTGCTTTGCAAACCTCCATCACCACAGTACCGATGGTTGATTTCCCAATGCCAAACTGATTGGCCACTTGAACTGTATTAGTCGGGAGAAGCCAGCTTCCAGATAACAGTAACACACTTTTGAATGTGTACGACTTGTCTCATGCACTTACCCTGGCTGGGAAAAGCTCCTCTCTCAGCTCCAGAAAGTTGGTGGAAATGCTGGGTCTGCTATTGGTCATCCCAGGTTTGCCGTACATTGCATTCCCACTACGGATGTAATAGTATAGTTGATTAACCAATTAACCAATAAGCAAAAGCTTTTAGGTTAATACTATAGACTACACGCATTTTTCCCCCTCCCCCGACAGTAAGTTTTTTAGCAGGCTGGCCAGCAGTCCAACTCAGTCTTGGCTCATGTCGGATCCAGGACCTACCTCCGCTGCGGCTCTACATTTAAAGTGTATTAGGAACCAGGTGGGTAGGCAAGCTGGCTCAGTTCTGGCTTGCGCTGGGTCCAGGAGCTCCCTTCCTCCGCACCCGGACAGGGGCTGCTGCCATCTCTGCTGCTGCTTCTGCATCAGAGGCAACAGCGTGGGGTGGTAAGTAGCCCATCCGCAAGGGGAGCTGTTTTTTAAACTGGCTTCCCTCGCAGACCAGCTTCCACCTGGCCAACTGCGCTGCCGCTTCTGGTACAAAGGCAGCACTGTGGAGTGGCAGGGGGCTCCTTGAGAGTGGGCCCAGAGAGCACTGGTGGCCAGTCCCACCCCTGGGGACTATAGAATAGTCAAATAACCAATAAGAATTCATGAGGTTACTCGACTATTAAATTAACCGATATGTAACATCCCTAATTCCCACCACTGGGTATTTTGGAACAGCTGGTCAGCAGTGTTCCCTCGAAGCTGGCCAGCAGCACAGCTTCACAGGTGATTAATCAGCCCCGCCCAGTCAGTCAGCTCCTGTGAAGCTGTGCTGCCTGCAGCTTGGAGGGAACACTGGTCAATATAAAGAGAATTCTCAGCTATGACAACCTGCCTGAGCTGTCTCTGTCCTTTCATCTTGCCTGCTTGCAGCCTGTGGGATCTCCTTAGCAAAGTATGTTGCCAACTTCTAAGGGCAACAAAGTGGTGCCAAAAGACTGCTCCACATCTCCCATCCTTTATCTGTCCACGGTTCCCATTAATGCCAATATTTGGTACACATTCATTCTGAGTGTGATTTGGGTCTTCACATGGAAACACAAGCTAGGGACACAAAACCTGAAGTTGTATACTTGTGGTGAGTTGATGATGTAAGACCTCTTCTGTACATGTGCCCAGAAAGTACAGACAACTTTTCTCTTAGTACGTCACAAAAGTGAGACACGAGTGTAGCACCAAGAACCAAGCAATATGCCTCTGAAAGACCTACCATCTCACTTGGTTCATTACAGCACTCTGGTGCATTCAATAATTCTAGTATGGCTACAGTTACCTTTGCAGTGTGATTGTTGCCATCCAAGCTAAGCTAGCTTCAGTGGAGAAGTTCAAATGTTGTAACTCAAGTTAAATTTGCAGTAAAGATCTACCTAAGAATGTGAATCTTTGTCGCCATCTGGTAGCTGGTCCACATCAAAGGTTTGAATTTCTGCTAGCTACATTATTTTGTCCTCTAGTTTAGGTGGTAGAAGTTGTTAATTTTAACTGTCAAGGTCTTGGATTCAAATCCTTCTGTTAGTCTAAGCCATTTTAATTTTACAGGGCTCATCCAGCTTTAGACTTTTTATGGGAGTAGAGTGGTGTAAATTAAAGGGATATAAGTTAGTTTGTTGATCTATTGATTCTTCTGATAAGCTCTTTCACTGGATTTTTTGGGGGGGCAAATTGTGAATAATTATGACTGGCAAGTACTATTATTGGTTTCTGTGCTTTACATTGTACATTAATAGTTTGTGTTGTGTAGGATAGGTGGTTTTGGAGTAGACTTGCAGAATAAACAATTTTGAAATGAAATAGCCTTTCTCTTTTCCATTTAGACAAGCCCAGCGATTCCAAAGTATAGACCACATCCTCATCTGGTGTCAATCTGAATGGCTGTGTTGAAGTCAGAGGTTCACTTCAGCATATGTGCACTGATTTATACTAGCTGAGAACTGGCCCTCTAAGTTTCAGTAACATGAGAAACTTCTGCTGACATGGCGATGTCAACTGCAATAAAACCAAACATATTGCTAAATATTTGTAAGATCACCAAAGCAAACATTTGATATCCGGCCCCTTTATGATTTTCCTCTTTCAAATTCATTCCTTTCATGTCCACTATTGCCATGCAGTGGCCTCGACGGGCTATATGGGAGCTAAGGGTGCTGGGAGCTGCTCATAAATAGTGCAGCTAGTCTTCTGAGAGTTGGTTCATCATTTGCAAATTCTTTCTCATCAAAGGGAAAAAACATCTCTCTAGAATCAGTCATGTGTATGTTGCTCTGTCATATGTACTACCATGTGTTTTCTTTTGTGATACATTGGGGGTGGCTTTTTTTAACTATGCATAGTTGAAGTGGTCTTGCTTCCCTCGCTTAACAAAAAGAATTCATGTCAGTACGGGAATACTGCCAAGGTTGTTAGTCTTTAAAATTAACAGCTGTACAATATAGTAACATGTATTAATGACTGCAGACATGCAGTTTTCTAAACAGATTCTTCCTTGGTACTTACCCCAGCAAACACACTTTTCTTTGGACAATGGTTTACATTAACTAGTTTATGTATAGTAAAACTTGAGTAAATTAGTGCATTTTGTTTTTAATATTTTTTACATCTGCTGTTATAGCTTACAGAGGTTTCATTTTTACAGGGTATGCATAGTAAAACAGGAGGTAGTTCTGTTAAATTTAGCATAGTAGCAAGGTATCCTTTACAAAAAAATAAAATGTTTAGCTTCAGTTTGATGTGTTTGCTGCTCAGCTGAAATGTGATCAAATGTTAATCTTAAACAGGAATTGAAAATGCTTTCTTTCAACTTTTGCAATCTGAATTCAGGAGAATCTGTCAACTCTGCTGCTTAGGGCTTCTGAGAATAGTTGATCAGTTCTTATTCCATCATGTAGGAGCCAGTAGTACAAATACACACACATTAGTCAGGTCATTATGGTATTTATTTATGTTTCAAGACTTGTTCTTTCTCCTGTTAATATTTAGACCACAATTTTCAAATCTGTCTGTCTAAATGTAGGCACTAAAGTGATGGCTCGGCATCTTAATAAAAGTGGTCTTATTTTTCAGAGGTGCTTTTGTGGCTCCCAGTCACTTAAGTGAGATTTGTGGGTGCTTGTCATTTCTGTAATTTGTACTGTTTTTGTTTTGGTGCTTACGTATGGTTTGAAAATGTTGCCTTTAGAATCTTAGGGAGTACATTTTTTTCACACACAATAATTCAAAGCATAAAAAACTTTGCATGTTAGTTTTAGCACCTGATGACCTCAGTAAGAGACCTTTGGGAAATAAAAGGCTTTCTCAGGATACTTTTTATTATCTTTCATTTGGTACAGTGGTGATGGTGAAGCATAAAACTTTGACTTTTGTCTTAGGTTTGTAATTTCATATTATTTTTCTTTTGTATCTGCTGCTATGATAAGAGCACAAAAATACAAAAGTGTGTATTTACTGTTTGAGGGCATTCAGGGGATATCTGAGTTTTGGAGATTGGATCTGCATTGTGCTGAAGTAGAAAAGAGAGGAACTCAGATGTGTTGCTTGTCATGGTTTTTTTTTCTTACTGCTGAAATGTCAAACTAAAATACATCAATATCAGTGCATGCTGTGCTGTTCTCATTCTCCATGTTTTACTTTGGAAAACACCAAATGATTGTAGCTGCATGATTGAAAACTGTTTCCTCTTTTTTTTATTGCCTGTCTTCTTTTGTAGTGAATAGACAACATTTCTCTGTCATTCCTTTCCCATTTCACAAACTGAAGCTGCTGAAAACATTTCTGCTTGACATAAAAGGGTAAACTTCAGGCAAAATGGGCTGAAATGAATTAATTTGAATGCTACATTTTTGAATCCATTTACAATAAAACCTGATGGCAACACACTTTTGGCATCTAATTATGAGGAATATTGCGAGATCTGTATATATCTTTCTTGCTCCCTCCCCCATGATACTGTGCGTTTTTCTTGCACTTCTTTTTAAAAAAATCTTTAAAAAAAAAATCCTCTAAAAATTAATTGCTATTACTCTGTACTTTCATATGTGTCAATAAGTCCCGGTCTACAAGCGGTGCATCCACACTACTAAGCCCATTATTTCAAAATAATGGGCTGGTTATTTCGAAATAACAACTCCTATTTTCCATGAGGAATAATGCTTATTTTGAAATAGTTATTTGAAATAACTTCTCCCCGGAGTCATTCAAAGTAATTACTCCCCAGTGCTTCCTGGGGCTTTAGGTTGAGGTAGCGCATCCACGTTAAGGAAGCCTGCCTCAGCTTTTATTTTATTTTATTTGATTTGATTTGATTTGATTGATTGATTGATTGTTTTTTGAGGCTTCCCTGTAGTGTAGACATACAATATTGAAATAGCTATTTCAGTAGTTATTTTGAAATAAGTTATTTTAAAATAATTTCCTAGTGTAGACATGCCCTAAGAGACGTGTAAGCTAGCATTTGGTAGCGCCATATGCTCTTCTACAAGGCTGATCCTCAACTTCAAATTCTTCAGAGTATCCCATTATTTGGGCAAGGCCTGGAGGGTGCTGGCTTCTCTCTGTAAAGATGAGGAAGTGTACTGAAATGGGAGGGCTCTGATGTTGGCTTTTTGTGTAGAAAGTGTAACACAGTGTGCTAGAATGTGTGTGCTAGATAGAAGGAACTGGGAGTGCGAAGAAGTTGGAAAGTAGGTGTGTTGATTGGGTTAGGAGAGACTTCCTGTTAGAGAAAGAAATGTGGTAATATACAGGCAGTCCCCGAGTTACGCGGATCCGACTTATGTCGGATCCGCAGTTACGAACGGGGTTTGCTCCGCGTCTCCCTGGTCTGCTGGAGACCAGCAGACCAGGGAGACGGGGAGCAAAGCCTCTGAGGACGCCGGCAGCGGGACAGCCGCGGCGAGTCTGGGCTGCCCGCGTGCTCCGCGGCTTTGCTCCACGTCTCCCTGGAGAGTGTACTGAAGTGGGAGGGCTCTAATGTTGGCTTTTTGTGTAGAAAGTGTAACACAGTGTGCTAGACTGTGTGTGCTAGATAGAAGGAACTGGGAGTGCGAAGAAGTTGGAAAGTAGGTGTGTTGATTGGGTTAGGAGAGACCTCCTGTTAGAGAAAGAAATGTGGTAATATACAGGCAGTCCCCGAGTTACGCGGATCCGACTTACGTCGGATCCGCAGTTACGAACGGGGTTTGCTCCGCGTCTCCCTGGTCTGCTGGAGACCAGCAGACCAGGGAGACGGGGAGCAAAGCCTCTGAGGACGCCGGCAGCGGGACAGCCGCGGTGCGTCTGGGCTGTCCCACTGTCCACGTGCTCTGCGGCTTTGCTCCACGTCTCCCTGGTCTGCTGGTCTCCAGCAGACCAGGGAGACGCGGAACAAACCCCGTTCGTAACTGCGGATCCGACGTAAGTCGGATCCGCGTAACTCGGGGACTGCCTGTATATTACCACATTTCTTTCTCTAACAGGAGGTCTCTCCTAACCAAATCAACACACCTACTTTCCAACTTCTTCGCACTCCCAGTTCCTTCTATCTAGCACACACAGTCTAGCACACTGTGTTACACTTTCTACACAAAAAGCCAACATTAGAGCCC
Organism: Pelodiscus sinensis; assembly: GCF_052426305.1. Lineage (NCBI taxonomy): Eukaryota > Metazoa > Chordata > Testudines > Trionychidae > Pelodiscus > Pelodiscus sinensis. Next base: position 102,776,275 of record NC_143052.1, read on the forward strand.
TCCCACTTCAGTACACTCTCCAGGGAGACGTGGAGCAAAGCCGCGGAGCACGCGGGCAGCCCAGACTCGCCGCGGCTGTCCCGCTGCCGGCGTCCTCAGAGGCTTTGCTCCCCGTCTCGCTGGTCTCCATCAGACCAGGGAGACGCGGAGCAAAGCCGCAGAGGACCCGGGCGGTGGGACAGCGGTGCGTCTTGGTCCGCCGCCCGCGTCTCCATGGTCTGCTGGGGGGGAGGGGCGCAGCTAGTACGTCCCCCCTCCCCCCCCAGCAGACCAGGCTTTTCTCTGGACGCCTGTGGTAGAACAGCTGGGGCGCTGCCGATTGGTCCTGCAGCGCCGCTCTGGGCGCTACTGGACCAACCCGGCAGCACCCCAGCTGCTCTGCCCCAGGCGTCCCCAAGTCAGCCGCTGCTGAAACTGACCAGCGCTGACTACAGGAAGCCCGAGGCAGAGTTGCTCTGCCCCGGGCTTCCTGGAATCAGCCCCTGATCAGTTTCAGCAGCAGCTGACTTGGGGACGCCTGGGTTTCTTAAGTTGAATCTGTATGTAAGTCAGAACTGGTGTCCAGAGTCAGCCTGTTGAAACTGATCAGAGGCTGATTCCAGGAAGCCCTGGGCAGAGCAACTCTGCCTCGGGCTTCCTGTAGTCAGCCGCTGGTCAGTTTCAGCAGCGGCTGAATCTGGACGCCAATTCCGACTTACATACAGATTCAACTTAAGAACAAACCTACAGTCCCTATCTTGTACGTAACCTGGGGACTGCCTGTACTCAAAAAATTAAATCCTTTACCTTGTTCTTGTTCTATAGTTCCTTACAATATTATTGGTTTTGTATTCGAAATCCAATAGATGATTTTTTTATGTATTGACTTGAGCACTTCAGAATAGAGCCCAACACTAGAATTATCATCTGAAAGGAATAGGAGGGGATTTATGAATTGCAGGAAGGCGGCTCCTATTGGTGGTAACTGTGCTGCAATAATGGAAAGGAGTGTTTTCTGAAAAAAAAGTATATATAAAATTGTATTATCTAAAAATACATTTTGTGTCTACTGCTTCCTGTATAACACCCCCTGCACGCGCGCTTGCGCGTGCTCACACAAACATCCCAAGTCAATGGGATATATAAACAACCATATGCATGTTCAATAAACAAGAAGTCATGCTTTTGTTTAAGTAGGTAGCCAGGCATTGCTATAGAACCTATAGTACCCTCCAACATAGTGCAGAGTGGTGAATACCGTGCTGTTAGAAATGATACATAAAACTCAAGTCCCGACTTCATGGCTATTTAAATCCCTCCAGTGCTTTATGTAAAAGCAAAGGGTGAATGTACTCAACTTTTAATTGGGTAAACTCTTCAAAGGGACTGGGCTGGAATGGAATCACTCATTCTTTTTCCAGCTCTCTGACTTTGTGTGCTTCTATTTCCCCATCTGTAAAATTAAGGTATTTTCCTACCCGTTAAGGATGAGCTGCTTAATTCATCCATGTAGGTAAAGTGCTTTAGGATCATTAGCTGAACTGTGCAATAGAGGTGTGAGTACTATTGCCAAACTTGATGCTGATCATTCTATTTCTTTTCCATAGGTTTATAAAATTTCTCCAAAATTCTCTTTCTTGGTGACATCAGGTCCTTTTGTTTACACGGCAATAGCTGTCATAAACGTGCTTATGAACAGCAATCTTCTTCAAGGTCAGGCACCTGTAATCCTGTCACTGCAGCCTTCTTTCACCATGCCAGAGCCCAGGTTCCAAGCTCGCACAGGTGAGTTCTGGGAGGGGGAGGGAGGGGAAGGGGGAGGCGGAGGAACGAACACACACACCTTAGTATTGATACAGACTCTGTTCTTGGCAAGAGGTGAATGCAATGTTGTGTTCTTCTCCTTAATTTGTGTTATAGCCAGTGATGTCTCTAGCAAAGTCAGTGTATGGAGAGTGTGCACTTTTACCATGCTTTAATAATTACCGTATATACTCGAGTATAAGCCGAGTTTTTCAGCACAGTTTTTGTGCTGAAAAATGCCCCCCTCGGCTTATACTCGAGTCAGCATCTCGAGAACTGAGGCGGGCGGGCTCAGCGCGTCTCTGCCACTGGCCGGGTCTAGCCGGGTCTAGCCCCGGAAGTCGGGGCGAAAGCTGCTCCGGTGCCCCTGGTCTGCTGGAGACCATCTCCAGCAGACCAGGGGCACTGGGCGGGTTCCCGCGCTTCTGAGGCTTTGCCAGAGCAAAGCCTCAGAGGCGCGGGACCCCCCGCGGCTGCGGCTTCAGTCCGGGAGCCTGTGGTCTGCTGGGGACGGTCCCCAGCAGACCACAGGCTCCCGGACTGAAGCCGCAGCCGCGGGGGGGTCCCGCGCCTCTGAGGCTTTGCCAGAGCAAAGCCTCAGAGGCGCGGGGAACCGCCGCTGCTGCCGCTTCAATCTGGGTGCCTGTGGTCTGCTGGGGACCGTCCCCAGCAGACCACAGGCTCCCGGACTGAAGCCGCAGCCGCGGGGGGTCCCGCGCCTCTGAGGCTTTGCTCTGGCAAAGCCTCAGAAGCGCGGGAACCTGCCCGGTGCCCCTGGTCTGCTGGAGACGGTCTCCAGCAGACCAGGGGCACCGGAGCAGCTTTCGCCCCGACTTCCGGGGCTAGACCCGGTATCTATCTTCATTTTTTACATTTACCAGTAGCTGCCTCATTTCCTACCCTAGGCTTATACTCGAGTCAATACTTTTTCCCAGTTTTTTGGGGTAAAATTAGGTGCCTCGGCTTATATTTGGGTCGACTTATACTCGAGTATATACGGTAGTAGTTTTATTATGGTGGAGAATTCCAGATCTACCTTTATCTTTGCTGGCTACTTACCATTTGCAGACAGTTCCAGGGGAAATACAGAACCCTGAACAAGGGTCTCAGCAGGTACATAAAGGAGAAAATGTTTTTTATTTTCTTTAAAATGTTTAATTTTATTTTGCATATAATTTAATATTAAATTACACACATACACACGTGCAGGTGCTGTGCACACACATTATACATAATGTATGCATGCATATTAAGTTTTGTTGAAAGGTGCCAGACTGGTCTCACTGGCTGCATGGTAGACCAAAGCTGAAGGCTTTCAATCAAACTGAACATTAGACTTCACTATCTACAAAGAAGGTTGCTGCTGGTCCTCTTTTTAAAAATGTTCATAGAAATCTTGGATAATTCAAGGGATTCCAGAGCTTCAGATAACTGACTCATATTAGAGTCATATAACACTAGTTGTTTGCAGCTGGGATCTCTTTGGTAGCCTATAATAAGTAGTGGATTTTGAATCTTTTGACAGCAGGTGGGCCTGATTGTCAAATCAGATTTTTGTGACAAAATAACTTTGTGCTTCAATCCAGAACAACTTCTGCAGTTATTAATTTCTTGAGCAATGCTGTTTGGACTTTCAGTTGCTGTGAGTGCAGCCTGGATTTCATGGAAAACTAATTCATTCATGGAGTGGGAGGGATTCCTCCTTCCCTACTCTCTCCTTTCAGTGCAGATATGGCACTCATATCTGGGAATAACATATACTCTTTATCTTCAGTTCTTCAGTTTGTGCCTCAAAACGTTGATATTGGGTTCTGTAACTTCAGCCAGCACATTGAGAAAGGGCTGACAATGGCATTCATGGAGGCGAGAAAACATCAGAGTATCCACAATGTCACAGTGCAGGTAAGAATGCTAGCATGCACTGAGGAAAATACCTCCCTTCCTTTTGGCTTGCAGTTGTTTTTCAGCATGTCATTAATATTAGATGAGGTATAGACTGCCTACATTTGGTTTGCTAGGCCATGTAGAACTTGATGTCCTTTCATATTAGCTGTGTGCACTTTTTTTAACCAAGAAGTTCACTGTTCCATCACATGTTTTCAATGGATGATCCAGTGGTGGGAGTATATTGAGGATATTTAATAGAAGTTAAGATTTTGGGGTTCCACAGTTTATCAGTGTTTACACCAGGGCTACTTGCCCTTAAAATTAATTGGATATAAACTCTGAACAGATTAATAAGACGTTGCCTTTTTTTCCTAAAAGCTTATTTATTCTAGGTGCTTTTGCTGTTCCTTACCTGTTCTGGCCTTGTCTTTCAGATACTGAATATAACTCTGAGCAAGCCTCAAATGGCAATTCGGCAGGGCCCTGTGAACATTGTCTTTGCCATTAAGGATACATATGGATTCTTGAATGGATCTGAAGTCAGTGAGCTCCTGAGGAACCTGTCTGTGGTGGAGTTCAGTTTCTACTTGGGCTTTCCTGTGCAGCAAATTGCCGAACGTGAGTAGTTAATGGTCACAAAGATTGCAGAAAACTGATTTTGTGTGGTTGTCTTTGTAGTTTCACCATAATCTTCCACTGATATGTTAAAAAACATTAATTTCCTTAGCTTCTAATTTGGTTTTTCCATACCAATCTATATAACAATGCCTCTGATCATATATGCTTGACCCTGTGCAACTGTGACTGCGCTTAACCATGCCTGTGACTCTAGTATCAGCTCAGTTTTCAGTTTGCAATGGGAGGGGATGAAGAAGCGAAATTGGAATGCTTGTCTACACACAGCTAAGACTTCTGCTTTGCCTGTGAGAGAAGAAAATTAGATTGTCTCATTTCTGGCTGTGGTCTCAATCTCTCAAATATGCATGTCTTATTGTCACTTAGTCCTATCGTTCTTAGCTTGGTATGCACTTGACCCCAAATTTTAAAATGTTAACACCCCAACAAGTCTGTGTTTGACAGGACCGAGAGGGCATTATGATTTATTTCTGACTGAGCTACAGCTTCTGATACCTAGGTAATATTATGGACTATGGCTTTCTGGCTTGAAAGCTATATCTGATCATACAGAGTAGTCCTAGATTAGTTCACCATCAGTCCTGACTGTTAATATGTGCGCATTGTCACTGTGGCCATGAATGTTTTGTTTCTGACCCTGCCTGTTGGGAATAGGGGCTGATAAGCTTCTGTACTTGAGTCATTCATTAGTTTTTGAATCAAATCCTTCACTACATTATATTCATGGCTGGTTGCTTTGTTTAATTTCTTTGCTGAAAACCCATATCCTGATGCTTCAGTGCTATAGGATAATGAAATGAGAACAGAATGTATACCCAGAGCAATATATCCTGAAAGACATGCTGCCTGGTGATTAGAAACCTTATAAAGCATCCAAGAGCTCTATCCTTTGTTTTGGATTTTATAGTATGTACATGTAATTTTAAAAATAGCCTTTTTAGCTCCATGAGGCAGGGACTGTCTGATAGGCTATGCCCACACAGGAAAATATCCTATGGCAGAGAGCTTTAGAGCACAGGTTAGTGGATTCATGCTCATGCTGTGGGCTTAGGTTCATGCTAAAATTAGCAGTGAAGCTGTTCAGGGTCAGTCTGGAGTCTGGGCTTTGAGATCATGCACCCTCACTGGATTTCAGAGCTTGGGTTCCAGACTGAGGGCAAGTATTGCTATTTGTAGCTCCACAACACAAGCCACACAATACCAAGCCAGTTGCTTTGGGCTCTGAGACTCCCTGCTTTTTTTCTCCCTTCTCTCCTGCGTGTGACCCCCGACTGATTTTTCTGCAGGTCAGCAGGCCAGCACCCAAAAAAGGTTCCCCAATCTCTGTGTGCGTGCACAAAGCCTAGTATAATGGGATTGTTTCCTGATGGGGGCCTCTAGGAGCTACTGTAATTCAAATAAAAATGCAAATAAAGTAGGGCAGTGTTTCTTAACCTAGAGCCCTGCGGGGGCTGAGGGGGGGAGGAGAACGCCATGACACAGCACCGTCCCCCCTCCCACATCCTGCACAGCAAGCAGGAGGCTGCCAGGGGCAAAGTTCCACAGCAGAGGGCAGGAGTAGCATGGCAGTGGGTGGAGGGGCAACTGAAGTGCCAGTGCTTGATAGTTTCCTGGACAAACCAGTCAGGATCACCTGTCAGAGGCTGCAAGATGTACTGGTAGATCCCGATCTGCTGGTTAGTGAGCACTGCTCTAGTTTCTACCCTAGTAAGGAGGAGCGGATGGAAGATAAAATGTAAGGATAGGATCTGATGCCAAGCAGTCAAATGAAATAGAGTCCCTTTCAGTTATATCACATATAGGGTTGCCAGGTGTCCAGTTTTCTACTGGACAGTCCGGTTTTTGGGCCCTCTGTCCAGTAAAAAAAAATCCAGAAAATACCGGACATGTGCAATGTCCGGTATTTTCTGGTTTTCCGGCTGAGCGCCAGATGGAAGCCTGGATGGGGTGGGGGAAGTGTCAGGAAGGCAGGGCGCAATAGACACTGGGAGCCTCTGGTTACGTGTGAGGAGGAGGAGGAGGGGCAGCCCAGTCCATGCTCCTGTGCGCTGCTCAAGCGTGTGTTGGAGCTGCAGCCGGACTGACTCATGCAGGACCGGCGCACCCTGAGATCTGCACAGCCCGCGTCAGTCCCGGCGGCTGATTCGCTCCCCCGCCCCCTCCTAGCTGCCCGGTTTGTTGATTCTCCCTGACTTCTCTTCCCGGTCTTCCCTAGCCAGTCCCTCCCACTCTTTCCCCCCTTCCTCCCTTCTCCTTCCTCCCGTCGCCAGCTCTGCCTCACTCTGGCTGGTTCCTGCTCCAGATCTTCCCCGGCCAGCCCCGCTGCACCCTCAGCCAGTCCTTCTTCCGGCGGCCAGTTCTCCCCTCCTCCTCCTCCTCAGCTCCCCCGGCCAGCTCCACCCCTGCCGGCCGCCCTCCTCCCTCCCCGATATCCTGCGGCCAGCCCTGTTTCACCTGACCCCTCCTTCCTCCCCCCACCGACCAGCCCTGCTTCCCGTCGGCCCCCCCATCTCTCCCAGCCAGCCCCGCTGCCCCCTCCCCCATCTCTGTTTTCCGCCTTCCCCTCCTCCCAGCCTGCACCGCTCCCCGGCCCTGGCCGGTCCCTCCTCCCGCCCCTCATGAAGCATGTCCGGTATTTTTTTTATGACTACCTGGTAACCCCAATCATAGAATGGCATCAAGCTAAAAAATGACAGTTTTAAAAGTATTTCTGTACAAATGGTAGACATCTTTAAGTACTAAGAACAGTTACTGTGTTGCAGCCATAGCATTGTAGAATTGTAATGCAGATGCCTCTTACAGTGATCAAAGAGGTTTTTCTGTTGTTGTAGGTAATCCACCTCTCAGAGCGGTGGTAGCTAGTTTGACTGAAGAATTCTGACCAGAACCTAGCTGAAGCTACATGAGGATTACGTTAATCTAACTATAATGCTCTGAGAGTGTGAATTTGCCACATTTCCTGGAGTGATGTATCTTCGATCCTGTCCTTACAAGGGAGAGACTGACTTAGATTGACTTAAGTTTCAGGTATAGGCTAGGCTCTGATTTTAACTGTAGTATAGTGGATGAGCGGAGATGAGATTGGGTATTGATACAAAGTGTTCATGGTGCCATCAGCCAATTTGATTTAGACAGCCGTAGAGGTGCTTGAGCTGTGGCACTGTTGAACAATTGACAGGGCAGTTCTACACTACAATCTTACATTGGAATATCTTAGTATAACTACACTATTATACCAACCTAACCCTCCATGTAGATAGTGCCAAGGCACTGAGACATCTGCTCCTGTAGACACAGCTACCAGCTCTTGTGGGGGTGGCTTAACTACACTGGTGGGAGATGCTCTTCTGTCTCCTAGTAGCATCTTCACTAAACCATGTGTAGTGAGCAGGGATGGCTGCTCACTGACCCTGAGGAAGGAGAACCCCTCTCTGAGCCCAGATGGGCTAAGCTGGAGTTTGCCCTTTTAAGACGCAACCAGTGGGAGGGGCAGGAAATATAAAAGCCAGGCCCAGAAGCCGGCTGTTAGAGGGAGCAGAGGCCTACCCTGAGAAGACTGAGGAGCCGGCTGGGGCGGATGCCTGGCCTGGACCACCAGGCCCTGGCCTGGAGGATGAGACCCTTTTCGCCCTACATCTAGTCTGGGACCATACAGACCCTGGGGACCTGCTCTGACCAGGGGAACAGGTACAACCAGAGGAGGAGTCTGGAAGTGGCCATAGGGAAGAACGGATGATCACGTGGATCTGATCACCCTTTAAGCTGGGTCAGCGGGCTTTGGTATGGATTCCCTGCTGACCCCAGTGGCTGTCAGGCTGCCACTGCTAGAGCCTTGGGCTGGGACATGGTGGAGTACAGAGGGCCCATGTCCTCCCTGCCACCCGTGCATGTGGCAGTCTCCTCCTTTCCACTTGTGCTGCAGAAACTGTTTGTGTGTCTTCCCCTGAACCAGGGCCTGGGTCGCCATTTTGACTGTGGGGAATTGTTCGTTTGTTGTCCCACCTTCTGGCCCTGTTTTTAAAAGGGCCACCGGGCTAGGACGTACAGGCCCGAGCACTGGGCAGGGACTCAGGACCAAACAAGAACTCTTACACCATAACAGTGGCACAGCTGCAGCAGTGCAGTGTTTTAAGTGTAGACCTGCCCTATGTTTTCCTGATCCTTTCATGTATCCTTTGCAAGGTTTTCAGCCCAGGGCTTCGCAGCTGAAGGATTAGAGTACTTTTTCCATTGTACCATCAAGATCAGGTTATCAAGGATTTGTTTTAGGTTTCTAGTCCAGTTAATTCTATAAGATGAGTATTAAGCATACATTAACTTATTTTCAATCGCTAATTGTAAAAAAGGACATTACATTGAGTGTCAAAACACAAGTCACCTTGCTTAAAGAAAGTAATTAAATACTCTTAAGAGTTCAACTTTTTATTTGCCATTGGCAGATGGTTAATTGTCTTGTGATCTTGTTCTTCCTGGGCTTTGGAAAACACCAGTGCAGTTGCAGTTTACACATTTTTTGCAACATGATTATTTTTAGATTAAGGTAAGTGAATACATTACCAGAGCAAAGAGATCTCCAACCTTTTAGCTCAGTAATTTCCACACTTCTGTACCCTTTCAGCAGTCTGATTTGTCTTTCATACCACCATATTCCACTTCACTTAAAAGCTACTTGCTTACAAAATCAGACATAAAAATACAAGTGTCACAGCATGCTATTACTGACAAGTTGCCCACTTTCTCATTTTTACCATGTAATTATAAAATCAATTGGAATATAAGTATTGTACTTACTTTTCCAAGCACAGTGTCTATATAGAGCAATATAAACAAGCATTGTCTGCATGAAATTTTAGCATGTACTGACTTCACTAATGCTTTTTATGTAGCCACTGTGAAATTAAGTAAATATCCAGGCGAGTTGATGTATCCCCTGGAAGACCTATGCATATTCCCATGGGCACTTGTGCCACTGTTGAGAACCACTGTATCCACTCATCCTTTGTTTTAGAAGAACTCTACGGCTCTCTCTCAATATAGTATGTAAAAAGCAGAGCACTTCCTATTTGTACGTTGCAAGTGGAATTTTTAGAAATTTATGTAAAATCTAATTCAAATGCATAAATAGCCATATTCTGGTACCCTTACACACATTGACCACTCCTGTATTTCACAGTAGTGGCCCTATTGCAGTATCAGTGCCACTATTTGTGGAGCGCAAGATGCTTCTAAATTGGAATGAGGTTGTCAGCAAATGTTGAATTTGAAGCCAGGTGTTTTTTTGCATAGTGATATTTAACTTAAACAGAAGAAACTAAAGAGTAAATTATTTCACTGTAGAGTATGAAAGCGCACTGTGAAAAAATGAAGTTTAGGAGAAAAGTGCTATATATCTAGAGAGGCTCTTCTGCTTTTGCATTAGGGGAGAGGCTTTTTGTAGTAAGTCACCAAGTTCTGGAAGGTGACATTTATGAAAGCAACTATAGTGTACTTAGAGAGAAGCCTTAGCCTTAGCTTTCTACTTTGCAAATGAGACACACAAAGTAAATTAGAAAGTTAATAATTGATTTGTTTCTTTGAGTGCCTACAATAGTAGCACTGGAACTAATTATAGTGTAGTGTTTAGAACACAGAATTGGAAGTCAGGAAATCTTGATTTTTATTCTTTACTCACCTTGTGACATAGGCCAGTTTAATTGTGTGTGTCTCACTCTCTCCATCTTTAAAATGGGTTTAAAAATTAGTCTTTGTTAAACACTTTAAGAACTTTAGATGATTCATGGAAAACTTTGACAAAGTTTTGCCTGCCTCCTCATTCCTTCCATGAAGTTTCTATCTCTTTTCAGAAAAACTAGTCCCAGCCTCTGACTTTACATATTCATCAATGCCTCTTTACTCCAGTGAGGAATCTGGGGTGAAATCCTAGACCCACTGAAGCTGATGGAAGTTTTTTCATTAACACGAAGCCAAGATTTCGCCCCTGAAGCTTAGGTTTTCCAGGAGGCTAGTCATTTTGACAAAACTTGGGCTGTTGAACAAAATAAAACCAAATAGCCACAGGATTTTTGTATGGAATTAATTTATGATTTTCATAAATCCAATTTGATCTTCATAGCTTTTAATAAAAACAATGAGGAGCCTTGTGGCACCTTAGAAATTAACAGATTTATTTGGGCATAAACTTTTGGTGTTAAAACTTGATTCAATGCATCTGATGAAGTGTTTGTTACCCATGAAAGCTGATGCCCAAATTAATCTGTTAGTATTTAAGGTGCCACAGGATTCCTCGTTTTTGTAGATACCAACTAACACGACTACCCCTTAGACAATTTTTAAGATATAGGTTATTTTATTATCACTTGGAATACAAAGTAGGTACATTCAGTTTTCTCTTTTACACTTAAATCTTAACATTTCCTATCTGAAAGAATGAGATGCTCCCTTCCTCAAAAAGCCATGAATGAGTTCACCTAGAATCATCCACTGTACAGTGTTAGCAAGCAAAATACCATCTTCCAATGAAGACAAATTAGTGAAACAGGCTTTCCCTAATATTTCCAGTGGCAAAGCTCTTGGGGTTTAGGTTAAATATTTTAGGTAAGTAATCTGACCTCTTAACTCAGACATAGGAACCAAAAAAAGTGTGTCGAGAGCAATGTCTTTTTGTCACTTACATATAGTACTAGAGTTATATCGTCAACTAAGATGTTTATTGACAATGTGAATTATGAAACAGCCTCTTTTCTTGTTTTGTGCTATCAAGTATACAGTTTTTACAGATGATGTTTTCTCCCCTATCCCATTTTTCCCTGCAGCCTTTCGTTATCCTCAACTCAATGTGTCTCAGTCAATGAAAACTTCCTGGGTGAGAACAGGTATGTACATTATATAATGGTAGATAATTGTGTGATCATTTTTGTTAGCTAGGACCTGGATAATGTGATATTCGAGGTAACTACTATATTTAGGTCTGAATAAACTCCAGAATCAAAGAACAAATAACCTGGAACTGCAGGGAAATGCACTTTTTGTGCACAGAATGAACTGTTGCAATTCCTTGTTTATTGACTCAAAAATTAATTTATATTTAAAATGCAGTTCATTTAGAGTACAGTATCACAAATCAGGTATACAGAGGGTGCAGTCTACACTAACTGATATTTAATTTTGATTTTTTAAATGTTTTTTTTACTTTTAATATTTGATTTATTTATGGTACCTCACACAGAAAGGCTATGTCACAGAATGCAAAGAGATGGCATATAACTTAAATAATTTTAGAGACTGTAATGCAGCTCCATTTCCATTTCCTCCTAATTAATTCCTAGCAAATCTCTCTAGTTTAAGCTAACTGACCTAATTTGCTCTGAATATAATCCTAAACCAGTAGGAGGTCATGCTTTCAGTAACTATGCTCTTCAAGTGTAGAATATATTTCCTGCTATTATTTGTGATTCTCAATCTATTTGAATTTTAAAAAGGTGAAAATATTCTCTTCTATTTATTGTTCTTTATCACTGATCATTTATATTGCTGTTTAATTCTGAGGTACTTCATTTGTGATGAGAGCTGGTAGAAAGATATTTATTTTTTGTGGTTAAATATCTGGGGGGAGAGGGGAACCCAGAATTTCCAGGGAATTTTTTTCAATTGAAAAACTGAAACAAAAATGCTAATTTTGAGTATTTTAAAATAATTTTGACTTCAGAAGAATCCAAAAAGATACAAACATTGTACTGAATATCCAATCAAAAATGAAAATTTTAGCTAAAAATATAAACAATTTTGTTGAATTTTTAGTAAAATCTTTTTTAGTTTTTTAACTTAAAAAAAAATTGACCAGAAAAAATTGACCTCTGTGAAAAATTTTCTGCACTTTCATAAAAAAAGTTTTCACCAGCACTGTTTGTAAATTATATCTTTGATTCATTCATTTCTGTTGCTAAAAAGGACACAGATTGAACTTCTGTAGTCCAGCACCCTCGGGACCTGATTTGTACAGCTTTGGGACTGATCAGAAACTAACACCATTTTATGTGGCTGAATCAGATTCAGTTAAATCATAGGGGTGGAATAAGTAATGGGAGTCATCTTAGAAGGCAAGGGAGTGAAGCAGTGGTCCCTCTAGCCCTGGAGGGAGTAAGAGATGTGAATGCTAGTGGGAAGGGGGTCATTTTAGAAGGTAAAATAAAAAAAGAACAAGTTAAAAATCACCTAGAAAAGTTAGATGCCTGCAAGTCACCAGAGCCTGATGAAATGCATCCTTGAATACTCAAGGAGCTGATAGAAGAGGTATCTGAGCCTCTAGCTATCATCTTTGGAAAATCATGGGAGACAGGAGAGATTCCAGAGGACTGGAAAAGGGCAAATATAGTACCCATCTATAAAAAGGGAAATAAGAACAACCCAGAAAACTACAGACCAGTTAGTTTAACTTCTGTGCCAGGGAAGATAATGGAGCAAGTAATTAAGGAAATCATCTGTAAACACTTGGAAAGTGGCATGGTGATAGGGAACAGCCAGCATGGATTTGTAAAGAACGAATCATGTCAAACCAATCTGATAGCTTTCTTTAATAGGATAACGAGTCTTGTGGATAAGGGAGAAGCGGTGGATGTGGTATACCTAGACTTTAGTAAGGCATTTGATACAGTTTCACATGATATTCTTATCAATAAACTAGGTAAATACAACTTAGATGGGGCTACTATAAGGTGGGTGCATAACTGGCTGGGTAACCCTACTCAGAGAGTAGTTATTAATAGTTCACAATCCTGCTGGAAAGGTATAACAAGTGGGGTTCCACAGGGGTCTGTTTTGGGACCGGCTCTCTTCAATATCTTCATCAACGATTTAGATATCGGCATAGAAAGTACGCTTATTAAGTTTGCAGATGATACCAAGCTGGGAGGGGATAGGTTCATAATTCAAAATCTGGAGGATAGGTTCATAATTCAGAATGAGCTGAACAAATTGGAGTAATGGTCTGAGGTAAACAGGATGAAGTTTAATAAAGACAAATGCAAAGTGCTCCACTTAGGAAGGAACAGTCAGTTTCACACATACAGAATGGGAAGTGACTGTCTAGGAAGGAGTACGGCAGAAAGGGATCTAGGGGTTATAGTGGACCACAAGTTAAATATGAGTCAGCAGTGTGATGCTGTTGCAAAGAAAGAAAACATGATTCTGGGATGTATTAACAAGTGTGTTGTGAGCAAGACACGAGAAGTCATCCTTCTGCTCTACTCTGCGCTGGTTAGGCCTCAGTTGGAGTATTGTGTCCAGTTCTGGGCACCGCATTTCAAGAAAGATGTGGAGAAATTGGAGAGGGTCCAGAGAAGAGCAACGAGAATGATTAAAGGTCTAGAGAACATGACCTATGAAGGAAGACTGAAAGAATCGGGTTTGTTTAGTTTAGAAAAGAGAAGATTGAGGGGGGACATAATAGCAATTTTCAGGTATCTAAAAGGGTGTCATGAGGAGGGAGAAAACTTGTTCATCTTGGCCTCTGGGAATAGAACAAGAAGCAATGGGCTTAAACTGCAGCAAGGGAGGTTTAGGTTGGACATTAGGAAAAAGTTCCTAACTGTAAGGGTAGTCAAATCCTGGAATAAATTGCTCAGGGAGGTTGTGGAATCTCCATCTGTGGAGATATTTAAGAGTAGGTTAGATAAATGTCTATCAGGGATGGTCTAGACAGTATTTGGTCCTGCCATGAGGGCAGGGGACTGGACTCGATGACCTCTCGAGGTCCCTTCCAGTCCTAGAATTCTGATTCTATGCTCCTGGAATCTGTTCCACAACAAGAAAGAAGAGGAGAGGGGATAGTTGAGAGAGAGGCGGGGGGGGGGGGGGGAGGAGGGAGAAGGGGAGACTGAGATAAGGAGCCTCTCATCTTTGTGAGAGAGAGATCAGGGAATGGGGGTGTTCAGTAAGAGCGGGTCAAGTTAAAACCGCCTGAAATGGGAATGCCATGAGGAATTCTTTGGACAACACCGTTATGGCAAGAGGCTTCCACAGATATGGCTTAAGGGGCCTACATTGGAAACCTCCTTTAAAAGGAGCATAGCAGGAGTGGGCTATGTGTTCCAGCCACCAGCTTGCTTGGAGACCAGAGTCAAAAAGGTGAGGTACAAAGTAGAAAAGCAGCTGCCCAGCACAGATAAGCCCTAAAGAATTTAGAACCTTACCTGTGTATGGTTACTTCCAAGTTAGTACATGGGCCCATGGACGTTAGACCCTGTCTGGATCCAAAAAGGCTGCTGCTGATGGCATTGCTCAGCGTGGTATTCCTTCATGGTGTTTAATGTCATCCCTTTAACTGAAACTGGCTTGACTGCTCTACAGCACTTGCCTCCCGGATTGTCACAGCTACTCATGCTAACCAGTTTCTGTGCAGTAGAGGACTTGTAGACTTAGGCTCAGGGCTATCTGAGACGAGAAACAGCAATCACAATATACTTTCTCCTTACCGTTCTGTTCTTTCTATCCTATTTTATCATCCTGTTTATATCCCCTATCCATATTCACCACTGACTCTGTGACGTGTGAACTGAAAATTATGGTTAACATTGAAAGCAAGTAAATCAGAATTGGTTATAACTTTGAATTCTTTATTCCCTTCAACTTGTGTTTTGATTATGTGTTATGTTTTCATATATGTAGCTTTTTTGGAGATAAGGTCGGTCCCTCGTTGCATTTGTTCTGGACCAGTCTAGCTCCCATGAGGTTCAGCATTTTTTTTTTTCCTTTTAATTCCCCATCTTCCATTGCAAGGTGCAATTTCCACCTGAGCTGGGAGGGATTAGTGAGTGAATATTTCAAGGCCATGCTTAAATTGTCCAGCAGAGGGCACCAGAAAATGATCCAAGACCTACAATTGAAGTTGCATAAAACACACTGAGAACTAATGCTTCCTTCTAATTTGTTAAACTCATCCTTCTAATTTGTTCTTGTTTTTTTTTTTAATGTAGTTCTTCTGGGTGTTGTCACTCAGCAAATTCAAAAGGAAGTGTTTCAGGCTGAGATGGAGCGGAAACTGGCACAGCTGTTCAATGAGGCATTAACCAGAGCGCGAATATGGAAACGGGCCACGATTTCAGGGAACATCATTGTGCAGGTACTAACAGATCAGAGATGGGATCTGTGTGCGCATGTGTGTGTAAGCAAGAATAAACTATTCAGACAATAAATAATATTTAGCTTCAGGGAAGGAAGAGGTGGAATGAAAGCATCTGTCTTATGCGACTGATACATAAATCAGGTTCTGCTACTTTCTTTTCACTGCCTTGTTGCCTTTTGAACTATTACCTGTGGTCATAGTGAAAACTACTGGTTGTAAATGTAAAGTAAGTATTGTGATTCTAAAAACAATCCTGAGAAATAGCTCTTAAAAGCAGCCTACTTTAAGAACTGACTGAGTTTAGTTGAGGTGTTACAAAAAGAAGAACCAATGCTGTTCTGGATCAAAGATTGCTCCCTGTGTAACCCACACACCTAGTGCCATGTAGTGGCACTTAAACCACTTGCAGCAAGAGATAAGAACAAGGGAGCTCTAGAGCCTAAGCTGAGAGCTCAAGCTGTAGAGGCTCTTATACTCAGCTCCAGAGGTCCCAGTTCAAATGTGGCCAGTGGCAGTTACACCTGCTGCTCAGTTGTTTTTTTTTTTTGGGGGGGGGGCACCACATGACTCTTAAAATATTTCTAGGTACTCTGTCGTGTTTTGTAACAGTATGGAAGTATGAAATAGGCTGAGTTCTGGCTAGTATATATGCTATGCAGGTAGAAGACCTTGCCAAACAAAAGAACTTATTACACTTTTTAACTGCCTGTTTGGTCTGATGTGCTCGGTCATAGTAGTTGCAGTGAGAGAAAAAAATAACTCCACCACACTTGGCATCCAGGAAGCCCCTCCTATGCTGTAATATCTGGAAATGGGTGGTTCTCTATACCCTCACTGTGGCAGCTGTGGTTAGCTTAAGCAAAACACAAGTTCTGGCTGAAAAGATTTGAAAACATAACCTTTTCCCTTAGATTTCTAGCTGTCACAGATGGTCCTTTATGCACCAGATCCACAAAATGAAACCCAGTTTACCTTTTTAATAGGGAGGTTGGTTAAAAATAACGTTGCCAGCTAATCTATCAACATTTGACCTCACAGTTACTGGACAGGCAGTTGAGACCTATCATTTTCTTTCAATATAAACCTGCAGTTTTCCCTCCTGTTTTAATTTCCAGATGTTTGAGCGGGTTTGGCCTAAAAGAAGTATCTGTTCTAGTAGAAATTTCTTTTGCACCATTATGGTGCACTGTGAATACAGTGCCCTGTTTCAGATTTTCAGTTCTTCCTATTGCACATTATTATCTTTCGGCTTCTTGATATAAAATAAGCCTTACATTTTACCCACGAAGATGTTGTTACATTGAATATACATACAGTCGGGCTGCATGTAAAAAGTTACAGTTTTATCCGTTAGGTAGTAAATCATGTCCAGGTTTGTTTGCATTCCCAGATTGAGAGAGAGATCCCTTTCTAGTTGTAGCATTGTATTTTACAGTGGGAGAACACACCGCTTTACTCAGAGAGGTGGCTTTAGTTCTGCTGTATTCTGTGGGCCAAGTCTTAGGTCAGGTCTGCACTTAAAAAATGTAGCTCAATCTAGCTATGCTGCTTAGGACCAGCTACCACCTCTTGGAGAAGTGGGTTATCCACGTTGATGGGAAAACCTCTTCCGCTGATATAGGAAGCATCTGCTTTAAGGTGCCCTGTAACATCACAGCTGCGTTACAGACATGGCCCTAGTCTCCAATCCTGTTCCTTTGCGCTGCTTCACTGGAGCTATCAATCTTCCTTAACAGGGCAGCAGCTGGAGTCCCCTAGTGATGAGCCAACATAGCCTCCCACTGCACCTTGCAACCGTTGCTTGGTTCCCTAAGGATACCCAGCCTTTCATCACCACTTTTATCAAACTTCATCACTGCTTTTACTCAGCACAACATAGGACAACATCAAACCTCCATAGCCAATTGTGTTAGGCAAGGTGAAGGAGTGTGTTGAGAAGGGGGCGGTTGAAGGAGGGAAAAGTTTCAATAGTGGTGCATGGGACTTGTAATAATGTTAAAGTATGTGCCTGTAGGTGAAGGAGGAGAAGATATATACTGCCAGGGAGGTTAACTTTTCATATCCTTGCTTTTGTGGGCTAGTGTCAGGCATGTTGTGTATGTATCAGCTCTGACCTCTTCACAGTGAAGTTCTGTATACTTTATATATCATGTTTCCAACAGCCTTTTTGGAGCATAAGTGACACCTGGAGTCCCCTCATGTAGTGGCTGACAATTACCTTGCCTTATCTCCTGGGTCACCTTCCTAACTATCAGAAAGTGGACATGTTTTGTTAATTTTTTTTGTTTTACATTCAGTTGTTTGCCAGTACCCATTTAGAAGATACACAGGGGAGAATCTTTTTGAAAACACAACTCTTCATGTGTCTTCACCCAAATTTGGATTTACAATCCTAGGATGAACATGGAGTTATAACAACAAAGAGTCTTTGTAGCATGTTAAAGAGTAACAGATTTATTTGGCTGAAAGATTTTGTGGACAAAAGCCCACTTTATCAGATTCATGGAGTGGAAATTACAGAGGCCTCTCTACTCCTCTGAAAATTGCCATGCAATTCTAGTCTTCATGCTATGTGAGTGAGAATTCTGGAGCACATACTTTGAGCCTGCATGTAATACAACATGAACATTTTTTCTCTCTACCTACCTGCAGTGTTTTTTCTTCTGTAAGCAAGAGTATCTAGTCCAGTGCACTGTTTCAGTAATGTGACTTATATGTCTTCCCTCCCCGGCCCTCAGACCACATCTTAGACTGTGAAACTTTGCAGTGTTCCCCTCAAAAATGATAACGTTCTTTTGAGTTGGACTGCTCTTTGCAGATAGCCAGTTAATGTAGTAATTGGGTAACCTTGACGTTTTGAGCATCATCAGCTGTTTTAATAAAGGAGTAAGAAGCATCTTTTCATAAGAATTGTTCTTTTAATGTTCGGAATATAGAGCTACCACATCATCTCCCTGTCCTGCCTCTTGCTGCAGTTCATTAACAGGATCTGCTAGAGCAGCAGAATTTTAGTATATACAGTGATGCCCTAGGTTTGCCATGTAATGATTAAAGATGAGGTGGCAGAAATGTAGGCATGAGCCCAGATTCCTCAGCCCAATAAAACTACTCCGCACCGTTTTGAGGATTCCACTGGTGTAAGGGACTCCAGGTGTTGCAGAGTAGGCCCTGTGCCATCATGCCCAGCCCTGGCATAGTGGGGCACATGTTGGAGACCAGGCTGTCTGAAGTGTTGTTGCATTCCATTTGTCCATTGACTACAGAACGGTCCTTGGGGCCTGTTGCAAGTTGTGGTAACATCATGCCTCCCACTTCAGCTGAGGATAATGGGGCATAGACATCAATTCTCAGGTGCAATAAACCTCTAAATTTTGCCGCAGCAGATTCTGCAGTTTCCCATGAATAAGACCGTGAACTGATTTGGAGAGAGGTGGGTGTGCCCGTCCAGAAGACACCATGACGCAATTAACAAAATGACCAGTCTGTGCATGTTTTTTATGTTCAGCCTTTCTCTTATACTGTAGGGTAGCAGCATGTAGGCCTGCCAATGAGGGAGGAGGAGAGCAAAGGGGGTATCTGACCCAGGGCTCAGCAATTCAAAAGGGCACAGGACTTCCAGCCACTACTACTATGACAGCAGTGGTGGCCGGAGCTTCGGGACCTTTAAATGCCACTTCAACCCCAGGCAGTGCTCTCCTGGCAGCGCTGAAGGGTTGGTGTGGGGGGGGAGGGGGATGTATCCTTTAGCCCAGCCCTCTCTTCCTAATGCCCTACCCCTTTTGGGAGCACAGTACTGCCATCTTCCCCCCCCCCCCCCCACACACACACACCTTGCCCAGGGGTCCTGCAATTCTGCTGCCTCTCCCCTCCCCTTCACCCTGGCAGCTTGTGTTGCAGAACATTATGCATTGTTCTGATAGCTCTGCTATCCTACCAGCCCTCAATAGAGTGAAATAAGAATGCAGACTGCCATTTGCACTACACTGTTTGTTGTTTCAGTTCGGAGGACATTTGTCCACTGCAGACTAGACTGAGACCACACATTCATTTCACTTGTGACAAGCCACTTTAGAACTGAGGTGTAAGGCACTTCATATTAAAACACTACAGCACTGAGCACTGTGGAAAGTGAAGTGCTTTCAGGGAAGATGAGGAAATTGTCAATAAATGCTGTCACCATCTTTGTTTTTCTTTTCTATGCTGTGAAAGCAGAACGGGCACCATTGGGGGCATGGGGAGGGATATTTGATTTCTTAATAAATATGTTTATCAAAGAACTTACCTGGGTAAAATCACCTTTTTTAAGCTAAACACTTTTGAACCTTTCATAAAAATGAGAGACTTGGACTGACAGTGTCTAAATGACTCCTCTTTTCTCCTTCCATTCTTTCATCTGAATTGCTCATATGGTAGCACTTTCTTTTAGATAGGTGCCTAAAGCCATAACTAAACACAGGATTTACTCCTTACAGCTACTTATTACAGTAATTACTCGTTTAACATGTGCCCGCTTAACATGTTTTCACAATAACACGATTTTTTTTTAGGGAACATTTTTCAAATAACACGACCGTCCTCGAAATAACATGAAAATAATCAAGTAGTGGACTACTTCGCATGGCAGTATAATTTGGTGAAAACAGTGGTAATACTCATGAGTGGATGAATTCACATGGTCACAGTGCTCCTCCGCTCACTCACATGTTTATCTTTGTGTTTTAACAAACCACGGTGACTTGTGTTGCTAGATATCTAATGTTGACATTGACGCAACAAAAAAATTGACACAGCCACCATCGCCTGAAACGCAACTTCCATCTTTTCCATTATTTTTAATGGGAAAATTGACCCCGCATAGCACATTTTTGCTTAGCACAAACATTTTCAGAAACACATCTATAGTGTTAAATGAAGAATTACTGTATACCCAACACAATCCCATCTATTTTTATAGTGTTTCATAGAAAATTTCACCTTTTATAGCTTCTTCATGCAAATGCCTGGCCTGCTCTGAGTAGGTAACATTACATCATACAGATTTAAAGACACTTGACATTTTTATGAGTAGACTGTCATGTCAGCTCTCATGCACTTTTACGAGGCAGGAGGCCATTATGCACTATTTAAAAAAACCCAGATGAAGCTCATATTACAATAATACTTAATTGACTTTAGATTGAAATGTGTTTCTTTTGACTGCTGTAGAGAACAAAAAGGTGAATCCTAGAAAAGAATGGCAATTAAGGCTGTTGCACAAAGTGACAAGAGCAATAATGTTCTCAGGAAAACTACAGAACTGTTAACTAATATTAACCATGTGAGTTATTTATCTAGGAATCAGTATGAGAAAATAATAATTATATAGCTATGGCAGCAACATTGATATCGTGATTGGGTTCCATTTTTTCACCTCAGTGTTATTAATGCATCCTTCCCATATTGGAAGCACATAATCTCTAAATAAAGATTGAGGTTACTTGGGATTTTTATATTTTTTATAGAAACTTTTTAAGAATTTTCACTCTGACTTTTTGGTTAGAGTGCTTTTGCTAAATTTGTTACTAGCTGGTGATCCACCTGTTAGTTTACTGCTTGAAGAGTCCTGGTTTGATGAACCAGAGTTTGTTCACCAGAAAAGTAGTGGCAGCTGAGAGCCTGAGGGACCCATCCAGCACATGGAGGTGTTCCTGGCAGGAGTGTTTGGGTGGATTTCAGAAGGGAACTGTAGTGTTTCCATGTATCTTAGACTTCCCGTAATGCCTTCAGCTAGAGCCAAAGTCCTCACTCCCCTCTGCCTTTGACTGTTGGACAAACTTCTTCTGTTTTGGCAAACCAGATCTCCAGCTGGCAAAATAGAGGTGGTTTGCTGGCTGGCGTAGCTGCAACAGGAAAAGACCTTGTAGCTAGCTCTCTATAAATGTATTTACTTGTCCCTCCCTCCCTCCAGCTGATCCCTCCCAATATGACAAGGGTCCACTTGTGTGCATCCAATTGCAGGACCAGGGTCTGAATGCCAATTTGGATGAGTATTTGATTCTAGTCACACATACTGAAACACATGGACCCAACAAGATTAGTGAAGGTCTGACACAGCTGCCAGCATTTACATTGCACCAATGTATTTCTTGGCTTTGAAGGTTTATGTCACAACTTACTCAAACCTAAAGTAGACTTTGTGTGTTGCTCATTTAACATATGGTCCATGCCGGAATGCCTGCTAAGTAATTCAGATCATGATGTAGTTGGACTTAATTGCATTAATGTTTAAATCCTATTTTTGATAAAACAGAATATCTCTTTGTACTTTTTTCCTGTGGGATGTATATAATTCAAAAACAGAAGTAATCCTGCTGTTTACTAGCAAATTGGCAACTGATTATAGGATATCTTGGCTTGCCGACACAGCATAAATGCTTTGAGTTCCTCCACTACCTAGATTTTCCTACTATAATTTATGAACTGGAATTGGTTGCCATGGCAACACTATTCACTGACCTATGGTACTCTTTTGGAAACATTTTTTAAAATTAATTTTTACTGACACTGGAACAAAGTACAGCTTTTAGTCTGCAGAGGTTAAAGCATGTGTCTCATATTAAACAGAGAAAATGTGATTTATGCATGCAGAAACTGAGTGAATTGCCCTGACGAGCTTTTTTAATGATTGAAAATCTTACTTTTTTCATATTCTTCCTCTGCCTCCTCCCTCACCCTCAAAGCATAGATATAAAACGCTTTCTCTTGCTTCTTAACACATGGAAAGCATCTCCATTTGTCTGGAAAATGTGCTTTTGTCTGGAAATTTCTATGCATCTGTGCTGTCTTTAGCATGCGAACGGACAGACTTTCACAGATTATAAGACAAAAATAATTCAAAATTGAACAGATGACCTCCCTGGGAAAATAGTGTGAGACTTATTACACAGAAACTATATGCATAGATAGATACACTGCAGACTATACTTTGTACTATGAAATATATCTAAAATAATACTTAGAATGTAAAAGTTGTAGAGAGATCCAGACTAGTAAATTGAGAATAGTTTAATAACACCTTACGAGATGCCACAAATGCCACAATCCCGTCACTGAAAAAGGCGGCTGTGTTGAGGGAGCTGTATATGCGGCCCACAATGATAAATAGTTTGAGAACCACTGAGTTGGTCTGGTACTCAGCTGGCAGAAATGTTGAGGGACAATGGGAGGGATATACTTTTATGGGTTTCTTTCTCCAATCTTCTGACCGAGAAGAAATCTGTCTTGTTTCAGTGTTAGAGCACAAAAACTAAAGAGTATATTCAAGATATATTTGCTTCAAGCTTATTAACACTCTTATAAGAAAGGATCTGTCAGTGACTTCATCGTAACTTGATGTTCTGAGATGGAATGCTATAGCTGATACAACTGTGTGAACTGGAATATTGTGATGCATTCCTTAATAACTGTTTGAGTATTGGAAGCTGGAGAGAGGAGAGGAGAGTAGTTTGTCTTGCTTTCATAAGCCCTGTTCCTGTAAACACTGAAGCATGTGCTTACCTTTAAACATGTGCACATGTGGTTGAAGGAATGACATTCTAAATCATCATTTGAGTACGTTGCTCATTAAAAGATAATTCTGTGAGGGAACAGTAACCATTGCCCTACTGTTAGGTTCTTTTCCTTTTCGCATTACCTGGGTTCAGCTTTCCATAGAATCATTCCTAGCATTTATTTCACCTACTTTTTTTAAACTGAAGGCACCATATAAATAGTTAACCAAAAAGTGGTTGAAATGTATTAGATTTAATTTTGCAAGGACAGCGTATTGATGTTCTCATCTACAATTTAAATGTTCATTGATTAGAAGGTATCTACAGAGCTGCTTCAGAACAGTTTCCTTTGACTAATGGCATTGAAGCTGCGCTGAAGGAATGGCTTAGTGTGTCACGTAAATTCTTGGCTTCTTACAGGAAGGTTAATTAGGAAAAAAAGTCATTTACAGCTTAGGTGCTCAGGTTGAAGACAAGCAAATGATTCATTTGAAACAAACAGAAAGCCTGCCTGTGCATATGGGTAACATGTCCACACAATTTGGGTCTAAATCAGTTAAACGAAGTAAAAAATAATTAAGCAAAGCAAAATTGGTGCTTCGCAAAGGGCAAATGAAACCAAATCGTAAATTAAATCAACCTCATGAACCCTTAAAGTATTACTAATTCCTGACATAACCCTCCCACTGCATTGCAGCCTTTAGCAGGGAATTAACTTTTTTACTTGACACAAATCTGAATCACTAGAAGTCTCCTACTGCCATTCCCAACCCAAACATCTGTGTTGCAGCAGTACCAAAGTTGTTTGTGCCAAGAGCTTCAGATGTGAACAAGAGCTTCAGATTTGCGCGCAAGCTGTTGTGCTGTGCAAAGGATTCATTCATTGTAAATAATTTACTCCTCAGTCACCAGGAAGTCATTTCTGAAGTTTTCTCTCTTTCCTGTAGTACTTGAATGTTGGCTTGTGTAAATAGGACACTGATTTAACATTGCATAGATGCAGTCATCCACAGGAATAGATGAAGCTTTCTGTTAATAACTGATTATTTCAATATGATTACTTGAGAGGTGATGTGTTGAGTTTTTCTTTGGGAGCAAATTATTATAGATTCATGATAAAAACTTAACAGTTTATGAGGTCCATGGTTCCTTAGGACTAACTAAAGTGTTGCTAGTTTCAGGGATATTTGCGTTCTTAGAAATAGTGTAGAATCAGGTCTTCTGTTGTCTCCTTAATACTCGTAATCTTGGAACTGTTTACACAACATGTCATTCTGTAGGTTTCTCTGTCAAATTTCAGGTTTTGCGGTGAGCATTTAGTACTGTACTTTGTGTCCTGGGGTGCATGGTCTGATGGATACTAAGATTTCACTTTAGCAGCAGCAGCATGTTTTCTCACCGTGATCTAATTTGGAGCCTTTTGCTCTTGAGTCATCGGGGTTTAGCATCAGTGGCAATTCAAAGAGAAGCACTGATTTTTCTCTAGGTAAAGTTGTTCTGATCGCCTTTCTTTTCAAGGAGTGGTCACTGTGGTGAAAACCTTAGAGCACAGAACTGTGTGAAGAAGGGATTAAATGTGGGAGGAATTAAAGGAAGGAATTGATTTTGTCATCATCTATTAATAAGGTGTCATTAACTAGATGTGCATGAGGAATTGAAGGAAGGAAAACTTTGTATTTTACGTTTGAAACATTCTTCTGTCTCTCTTTAGATTGTCAATGTGTCACAGCTAGAGGGGGCTGATCACCCTGTAGAACTGATCTATTTTGTGGAAGGTCAAAATGGAGAGAGGCTCAGCGCTGAACAGTCTTCAGATCTGATTAACAGAGTGGACATCCAGAGAGCTGCTATCATTCTCGGATACCGTATTCAAGACCCAGTTGCTCAACGTAAGTCCCACCAACTCTATGGCTGTACCACTGAAGACAAAAGGGAAACATGACCCTGGTTATGGAAATCCGGAGACTTCCCCAGAGCAAACTGTAATACGTATTATATTACTTCTGTACTGCATTAGAACGGGTCTGTGCAGTGCCTGCCTTGAAAGAATGGTCTATCAGGCAGAAGCATGACTTTAGAGGCCATTTATGCTGTTCCAGCCCCTTTAAGCACCATAATGGAGCTGGAGCAGGGTGAGGATCTCAACCATGAATTTCCAAAAAAAAAAGTAAGATAATGGGAAAAAGAATAATTGTGATTTGGAATATTTCCTCTTTGTGAAATATGCAAACCTATACAATTTAAACATGACTCTTTTTACAACCTCAACCTCCTCCCCTCCCCCCCCCCAAAAAAAAAATCCCAAACAAACCCGAAAACAAACCTACTTACTGTTTGAGTGAAAAGTGCAATTATAGTGGGAAATAATTGTTTGGGTCATACCACCTACCTTATGCCTTGATTGTCCTAGGTCTCATTTTTTATTACTGCTCCATGAATGACACGTGTAATTTTGATTTTGTCATCATCTATTAATAAGGTTTCATTAATTAGATGTGCATGAGCATCTGTATTGGAGATCCTTAGCACACCAACTCAATGAGAGTTGTGAGGAGCGAAAGTGAGATGGAAAATATTTAAATATTTACAGCCAGATGGCATTAAAATGCTGTGCATAAAAATTACTCTAAACTCTACACGGTGAGAGGGAGAGGTTTAAAATACATAGCATGTGTAATATAAACAATATAAAATCACTGACTAGATTTAAATCTATAATTAACTATGTATTTCAGTATAGACGATACACAGAAACATAGGGCACAGGACTGGAAGGGGTCTCATGGATCATTGAGTCCAGTCACCATCTATCTTAAACAACCATGTTTTATTATCCCATTAATAAAATAAGCAAACTCCATTTAAAACTAGTTAGTTTCTTTGCCCTCAGTGTGCCTATTGGAACATAAGACTTTGCTGTGTATAAATGAGGAGTGAATGACCTGATAGTACAAAGTATTTTTGCTTTGGTAGCAATAGCTAGAATAGTCAGGTATACTACAACATGTATCTGATCTACAAAGTCACTTGCAGAAATATTTTTATGGAAAACTAAGGGGCGGTGCACCCTACTCATTACACTCACCAACCCCCTGGGGCTGCACAAGACCCAGCTGCTGGGGAGGAGAGGGCCGGGAGTGACGCCAGCCCTGGCCTCCCCCTTCCCCTTCCCTCTGGCAGAAGCCCTAGCCTCTTGGCCTCCCCATTCCACTCCTCGCCCCGCCCCCCTCCCCAGGCTCTCGGGCCCCCCACCTGGCTGCAGCCAGCCCTGGCCTCCCCCCCCCATACTCCTCTCTGGTCTCTCGCCCCCCCCCCCCATTTCTCCCCCAGCTGCAGCCAACCCCCTCCCCACAGCAGCACGCGCTCTACTCCACAGGCCACCTCTGGCATGGATCCTCTGGGTTTTCTCTTCTCCCTGCTCCCCCGCAGGAAGCTGGCACTGACATGCTAATCTTATGAGGTGGGGGAAGGGTTTCAGGCTGGGGCTTCATTGGAGGCAGCAGTTCCCCACTGGGCCAGAACATCAGGGTCCCCACCACAGCGAGGAGCTGCTGCTGCCGCCGCCCCCTGACCCTCCTTCAGGGGAGCTTAGGATTGCCACGTGTCCAGTAATGACCCGGACAGTCCGGTATTTTCGCCTCCTGTCTGGTTTAAAAAAAAAAATCAGAAAATCCTGGACACCTAAAATGTCCGGTATTTTCTGATTTTTTTTTTCCCCTCGCCAGCAGGCGAAAATGCTGGACACCTGGCAACCCTACGACACACTTGGCAACTGGGCCCAGCCTCTGGCCTCCCCCCCGGGGCCCCGACACCCCCCTCGCCCCCGCATCCCCTGCTTACTTGGTTCTGCAAGGAAGCTGCATTTTGGCTTGATCAATAAAATAAAATGGCCGCTGGCAAAAAGCCTAAAGACTAAGGGTAAGCAATGCATTCCCTGGGTCTTAGTGCTCAACCTCTTCCCTGTTCCTGTCCCTATTCTGACTCTTCAGGCACTCTGAAAGGAGCCATGCTGTTTTAATGCTGTTTTATTATTTTTTTTCTTTGCTTAATAGCTTTCGGAGTCCCCCTTTTTTTTTCTCAACAGAACTTTTTCCCCGGTGTTTTTTTTGGGGGGGGGGAGGGAGAAGGGAAGAGTTCGGTATTTTTCATTAAATCATCTGGCAACCCTAGGGGAGCCTATCTTCCAGCAGTAGCCAGTGCCAGTTGCCTCAGAGGGAATGAACAGAACAGGTCATCATCAAGTGATCTATCCTATTGCCCATTCTCAGCTTCTGGCAAACAGAGGCTAGGGACACCATCCCTGCCCATCCTGGCTAATAGTCCTTGATGGACCTCTCCTCTATGAATTTATCTAGCTCTTTAACTTTTATAGTCTTAGGCTTTACAATATCCTCTGGCAAGGAGTTCCGCAGGTGTGTTGTGGTTAAAAATACTTTTGTTTATTCTAAACCTGCTGCTTATTAATTTCATTTGGTGACCCCTAACTTTTGTGTTAGAGGAGTAAATAATATTTCCTTATTCACTTTCTCCACACCAGTCATGGTTTTTATAGACCTCTATCATCTCTCTTTAGTCATCTCTTTTTCAAGCTGAAAAATCTTATCACTCTCTTGCCAGATGGCAGCTGTTCCATACCCCTAATTGTTTTTGTTGCCCTTTTGTGAACCTTTTCCATTCTAGTATATCTTTTTTGAGATCTGCACACAGTATTCAAGATTGGGGTGTACTGTGGATTTATATAGAAGCAATATAATAGTTTCTTTTATCTTATCTACCCCTTTCTTAATGGTTAGCAACGTTCGGTTTTCTTTTTTGACTGCTGTTACATATTGAGTGGATGCTTTCAGAGAACTATCCACAATGACTGCAAGATTACTTTTTTGAGGGGTAACAACTACATCATTTCATTATGTATAGTTGGGATTATGCTTTCCAATGCACATTATTTTACATTTATCAACATTTAATTTCATTTGCCATTTTGTTGCAGTCACCCATTTTTGTGGTTCTTCGCAGTCTCCTTGGGACTTAACTATTTTGAATAGTTTTGTATTCTCTACAAATTTACCGCCTCACTGTTTTATCCTTTTTTCCCCCAGGTGTTCTATGAATCTGTTTAATAGGACTGGTCTCAGAACGTATCCCCTGGGGAACACTATTATTTACCTTCTTCCATTCCAAAAACTGGCCATTTATTTCCACCTATGTTTTAACCAGTTACCAGTCCATGAGAGGACCTTCCTTCTTATCCCATGACAGCTTACTTTGCTTAAGAGCCTTTGGGGGACCTTTTCAAAGGTTTTCTGAAAAATCTAAATACGTTATATCGACTGGATCCCCCTTGTCCGCATGCTTGTTGACCCTCTCAAAGAATTGAATGGAATTGACGAGGCATGATTTCCCTTTACAAAAACCATGTTGACTTTTCCCCAACAAGCTATGTTCATCTGTATGTCTGATCATTTTGTTCTTTTAATCGTTTTACCCAGTACTGAAGTCAGGCTTACTGGCCTGAAATTGCTGGGATCACCTCTGGAGCCCTTTTTTTAAATTGGTGTCACATTAGCTATCCTCCAGTCATTTGGTACAGAAGCATTTGCTTATCCGGGTAGTCAACTAGTCGATCACATTCCTAGTGCACAGTTTTGGGATGTGACCTAGGTTAGGAGGGGATTCTGATCTGGGGCAGGAGATTGGGGTTCCAGATCTGGGGGGAGATATGGGTACAAAAGGGATATGTGGAGTAGCAGGGCAAGAGTGGGGGAATAGAGGGTTGGGGATGGGGTGCCAGAGGCATGCTCTGGCCAGGAGACTTACAAGTCAGCAGCTCAGCCAGCCTGCCTGCCATGCTAAAGGCTTGCAGAGCTTAAAATGTTTCTGCCTGCCTGGTGCCCAGGGGGAGAGCCGGGCCTTCCTACCCCCAGAAGCAGGGGTGTTGGCAAGTGTAGTGAGCAAGGGGCACAGCCCGCTAGTGGTATCTTAAAAAGCTTCCATGCTACTTGAAGGGAATTCAGTTTTGGGACTGTACCTTTTAATTTTTGTATAAGTTCCTCATCTTTGTGTAGTTCCCCTTTCGGATGCTGTGATGTTTTCCCTCCCACAGGGAAAATACTAATGGCTGTACAAATTCAGCTCTGTTTTTAATTTTTTCTCATTTATTTTGCCATTTTAAATTAAATTTCAGTTCAAAGAATTAATTAAAATAGTTGGAAAATCATAAATTGCTAATAGAAAACATATGTTATTTTTATGTGTTTATCTCTCCTGATGGTGCCAAAAAGCCCAGAGAAACCAAAGGGAAATTTAATATACTAAAAGAAACAATGAAACTGACTATACTCCAAGTGGCATTAAATGTGGAAAGTAAACAAAAGGAGAAAATGGTGATCATTATTTTCCTTTAATTTCTTCCAGGTATATCAACTGGAAGAATGTTTCTTTAAGAATAATACACAAAAATAAATTCACACACAAATATTACTTTTAGTTTGAAAGTGCCCCTTCAGAAATTAATATTGTAACTGAAAATGTTTCACCTGGTATTGTTTCAAGTAGCGTCTACAATTAATCCAAATGCAATTGAAGAAAGAAAAATGTATTTTCCCAGTTTGTTTATTTTGTGCATAGTTGGTTTCTTGGTAGCTCCTTGTATAAGTCCCCCCACCCCCTTTTTTTTGTAACGGTTTGCACCTAAAGGGAAAGAAAAGTATTTAGTAAATAAATTGGGAAAATGTGACTGTAGAACTTAGGAGTAGGTGTAATAATGTATGTGAAAGCACTGTTTAACTTGGTTTTTGTAAATGATAGGGATGTAAAATCCCATTTAATTGGTTAACTGATTAAATGTTAGCTTTAACTGATTAAAGGGGAAGCAGGCATAGGGGCCACTCCAGGGCGGATGGAGCAGCTCCCAGCCCCATTCAGGGCTGCTGCTAGCTCTGCCAGCCCATGCTGGATTATTGGTTCCCACCCCAGCCCAAAGCACTCTGGCCTAGTGAGGCTGGAGCAGCCCTCCGCCTGTGGTGGGCCACGTTCTGGGGAGTGCTCCCAGGCACTGGTTAACCATTACCCCAAATTGGATATTGACTATATCAGTCTACACCCTTCCTCTGTAGGCAAGAATATAAAAGTTCTCCCCCACAGTTGTTGCTGGTAGGGCAGGAGATTGATAGTTTTCACCGTGTCATCTCAATGTATGGTTCCTCCTGAACAGAGAGTACTCATCATGTCAAATGGCTGACGGAAACCCATTTTTGTTTGCAACTTTAGCACAGCTCTCCAGAACAGAAAGTAGGGTTTAAGACGATCATTTGCTCTACACTCATATTACCTGGCAAAGAGGTACATTAAGTAATACATTATCACCTTGACTGTACTGCAAGGGTGGGCAATAAGCTTCCCACTGGCTGGATGTGATTCACCAGGGTTAGCCCTGGTGAGCCGCCGGCGCTTTATTTACCTGTGCACCTGCAAGTATGACCGCTCCTGTAGGCCGGTGGTTGCCTTTCCTGGCCAATGAGAGCTGCTAGAAGCAGTGTCCCAGGCTGTGCCACTTCCTGCAGTTCCGATTGATCTGGAATGGAGATGCACAGCCAACAGGAGCTGCAAGCAGCTGTGTCTGCGGACACCGAGGTCAATAAAGCACCAGTGGCTTGCCAGAGGCCAACCCTTGCTGAGCGCCTCCAG
Organism: Pelodiscus sinensis; assembly: GCF_052426305.1. Classification (NCBI taxonomy): domain Eukaryota; kingdom Metazoa; phylum Chordata; order Testudines; family Trionychidae; genus Pelodiscus; species Pelodiscus sinensis. The sequence continues at coordinate 102,806,914 of NC_143052.1, forward strand.
TTTATTGCTCACCCCTGCTCTACTGCATAGTCTGTTTCCTATGAACTGTGCTTGCCAAACCTTGGCGAGCCACGCTTACCAGCCGCGCTATCCGGCGATCTGTGCATGCTCAGATTGCCCGAACCCGGCTTTTCCAGGTTGCAATCTACTCGCACTATTTGTCGAGCCCTGCCTATGAATGTAGTTCTTTACTAACAATTGTGAGGGTAGAAATGAATACCCTCTGAAGTGTCTACAAATGTTTGTTTTGTTTTGTTTTTATATAAAATTAGTCTCTCCCCTCTTTCCCCTTCTAACTCTGCAGCTGTGGATAAATTGAAAGAGTCGGCATCTGATTCTCAGAATAACAATCTGTGGATTATTGTCGGTGTGGTGGTCCCCGTGGCTGTGGTGCTGCTTATCATTATTATTTTATACTGGAAGCTCTGCCGAACAGACAAGTTGGAGTTTCAGCCAGACACCATGAGCAATATTCAGCAGCGACAGAAGGTAAAAGGAAGTGGGAAGATGTGTGGGGAGGAGTTAAGGTGACCAGAGCACTTGTGACTGCAACAGCCGAGGCAGTGTGTAGCATTGTTACATGGGAAGATGAGACTCACTATGGGAGAGGATCCCTGAAATCTGGAGGAAAAGTGGAACTGCTAAGAATTCCACAATAATAGAGTCCATAATATTCAGCTGTTGCCATTGTTTTTCCTTTATCTGTTGTATTATCTCCTGCTGTATCTCATCCTTAGGATCTGTCTTCCGTTTGGGGAAACTTAGGTGACATGGTTGAAAGTAACTTGCCTGCATCATTTAGTCCATGTTCTTACCTCTGTTCCTTGTGAGAAAGATGCTGTATTATTCCTTTTAAATGCAAATATTTTTCTAACTTTGCCTTGACCATCGCTGTTTCTTATGAATGCCTCATAAGCCAAACTGTTCATTGCCCAATTTTCCCATTCTTTCCTGGAAGTCCAGACTTACTTTAAGGTTCCTAGGACATAGGTTATTACAGATTTAATAATTGCTTTACAAGCATGTTGCAAAAAGCACGTGTTTTGTCCTTTTAAGTTTCTAACTTGCCTTTTACAAGTAGATTTAACAGCTTGAAATGGCAGCTAAAATCTTTTGTCCTTCCCACCATGTGCAATTTGTCTTATCACAGCTAACTTATACAGTTGGGTCTCCCTCATCCAGAATCTTGGGACTTGACCAGTTCAGAACAAAGGAGTTTGCTGGACCAGGAGAGGTCAATGCTGGTTCCTCTGCAGCCAGCCTCCGGTCTCTCCTAGGGGGCCACCAGTCTCCCAGATGGGCCTTCCTCCTGACTACCAGCTACCAGGTTCCCCTCCTGGCTGCCTACCCTGATGTCAGCCCTGGCCACGGGGCTCTGCTCCTGATCCCAGCCATGCTCCCAGCCGCCAGCCCGACCCCGCTTTCAGCCCCTGTCCTGGCTCTGCTCCCAGCCCCAGTTGGACTCCTTGCTACTGGACTCCCAGCCAGCCCCGACTGTCAGTCACCAGGGCTCTCAGGTCCAACAACATTTGTGGTCCTACTGGATCAGTGTCCCAGAGTAGAGAGGTTCGTTCAACTGGAAATACATATTAAAGTATTACCACTTGGGTCTGTTTTTGGACATTTTCACTGCTATGTAGTTCTGTATGACTCTGTGTGTCTGTGTATACAGAGACGTGTGTGTGCCCTACTGAGTAGAATATACCAGATTTTGCTTATATTAGTTCTCTGGCAGAGCTGTTCCTTTAACTTACTGGATAGAGAATCTTGTTTGTTTGCTTTTTGGACCTGGTATACACAACTAGAATTCTAAATAGTAAAATGGGTGAACTAGAGTGCCTAGTTCTAAAAGAGGATATTGATATACTAGGCATCATGGAGACTTGGTGGAATGAGGACAGTCAGTGAGTACAGAATATATTGGAAGGACAGAACAGGTTGTGCTGGTGGGGGAGTGGCACTCTATATGAAAGAAAATGTAGAATCAAATGAAGCAAAAATCTTAAATGAGCCAAAATTTTCCATAGAATCTCTATGGATAGTAATTCCATGCTCCAATAATAAGAATATAGCACTCCGTATATATTATCAATCACCTGATCAAAAGAGTGATAGTGACTATGAAATGCTAAGGGTGATTAGAGAGGCTATCAAATTAAAAAACTTGATAATAGTGGGGGATTTCAACTATTCCCGTATTGACTGGGTGTACACCACCTCAGGATGGGATACAGAGATAAAATTTCTTGATACCTTAAATGACTGCTTCTTGGAGCAGCTGGTTCTGGAACCCACAAGGGGAGAGGCAATTCTTGATTTAGTCCTAAGTGGAGAGCAGGATCTGGTTCAAGAGGTAAATATAATTGGACCGTTTGGAAATAGTGACCATAATGTAATAACATTTAACATCCCTGTGGTGGGAAAAATACCTCAGCAGCCCAACGCTAGCATTGAATTTTAGAAAAATGAGGAAGTTAGATTAAAACGCACAGTGACAAAAGTAAAACTTTTGTCACTGTGCGTTTTAATCTAACTTCCTCATTTTTCTAAAATTCAATGCTAGCGTTGGGCTGCTGAGGTATTTTTCCCACCACAGGGATGTTAAATGTTATTACATTATGGTCACTATTTCCAAACGGTCCAATTATATTTACCTCTTGAACCAGATCCTGCTCTCCACTTAGGACTAAATCAAGAATTGCCTCTCCCCTTGTGGGTTCCAGAACCAGCTGCTCCAAGAAGCTGCATGGAAACTTTTCAAAGACACCATAATAGAGGCCCAACTTAAATGTATACCCCAAATTAAAAAACACAGTAAGAGAACCAAAAAAGTGCCACTGTGGCTTACCAACCAGGTAAAAGAAGCAGTGACAGATAAAAAGATATCTTTTAAAAAGTGGAAGACAAATCTTAATGAGGAAAACAGAAAGGACCATGAACTTCGTCAAGTTAAGTGTAAAAATACAATAAGAAAATCCAAAAAGGAGTTTGAAGAACAGCTAGCCAAAAACTCAAAAAGTAATAGCAAAATGTTTAAGTACATCAGAAGCAGGAAGCCGGCTAAACAATCAGTGAGGCCCTTGGACAACTGAGATGCTAAAGGAGCACTCAAAGATGATAAAGTCATAGCAGAGAAGTTAAATGAATTATTTGCTTCAGTCTTCATGGCTGAGGTTATTAGGGAGATTCCCAAACCTGAGCCATTCTTTTTAGGTGACAAATCTGAGTAATTGTCCCAGATTGAGGTGTCATTAGAGGAGGTTTTGGAACAAATTGATAAACTTAACAGTAACATATCACCGGGATCAGATGGCATTCACCCAAGAGTTCTGAAAGAACTCAAATGGGAAATTGCAGAACTGTTAACTGTGGTTTGCAACCTATCCCACTCTCCACTCTGAAAACTTACTATTTATTCCTACCCTTTGTTTCCTGTCTTTTAACCAGTTATCAGTCCACGAAAGGACCTTTCCTCTTATTCCATGATAACTTACTTTACTTAAACAAAAGACAGGACTATGCAGCACTTTAAAGACTAACAAGATGGCCCATGAAAGCTCATCACCTAATAAGCCAGCGGCTGTCAAAAAAGCAAATAGAATGTTAATAGTCATTAAAAAAGTGATAGAAAATAAGGCAGAAAATATCTTATTGCCTCTTTATAAAACCATGGTATGCCCACATCTTGAATACTGCCTACAGATGTGGTCGCCTCATCTCAAAAAAAGTATGTTACATTGGAAAAGGTTCAGAAAAGGGCAACAAAAATGATTAGGGATTTGGAACGGGTCCCATATGAAGAGAGGATAAAAAGACTTGGACTTTTCAGCTTAGAAAAGAGGAGACTAAGGGGGGATATGATAGAGGTATATAAAATCATGACTGGTATGGAAAAAGTGAATAAGGAAATGTTATTTACTTATTCCCACAAAATAAGAACTAGGAATCACCAAATGAAATTAATAGGCAGCAGTTTTAAAACAAACAAAAGGAAGTTTTTCTTCACTCAGCATACAGTCAACCTGTGGAACTCCTTGCTGGTGGGTAATGGGAGGGATCACGTGAGGATTACCTGTTGTGATCACTCCCTCTGGGGCATCGGGTATTGGCCACTGTTGGCAGACAGGATACTGAGCTAGATGGACTTTTGGTGTAACCCAGTATGGCTTTCTTTTTTTTTTTTTATGAACTCACTCAGCAATGGTGCAAATATGTAGTTGGTTAGCAGCTTCAAGCTCTATTTTCCAACTAGAAGCTTAATTTGTAGCTTTTGTAGATATACCGGCCATACTATCTTTCATCTAGCTAGTTAACTAAAAATAACAGTGACATGAGCTTCCATGCTGGCTGTATAATGCCATCTGGTCTCCCAGGTAGATATTTGTGTTGCTTGGCATAATGAAGCCTGAACCACAGTGTCCTCATTGCTCTTTTTAGTGATCTACTTAGCTTACAGCTAGCATAGGTATGTCTAGATGAGCTGAATATTATACCCCCATTTGCATTGTAGATGTGTAGCTTGGGCATTAGTCAAAAAATTTTATGTGGTATGTGTAGTGTTTCTCTATAAGAGTGTATATGGAGCAAAGCATCCTCTGGCTTTATTGGATTTTCCAAAAGTGGAGGGAGAGGGGAAATTGAGAAAAATAAAAAACCACCAGGAACAACCATGCAGTTTTGACTCAATGCTGATTCATGAGGAAATGTGCTGCCTAGTGAATCACAAACCTTCCTTTCTCTAGAGGCCCAAAGTATTTTTGAGTTCTTCCACCCACGTATTAAACAAGGAAAACATATGTCAACCCCATTCCTGCACTGGGAACTGCTAGCACAAACCCTTGCACCTCTGTAGTACCCTCTACAAGTGAGCATGTCTCCACATGGGTTCTGGGGTCCATGCTAGTAGGTGCTGTGGCAGGGCTCCAGTTTTATTTTGTGAGATTGAACAAGACCAGAGTTTTGGGTATTATAGCGTAAGTCATGGAGGACTATGCCACATACAGCGAGGAATTTGGTAGCGTATTTTTGTATGCTAAACTGCCCTAAAGCTGTAGATTACTAAATTATTTATGTAGTGTTTCCATAAAAGATGTATTAGTACAAAGAAGAGAGAGACAAAACTAGTATGGCATCCTCCTTTTAACTTGTGCTCTCTGAAAAAAAGCCAAGGAGGACAGGACAGTGTGACTGAAATACTTGTTAGTGGCTAAATTCTTTCCGTGGGCATTAGTTAAATATTACTACAGTCATGCTCTGCATACTCTCACCTCATGTTCAATCAAACAGTTTCCTCTATAAAAGTTTTAGAATAGAATATAGAATACTAGGACTGGAAGGGACCTCGAGAGGTCATCGAGTCCAGTTCCCTGCCCTCATGGCAGGACCAAATACTGTCTAGACCATCCCTGATAGACATTTATCTAACCTACTCTTAAATACCTCCACAGATGGAGATTCCACAGCCTCCCTGGGCAATTTATTCCAGTGTTTGACCACCCTGACAGTTAGGAAGTTTTTCCTAATGTCCAACCTAAACCTCCCTTGTTGCAGTTTAAGCCCATTGCTTCTTGTTCTATCCTCAGAGGCCAAGATGAACAAGTTTTCTCCCTCCTCCTTATGACACCCTTTTAGATATCTGAAAACTGCTATCATGTCCCCCCTCAATCTTCTCTTTTCTAAACTAAACAAACCCAATTCCTTTAGCCTTCCCTCACAGGTCATGTTCTCTAGACCTTTAATCATTCTTGATGCTCTTTTCTGGACTCTCTCCAATTTTTCCACATCTTTCTTGAAATGCGGTGCCCAGAACTGGACACAATACTCCAATTGAGGCCTAACCAGCGCAGAGTAGAGCGGAAGAATGACTTCTCGTGTCTTGCTCACAACACACAGTTGTCTGTACACAGTTAAAGAAGGTAAGATGACAGAAGTAGAAAGTGGCTGCACTTCTAAAGCAGTGAGAACAAAACAGTGTCTCCCTCTACTTTGCAATTGTCAAGCCTGGTCTACACTGAGAGTTCAGTTGAACGAAGAATCAAGGTCATCAACAAGTGAAATCTTAGAGAACAGTCACCTCATAGTTGTTCATTTTATCCTGGTTGTGGTAATATTTAATTCACAGTTTGATTGGAGGTAATACTTATTCCTGAACAGGAATTTAAAATTAATTTGAGATTTGGCATGTGGTGAAGGATAATATTTTTGATAATTTTTGTTTGGAGGAAATGTTTAAAAAGCATGATTATCATTATTTATTTGTTAAGCATTGATAATATGCTACGGTGTCTGCTATCTAATAAACAAAGGAAGACACAGTCCCTTCCCCAAGAGGATTAAAATTGAAGTAGGTAGGCAATGATCAGCTATGCAGATACTTGAGAGATTAAAGGATACCAGGGCCATAGAGCAACATAATTTTAAATGCAAAAATAATACATGCATATTAATAGTATAAACAGATTCAGCAAATCAGAAGTTTTTTATAGAAACCTCATTTGGCCCACTTCGTACAAAGATTTGGTGCAAACATATAGCAGTGGTTGCAGCAATGATTTGTATGTTCGTCTCACAATCCAATAATGTCACGGGGGCCAGAGGAGGGGACACTGCAGGCTAGTCCAGGTATGAGTTGCTCTGTTTTTTAAAAGAACTTTGTCACAGGCAACTTTAGTATGTTTAAATACAAGAGATAAATGTTCTACTTTATATGAACACAAAGCTGCCTTAATTTATTGTGCTCAATAAAACCAAAAAAATAAAAAATTTGAAAAGGCAACGTCTCCTTCATGCACTCTCAAAGGGTCTTCAGCACAGTTCATATTGCTTATAGAGACTATCAGCAATTCAGGGATGTGATAAAATGTGCTGTGTTCTGCCGCCAGTGGCCACATGATGAATTTTTTTATTTTGTACAGTGTTGTAATTAGGAGTGTTAAAAATTGTCTATTAGGGCAACCATGTAAGTGCTGACAAGCTTAGTAGTTACACTGTTACCCCCGCTGCAGACTGCTACAGAGCCCACAGCAAAGCTTCCCTGGGAGGTAGGCCCCCAGGCAGTGTTCCCTCTAAGCTGCATGGCAGCACAGCTTCACAGGTGATTCATCAGCCCCGCCCAGTAAGCTCTATGCATGGAGCCTGGAACCTCTGATTGGGCAGGGCTGATGAATCACCTGTGAAGCTGCTTAGAGGGAACACTTGCCCTCAGCCCCTGTCTGCCCAGCTTCCAGGGAGGAGGTTCACTGAGTGTAAGAGACACCGTTAACCAATAAGCATTCTTTGTCAGTTTTGAAAATGCTGTGCTGCCTCCTTTTTTTTTTTTTTTTTTTTTTTTAATGGATTTTAAATTGATGTCACATTTGTTTGGTGTTTGGAGGAACAATTATTTGAAAGAGTGAGTTTGTATCCATGAACAGCTATTTAAGGGAGTAGCTTTTGTAGAAAATTGACTACAGAGGGAAGCTGTCTACAAAGTAAAGCTATGCTTTTGTAACCATTTCTTGACCAGTTTATCTGATCTGTTTGTATGTGTGTGTTTAAAAAAAAAGTTCAGAATTATGACCACCCTGAAGCATTTTTGCCTTACAACTGAGACTGAACCAGTATTTCTGTATACATTCCTAACGTCCTGCCTGACCGCGTTTGTATCATTCCATTCCAGAAGAATGAGAGCTGATATCCCAGTAGCCTCTGTTTGATATTTTATTCTGTTGGTTTTCCAGAATCCTGTGCACTAGTGTTTTAGCTATGTCGTAATTCAACAGGACGTTTTTACAGTGTCTCCCATGCTGCTCACAGATTACCTGACAGAGCTGAATTATTATTGTTGGGATCAAACTTAATTCCTTTGTTTCATTAGCAATATGTTTTGGTAACCTCTATTCAGTGCATATATTTGTGCATAGAGCAAGGCAATACTGTTCATATGAAAATAAATAGAAAAAACAGTGTCTCAAATATAATATGTAGAATAATACATCAATAGTATCTGTAAGTGTAGGAAGTGCATGGTGAATCTTTACTGAAATTAGTAAGTTATTTTTTTTAAAAATCCTTCGTATTGTTTTCCATTCTAACCATTCAGACATGTATGTCCAAACAGTATTATTAGACAACAAAATTAATCTCATTCATGTTGTGCCTTTATATAGGGAAACAGTGTGTTGGCAATCACATGGACATGGTAAAACCATATATACCAAAGGATACAGTCAAAAAAATGAACACATATGAAAAGGACAAATCAAATTTCAGAACAGAAGGAGGATGGGGGAGGGGGGAGGTAAATGTCTGTGAGCTAATGATATTAGAGGTGATAATTGGGGAAGCTATCTTTGTAATGGGTAAGATAATTAATGTTTTGTTTAGACCGAGATGTAAAGTGTTGAATTTAAGCATGAATGACAGTTCAGAGGATTCTCTTTCAAGTCTGGTGTGAAAAGGTCTTTGAAGCAGGATGCAGGTAATCAAGTCGTTGAGACAATGCCCTTTCCGAGAGGTTCTTGGAGACAGACCCATAGTCTCCTATAGACAACCACCTAACCTCAAGATGATTCTTACCAACAGCCACAGGACATATCACACTAATACCAACCCTGGAACCTTCCCTTGCAACAAACCCCGTTGCCAGCTTTGCCCACATAGTCACTCTGCTGATACCATTATTGGACCTAACCAATTGAGCTATAAGATCAAGAACACATATTCCTGCTCATCCAGAAATATAATTTACGCTATCGTGCCGAACATGTCCCTCTGCTATGTACATTGGACAAACGTCTCAGACACTTCGCCAAAGAATCAATGCCCACAAAACAGATATTAGACAGGATCACAAAGAAAAAACAGTTTCTTGCCATTTCAACCAGAAAGGGCATTGCCTTAACGACTTGATTACCTGCATCCTACTTCAAAGACCTTTTCACACAAGACTTGAAAGAGAATCTTCTGAACTGTAATTCATGCTTAAATTCCACACTTTACATCTCAGTCTAAACAAAGACATTAATTATCTTACCCATTATAAAAGATAGCTTCCCCAATTATCACCTCTAATATCATTAGCTCTCAGACATTTACCTCCACCCCCCCCCCCCATCCCACTTCTGTTTTGAAATTTGATTTGTCCTTTTCATGTGTGTTCATTTTTTTGATTGTATCCTTTGGTATATATGGTTGTGCCAATTTTCTTCCACTATTTGATCTGAGGAAGTGAGTCTGGCCCACAAAAGCTCATCACCTAATAAACCATCTTGTTAGTCTTTAAAGTGCTACATAGTCCTGTTTTTTGTTTCAGCTACCCCAGACTAACACGGCTACATTTCTATCACTATGGACATGGTAGTTTGTCTGTTAAAAGCGTCAAATGATTTTCAGCCAGTCTAGCCCTCCTTGACTAGATTAACATTCTTGAATGTCTTGGCCAAGATTTTAAAAAATGGAATCCTTATGTTAGTCTCTTTATATCTGTATTTAGGCACCTGAATAAATGGTTTGACTTTTGAAGAATCAGTCACCTAACAGTGCGCATTGAATTTAGTGTCTAAATATAGGCTTCAGAGGTTAACCTAAGACACCAATTTTTAAAAAATCTTCACTCTCAATTCCAATAAATATTACCTTGTGATGAACCAGAGCTTCCTGAATAATGGGCTAGCTCATTCTTTTATTGAAGGTGTGATTTTGTAACTGCTTTTTGTTTCCCCATTTAGAAATTTAGTTTTAAAAATTGTTTTTTTTTATAACGTAAAATTGATCCCTCCGCTCCCCCCCAAGGGAACCTAACCTGGAATTTTGAAAGTACTGATTTTGTGTCATTAGGTACAGTCTGAGAAGGCAATAAAATGAAGCTGGAAGATTTTATTTCAGTCCCTGGACAGACAGACAATTTTTTTTAAGTGTTACAGTTTGGTCTCTTCTGTACTTACCCCCAAAATTTTCATTGCTTGTATGTGAGAAGTAAGATGATAGACAGAATCCCAGGGGTAGATCAGTCTTTATTCAGAGATGATCATAGATTATCTAATCAGTTCACTTTGATACACTTTATCATTTTTTTATTACCAAAAATGAAAGTAGTCTATGTAGCATATGAAAACAAATACAGGAATGCTTCAAAGCCTTTTCAGTCTTGAACTAGACTGATGTTATTTATTCTACTGCAGCTTAGTGCTATGACCATCTTGCTTTGCTGAATATAAACTTGTGTGGCAGTGTCCTTTTGACACTTGTCATCAAGAATGTGATTTTAACCGGCATCATTTTAAATAAGAATCTTGATGTTGTCGTGGTCAAAAGGATGAAGATCATGGAAATATAGAGGAGGTGATTTTGTTTCCATTTTTTCCTTTTACAAAATCAGAGTCTATGGGCATTGTATCTGTATCTAAAATATACTACTTTTTTTCTATTTTAAATAAAAAATATTGAGCAGCAAATATGTTTTGAGAATAGCTTTGGTCAAATGGTAGGACTTACATGAAAGGTTAAACTTAGTAAACCCAGACTAACTTCAGTGTTTATATATAGATGTATAGTTGGTAGAACCAGGAGCTTCAGTCCAGGTATAGTAAAGGTTGCCTGACACTTTTTAGTTGCTTATAACTTTGCTAAACTTTTGGCTAGGGATGTTAAAATTATATTAATCAACTAATCGAATAGTCGATGGAATTTTGATTGATTATTCGATTAGTCAATAAGGGTGCTTCTGCTTTGAAATGTAACATGAGCCACCTGGCTGTACAAGAGCCCCAGTAGAGCCTGCTGGGCTCTTTTGCATTTCAAAGTGGAAGCACCCACATGGACCTCAGAGTCAGTGAGGGACTCCCCGCTGGCCCCAGGCTCCCTGTGGCGTTTCAATCTTTGAAATGCACAAGAGCCCCCGCTGGGGATAACTCGGAATCCCCCAGCAGGGACTCATGTACATTTCAAAGTTAGAACACTGCCGCTGCGCCCCTGCCCCCTTCCACGGAGCCTCTTTCTGATAGACTATTTGATAAGCTTTTGCTTATCAGATAGTTGACTAGTCGATTAGTCGTTTACATCCCTACTTTTGGCCAAAGTTTCCCATGCTGGGTGTCTGTTTCAAACCGAGTCAATTTGGGAAGCGTCAACAAAAAGGGGTTCTGCTATTTTAAGGAAAATACATTGTTTTGTACCTATTACATCTTGGAACTGTTTTGCTGAGGAGTTCTAGAGTCTCTGTGCTTTGGAGCAAGCGCTCAAAATTTAACAGGGGCGGGGGATGACCTTTCTGCCAGGGATTTGTCTTTTGTTGAAAAATGTAACCGAGTTATAAACCTGAGAAAAATTACAGTTTGCACACTAGTAATTGTAGTAGAGTTTGGATGCAAATTTTTTGAAAAGATTCCAGCTGTACTGAACATGCTCCATCCGAGATTTGCAGGGGCTGAGAGCAACCTCTCCCTGAAATTGCTAGGGCTGTAGAGTCAGGCATCAGAAGTGCAGGGATCTCATCTCTCCTGTGCTTTCAGTGCTCCCTTTGCTAGCACCCAAGCAGCGCAGAAGAGAAATCTGCTACTGGGAATGCAAATAGGATAAAAGTTGGGCCTCGGAGGGCAGAAGAGGGAGTAGACTGGAACAGGAAGGCTCAGGGCAGGGAGAAATAGAGTGACTGGGCAGAAAGATTGGGACTGGGAGCAGGAAGAGTGTGGTCTGATGGGGAGCTAAAGGGGTTAGGCATGAGGGAAACAGAGTGGAGTGGTGTGTGGCCAGTAGAGCACATGTCCCTCCAGAACCTGGAATGGAATCAGGTATTCCTGAGTCGTCATTTCTGTACTGTCAGCAAGTGACTGAAACCACTGGCAAAGTTGTCTCATTCTCCTCTAGGAGCAGATCCAGACGGGTGATAACAGCCTCCCTATCTCTGTTATCCCCTGCCTCAGTCACTGTACACCTTCTATCTCCTGCAAAAGCAGAGGCAGATAACCGCCTCTTGCACTACACTGTTCTGATTCTTCCTTGGAGAACAGTCCATCCTGTGTACTAAATGAGGCAGGAGTCCTGGGGGGAAATAACATGTGTTCATGTAATTAAAAATTATATTTGCACAAGTGCTCTGAATTAAATTTTTATGGGCAACCTTAATTTTGACATTTCCTAAGTCATTGGTAATTTAAGTAATTGGTAATTGCTAGTTGAAATCACATGAGTGGTGTAAAGGGAGAGGATTCCCCTCCCACACTCATGCTGAAAGAGATGCTGAAAGAATGATCAGAGAGGATTGAATTGCAGCTGGTATAAATCAGCACAGCTGAGTTCATTCTCCAGATCTGTGATTTACTTTATTTCTGGATGCAGCACATTATGCCGAATGTTTGCCCTCTTTCTCCTTGCAGGGGAAAAGGAGGGCAGAAAAAGTTCAGGAAATCCAAAAATATCTAGTAAATGCATATGTTTGTTTCTCTTGTGCAAAATGTACCTCCCTCCCAAAAAAATATCAAACCTCACCATTCGGCATGTGTCGTATATGCCTGTGTCAAGGAATCTTTTCAACAGTATGGCTTCTATCCCCATCTGCTGGATCAAGCAGACAGAGCATGTTGAAGAAGTGTGCACTTCAAGACACTTTGGGAAATATTTGGACTCTCTCAAAATATTCCGTAGGCAGACTTATCTTTGGCATTTGATCAGACAGGGCCTGTTTGTATTTGGAAAGAGCATGCCAGGCTTTATGAAAGGGGGCTCATTAAACCTTTGCAACTAGATGCACCAGAAGGCGTGCCCAAATGCACCTTTTGGTTTGTGTAGAACCTATTTTGGCAGCAAACGGGATGGTGGGTGTTTGTGTTATGCAGTCATCATACATATGCATTCGGTCTGCAAGCCAGAATTGTTAAAGGTCTTTCCTACTTTCAGCTTCTAGACTTCTTAAGTAAATGTGACTTAAAAGAAGTTTTTTTTAAAAGTGTTTAAAAAAATTAGAATGGCACCATTTCTGATTATTTCCAGGTCTGGGAAATTAGCAAGCGAACTTCTCATTCTCATCATCTGAATTAAGTTGAAAGAGCCAATAACAAATACTTTTAAAATAAGAAGTGAACTATTTTATAAATGTAATTCAGACTGTTGGCCTAATTTTGAACTCCTAACTCTGGTAGAGCTCCCATCTAAATCCAGAAGGAGTGTTACCTAAATAATGAGCTAAAGGCCCTAAATTTTTTACATTAGCAAAACTTGACAGACTCCCCCTCCACCTGCCACCAGAGTGAAGCCTTAGCAGAGTTAGAGTTTTAATCTTGTGGTTTTCTGTAGCCCTGTAATTCCTTTCCTGCTTTCCCTCTGGGATTGCTCTGGTTTATAGCACAGTACCCACCCAGGAGTTAGCAAGCCAAGTGCGCTTGCACATCAGCTTTGTGGTCCTGGTGAGGGCTGGTCCTTCAGAGAACCGCTTCCAAACCAAAACAGTCAGACACGTGCTAAAATTTAGTAATGCCATATGATGGGGCAAGGACTTAGTCTTGGGTCTGATCTGGTATGGCAGTTTCATTGTCCTAAGTATCACTGCCTCATCTTTAAAATGGGAGCAATAATTCTTCCATATCTCATCAGGACAGAGAGATTTGTAAAGTGTGTGCAGTACTTTGAGATCCTCAGATGGAAAACCTGATAAAAATGACAAATATTATTGTAATAATGAAATCTAAGAAATTAGTTGTCTATGTGGTGCCTTCTGTTGCCTGATGATGTTGCCTTTATCTTAAAATACACATAATCTGAAAACATGTTTGCAGAAAGATTTTTTTAGTTTTATAGTTCTCTCCCACTGATCTTTGGAGCTTGTCTGGTTACCATTGTAAAGATCTTTGGTTACAAGTCTGAACAACAGCCTGACATGAAGCTTTCATACTTAGTGTCTTTTAATGGTTCTTTTTATTCTTTCATAACAGCTACAAGCTCCCAGTGTGAAAGGGTTTGATTTTGCTAAACAGCACCTGGGCCAGCACAACAAAGACGATATCCTGATCATTCATGAGCCAGCTCCTCTCCCGGGACCTGTTAAAGACGCTAACCCTTCTGAAAATGGAGCCGTGCCAACCCCCAAATCAAAGACCACTTCAAAGCCTTCAAAGAATGTTCGACACAGAGGGAGGTTAGTTCAGCTGAAGAGAAGTAGCCGTGGATAGATTATGGTTAATTAACTGCAAAGTATCATTGTACAATGCAAAGTATTTTCAGTTAAGGATCCTTGACTTTGGCACGTGCTTTTTTTAGCTATTCATTACAGCTTATGCCTAGCTACTTTATAGCAGCCATTTCAAGACTGTGGGGTTTTTTTTTGGTTTTGTTTTTGTTTTTGTTTTTTATTTTTAATTGCGTCATTTTCAGTTAAATGGAATATCTTAGGCTGGGTGTGGGTTGGGCAGAATAGAGCATTATCTATGATAGGATAACATGAAGTGTATGCTTTTCATGCATTAGATTTTCATGCATTGTAATTCCTTCTGGTTAGTAGGGGAATGGGTAATTAAGAAATCTTATTAGTGATACTAGTTGCAATTATTATATGCAAGTCTAATATTCTCATGACTCAACAAGAGCTGCAAAACTCAAGGATGACACCCTTTTCTGTGCCCATGACTGTTACCTATCTGCTAAATGTCCAACACTCTCCTCACACTGTCAGACAAAAAGCTCCACAGCTAAGCAAGTTGAGAACAGCATATCATCCTTTACTTAGAATTTCCTGACCTTCAGCAAGAGCTGAATGACATCAGTCATTCACTCCTCAGTGTACTGCCAGAGCCAGAGAGCATCAGACCTGTGGGGAGGAAAAGTGTGTAACAGAGGCAGTAAATTAGAGATGATAGTGCTGTGGCATTTTGTAATGACTGAAGTCATCCATCTTCTCTCTGAGAGAGCTATTCATTATCTTGACTGTTGTGATGAGGGAGGTCTCCTACCACCCCAGTTCTCTGTCTCTCGTGCAGCCCTCTGAAGAAGGAATGCGGTACTCCGATAGTCTCCTGAGTATGTATGAGTCACATAACTAAATGTCACTAGAGCTGCAGTAGGAATCATTCTCACCAAAGAGGGTAAACGGGATGTGCTGCAATTTTTCAGAAGAGACTGGATAGAGGATTATGGAAGACTGGTGGCTGCATTGCTCACAAATTTGCCGATTTTAATGAAAGTCCCTGATAACTTATGAAACTACCCATATGAAATGTTTGCAGTTTTGGCATCTGTAACTTCCACAGCCTTACACCTCACTGGTCTTCCACACCCAAATGCCAAAGCTCCCCGCCTCCTTTACCACATTTAGAATGTCAGTGCTGAAACGTGTCAGTGTTGATGCCTATCAGTGTTTCAAAGCTGAATGTGGTGGAGAATTAGCAGGGCATGGGATGGATGAAGGTGATGAGTAGGAGTGGGTGGGGACAATGGGGCATGGGATTGTAGGAAATGTAAGAGGGTGCCTAGGAAGAGTACGCTTGTTGGGGGTGAGCACCGCGGAAGTGTGTGAAGGAAAGGAGTGTGGCACTGCAGGGAGAGTATTGGGTGGGGTGCAGAGCTGTACTAGGGTATCATAGAATCCTAGAGCTGGAAGGGATCTCAGGAGGTCATAGAGTCCAGCCCCCTGCCCAGAGCAGGGCCAACCCCAACTAAATCAACCTAGCCAGGGCTTTGTCAGACCAGGGCTTAAAAATCTCTAGGGGTGGAGATTCCACCACCTCCCTAGGTAACCCATTCCAGTGCTTCACCACCCTCTTAGTGAAATAGTTTTTCCTAATAGCCAACCTAGACTTCCCCCACTGTGACTTGAGACCATGCTCCTTGTTCTTCCATCTGTCACTACTGAGAATATCCTCTTTGGAACCTCCCTTCAGGAAGTTGAAGGCTGCTATCAAATCCCCCCTCACTCTTTTCTTCTGCAGACTAAATAAGACCAAATCCCTCAGCCTCTCCTCATAGGTTATGTGCTCCAGTCCCCTAATCATTTTGGTTGTCCTCTGCTTGACCCTCCCAATGCGTCCACATCCCTTCTGTAGCGGGAGGGCCAGAACTGGATGTTATATTCTAGATGTGGCCTCACCAGTGCCAAATAAAGGGGAATAATAACTTCTCTAGGTCTGCTGGAAATGCTCCTCCTAATGTACCCTAATATGCCATTAGCCTTCTTGGTTACAAGGGAACACAGTTGACTCCTATCCAGCTTCTCATCCACTGTAATCCCCAGGTCCTTTTCTGATGAGCTGCTACTTAGCCAGTCAGTCCTCAGCCTGTAACAATGCTTCGGATTCTTCCTTCCCAAGTGCAGAACTTTGCATTTGTCCTTGTTGAACCTCATCCGATTTCTTTTGGCCCAATCCTCTAATCTGTCTAGGTCACTCTGGATCCTATCCCTACCCTCCAACGTATCTACCTCTCCCCCTAGCTTAGTGTCATCTGCAAATTTGCTGAGGGTGCAATCCATCTCCTCATCTAGGTCATTAATAAAGATGTTGAACAAAATCGACTCTACAACCGATCCTTGGGGCACTCCCTTTGAAACCAACCGCCAACCAGACATCGAGCCGTTGATCACTACCCATTGGGCCCACAATCTAGCCAGCTTTCTATCTACCTTACAGTCCCTTTATCCAATCCATACTTCCTTAACTTGCTGGCAAGAATATTGTGGGAGACCATATCAAAAGCTTTGCTAAAGTCAAGGTATATCACATCTACTGACTTCCCCATGTCCACAGAGCCAGATACCTCCTCATAGAAAGCAGTACGGTTGGTATAGCATGACTTGCCCTTGGTGAATCCATGTTGACTATTCCTGATCACTTTCCCCTCTTCCAAGTGCTTCAAAATGGATTTCTTGAGGATCCCCTCCATGATTTTTCCAGAGACTGAGGTAAGGCTGACTAGTCTGTAGTTCCCTGGATTGTCCTTCTTCCCTTTTTTAAAGGGTAGGGGAGCTGATTTGGCTGGGGGGGGGGGGGGGGGGGGGAGAGGAGCGCATATAAAAAATGTGTAAGTGAGGGAAATGTGGGACAAATAGGTAAGAGTTAAGTGAGGCCTTCCAGGAAGAAATGAAGCCAAGAGGAGGAGCCGTGCTATAATGAACCACAAGTGGCTCAGCAGAATAAAGCTTCTTTCTGTTGCACCTTCTCCTAGTTCATCCTCCTCCCCCATTCACATCTCTGCTCGCTCCCACCCTCTTCTTTACCATCCCTGTTTGCCACCCAGATGTCCCCCGTCCTCCCATTTGTCTCTTGCTGTGTCTCCCGTCTCGCTGCACCTACAGTGCTGCTGCTTTGTGTCTTGGGGAAACAGAGGCTGATGATGGGAGAGGAAACAAGGGGAGTGTGTGGAGAGGGGGAGAATATTTTGCGTGCAGAAGCTTGCTGGGCACAATGAGGGATGTACAGATGGTGCCTTGGGGGAGCCTAGACAGCACCATGCCTCTGCATTTTTTGGCAATTGAAAGGCTCTTTATCTGTTGTTGCCTTGACTGCTTGGTACACTGCAGTGGCAGCACTGTGGGGCACCCTTGGTACGTTGTTGCCACTGCACAGAAGCCCTTGACTCTGCTGAGCGTGCTGTGCCAGAGAATGGGCTTCTCTTTTTCATTCCCACCTAAGTCTCCCTGCTCAGTCCCTAAGTACCTGCACCCAGTTCACCCATATGCATCTCCACACCTCTCCAGTCAACCTCTCATGCACCCCAAAGCCTCATTCACTCTTCCTGTCTCCTGACAGGCTCCCTGCCACATATGGGCTTCCTCACACTGCATCCCCCATCTTCCATGCCATACCATGGGCTTTGTAAGGAGCAGAGCTAGTGAGTCGGGGACCGAGGCTAGCCGCATCCCAGAAAACAGATGCAGTTAAAGGAACGTGACATTTCTGTCAGCTAATCGTGGCTCAGCTCAATTTGATTATTCTCCATGAGAGAGATGAGTTCATGTGTTTCAAAAGTGGCCTGTGTTGGCAAGATGAGTAGAATCTGTCAGTGGTAAAAAGAGAGGGTCTTTGCATTCTGAGAGTTTGAGGAAGTCGGAGGGCATTAGAGAAACTCAAAATAAAAAAAGGAATGCAGGGTAATTTTTTTAAAAGTCTTTTTTAAAACGTTTCCTCTGGAAAAGTTAAAAAATATTTTACTTAAAAAAATCAATATGCCAAATTTGATACATGGCATCTTCCCTCCCCAGCTTTAAGTAGTGTGCAGAGGAAGCTAATGTCATGGGTGATCAGAGATGAGGGTTAACACCTTGAGAGTGAACTTGATCAGTAGAGTGGAGATAGACTGTTATGGGTCAGAGATTGTTTTAGTGCATACCTTTTACTTAGAGATGAGAAGTAGATTAAACAAGTAGTGAATGGAAGAAACATATGATATACAAGCTACTGATTATGATTTTTATTCAGGTAGTACCTATGGGCCCCAATTGAAATCAGGATCCCTTTGTGCTAGGAATGGTGCAAATGCATAATAAGTGACAGTCCTCCTACCCTAAACATCTTATTACAGCACCCAGCATAATGGACTCCCAATCTCTGGTAGCATACAAATGCCTTACTATAAAATAAATACTTACTGAAAATCTAAATCGAAAAGATGAAGGGTGGGAGGTAAAACAAAGGGACAGAATGAGAAGAACGAGGAAACTAGTTAAACAGAAATTGAAAAGAACTGTCTTAAGAGTAAAATGCCTGCAAGCTGCATGGAAATGTCAAAATGCCATAATAGAGGCTCAAACTAAATGTTACACCCCAAATAAAAAATACATCAAGAGGACCCCAAAATGTCCCTGTTAGCAGTTCAACAGAATAGAAGAGATGGTTAGAGACAAAAAGACACGCTTTACAAACTGGAAATCAAATCCTGCTGAGGAAAATAATAAGCCTAAACGCTTACACGTCGGGTATAAAGGTGTAAGTGGGAACGCCGAGAGAGAATTTGAAGAGCAACTAAAAACTACCAGCAAAAAACAAAACCAAAAAAAAGTACTTTAGAAGCAGAAAGCTAGCCAAAAAATCAGATCATCAAAGTGCTACAGGAATACTCAAGGAAGACTAGGCCATTGTGAGGAAGCTAAATGAATTCTTTTCATCAGCCTTCACTCTGGACGATACGAGGAAAATTCTCACACTTGAGCCATTCTGTTTAGGTATCAGATCTAAGGAACTGTCCCAGATTGAGGTATCAGTAGAAAACATCTGTTGAATGTGCAATGGCAGTCAAAAAAAGGTAACAGAATGTAAGGGATAGATAGTAAGACTAGGGATGTTAAATATCAATGAATTGAATAATTGAGTAACCTCATGAATTCTTATCAGTTACTCAACTATTCTATAGTCCCTAGGAGTGGGGCTGCCAGTGCTCTCCAGCCCCACCCCCAAGGAACCCCCTGTCACTCCATAGTGCTGCCTTATATCAGTGGCAGCAGCATGGGGTGCCAGGTGGAAACTGGTCCGTGAGGGGAGCCAGTTTTAAAAACAAGCTTCCCTTGCAGACTGGCTCCCTGTCACCTCACGCTGCTGCCTCTGATACAGAAGCAGCAGTGCGGAGTGGCAGCAGTCCCTGTCTGATGGTAGGAGTGAGCCCCTGGACCCAGCGCAAGCCAGAATTGAGCCGGGCTACCTGCCCACCTGGCTCCTAATACACTTCAAATGCAGAGTCTCAGCAGAGGTAGGTCCCAGACCCAGCACTGAGCTAGACCGCTGGGCAGCCTGCTAAAAAAATTACTGGCAGGCGGAGGGGGAAAAATGCATGTAGTCTAATAGCATTAACCGATAAGCTTTTTCTCCACGGTTAATCAACTGCACTATTACATCCCTAAGTAAGACAGAAAAATATCATACAGCTATGCTATAAATCTATCCTTCAATACTTCATTAAATTCTAGTCACTCCACCTCAAAAAGATATATTAGAATTGGAAAAAGTACAGAGAAGGGCAACAAAAATAATTAAGGGTGTGGCATAGCATCCCTAGGAGGATAGATTATTATAGTGAAACTGTTCATCTTAGAAAAGTGTCATCTAAGGGGCAGAGGGGGAAGGGTGCGTATGATAGAGGTCTATAAAATCATGCCTGGTATGGAGAAAGTAAATAAGGAAGTGTTATTTAGCTCTTCGCATAACACAAGAATTCTGGGTCTCCCAATGAAATTAACAGGCAGCATATGTAAACATAAGGAGATACTTCGTCACACAACACACAGTCAACACTTTCTCTAGGGAAGACTGATGTTTAATTGAAGGCTTTAGTAGCTGGATCAAATATCCACCTAGCAATAAAAATCTGGCACTTAGCAAGGTTGGTGGGCCAGCTAGTCCATTTCATGAAACCATTGCATCAGTGCACAGACTATGAATGTGTACAGAATTACATGTCCAATATGCATACTATCACATCAGCTATGTAATCTGAAGTACAGGCTGTACCTCTCTGTTCCTGGACCAGAGAGCCCTGGGGCCAGGAATCCAGTGGGCAGGGGAGCCAGCATCTGGCAGCCCAGCTGGAGCCAGAGCTGGTGGCCACTGGGCCAGTGTCTAGCAGCAAGGCCAGCATCTGACAAGCCCAGGCAGAGCCTGCAGCCAGGCCAGGGCCAGGGTTGACAGTAGAGGGTCTGATGTCTGGCAAGCCTGGCCAAACCTGGGAGTTTGGCTGGACCAGAAATGGAGCAGTCAGCAGGGAGGGGTGGCAATCTGGGGGACAGGTGGCAAGGGACCTGCCCTTGTCCAGCAAATTCCCTTGTTTGGGACCAGTCAGGTCCCACGAGTGCTGGACCAGGGAACTCCAACCTGTACTAACTTTAAAATCAGTTGCATATACAGCCACTCCCCGAGTTGCGAACGGTCGAGTTATGACCATTCGCACTTACGACCAAAGCTCCATGGAGCGGTCGTAAAGGCGGTCCCTGGGTTACGAACACGACCCACACTTACGAACAGCACGGTCGCATGTAACTCATTGGGGTCTGAGTTATGAACGGATCAAGTTACGGCAAAGTGTTTGGTCCGTTACTCGTTCGTAACTCGGGGAGAGACTCTAGTGTATTCTGAATTGTTTTGTACTCTGTTTTTAAAATAGCTGTCAGCTGAAATACAGGCAGTCCCCGACTTACGCGGATCCGACTTACGTCGGATCCGCACTTACGAACGGGGCTTTCTCACCCCGGAAGTCGGGGCGAGAAAGCCCCGTTCGTAAGCTGCTCCGGTGCCCCTGGTCTGCTGGAGACCGTCTCCAGCAGACCAGGGGCACCAGGCGGGTTCCCGCGCTTCTGAGGCTTTGCCGGAGCAAAGCCTCAGAGGCGCGGGGAACCGCCGCTGCTGCCGCTTCAATCTGGGTGCCTGTGGTCTGCTGGGGACCGTCCCCAGCAGACCACAGGCTCCCGGACTGAAGCCGCAGCCGCGGGGGGGGTCCCGCGCCTCTGAGGCTTTGCCAGAGCAGACCACAGGTTCCTGGACTGAAGCCGCAGCCGCGGGGGGGGTCCCACGCCTCTGAGGCTTTGCCAGAGCAAAGCCTCAGAGGCGCGGCACCCCGCTGCCGCTGCGGCTCTGCTCCCCGTGTCCCTGGTCTGCTGGGGGGGGGGGGGGGGAGCGCAGCTAGTGTGCTCCTCCCCTCCCCCAGCAGACCAGGCTTTTGTTTTGGACTCTGGGGCAGAGCAGCTGGGGCGCTGCCGATTGGTCCTGCAGCGCCCGCTCTGGGCACTACTGGACCAACCCGGCAGCACCCTAGCTGCTCTGCCCCAGGTCCTGATTCAGCCGCTGCTGGTCAGTTTCAGCAGCGGCTGAATCAGGACACCTGGGGCAGAGCAGATGGGGTGCTGCTGGGTTGCTCCAGTAGTGCTGAGGAGCGGCGCTACTGGAGCAACCCAGCAGCACCCCAGCTGCTCTGCCCCAGGCGTCCCCAAGTCAGCTTCTGCTGAAACTGACCAGCGCTGACTACAGGAAGCCCCAGGCAGAGTTGCTCTGCCCCGGGCTTCCTGGAATCAGCTGCTGATCAGTTTCAGCAGCAGCTGACTTGGGGACGCCTGGGGTTCTTAAGTTGATTCCGTATGTAAGTCAGAACTGGCGGTCAGTTTCAGCAGTGTCTGAATCTGGACGCCAGTTCCGACTTACATACAGATTCAACTTAAGAACAAACCTACAGTCCCTATCTTGTACGTAACCCGGGGACTGCCTGTATGCATGTATTTCAGAGTCTGGTGGAGAAAAACACACAATTGCCTTTAATTATTCAGAATATACCTGCAATGAACTAATTAAATTGAGTTGTATAAGAAATTATAAGTGATTAGTATTCCTACAGATCCCGATTGCCCAAATAGATGGAGGCCCCATCATACTAGATGCTGAACAAACATGTAGAAGAGACAGTCTGTGCCCCAGTGAGTTTATAGTTTAAATCTAAGACTGACAAGTAAACAGATGAGCTGAGGAGGGGGGATGGGATGACAGTAATACTAGTCTATTTTTGCATAGACAAGCTGTGTCCACAATTTGTAGGAACTAAGGGATTGTCTCTTTCTTTTGTACTATATGGAGTAAGTAAAATATTAATAGTCCTGGCTGGGTGTAGACTTACATAGTCAGCAAAACAGAGTGTGGACTTTCAGCGTTAGTTAATTTAATAGCTGGGCTTGGTAACTTCATACTGTGATACTATGATACAATACCATACTGTGATACCATTTAGTCATATTACTTTTGAAGTGGCAGATTATTTTTCAGGCAGAAAAATAATTCTGCTCTATGCTAAAGTGAAAGGCTTTCTGTTAAAATTAAAATTGCCTTTTCAAAAGTAAAAACAGATTGCTTCTCTCATATACATGACAAGATTGTTAAGTCACAGAGCACAGCATTGCTACAGCCTAATTTTGCAATCCCTGCACTCATGACAAAGGTAATCGTTTATTATAAGTCAGAGTACTTTCTGAAAAGAAACAGTCCTACCAACATATGGTCTTATTTTCCTTGTACCTGATGGCCAGAGCCCTTTATAAACCTGTCTAACCCTTCATTCATCTTGTTTTATATCTTCTTTATTTATGGCTGCAGAGTTTCCCCTTCGGATGCTGACTCCACAGCGAGTGAACAGTCCAGTGAGAAAGAGACAGGAGAAGAAACTGCAAGACCACCAACCACAGCCAATGAGGGCAAACCACGCAGAGGTCCAAAGAGTGGTTTGTTGTTTTTTTTTATTTCAGTCTCTTGCTGCAGTGTTTTAGTAGGGCAAACCTGAGATACATTTCAGTGCTTCCACTTTCTAAAAAAGTAATTTTTGTCTATTGGAGCTTCTTATTTTGGTTATCCATCATTTTTTCCCTCTGATTATTTTCTCTTTTCCTATGTTGCAGCTGGAGGTCTGCAGGTTTATTTCATTCAGGCATGAATCTCATCCAAGTGATGTAACACCACTCACCCTTTCCTTCTCTCATCCGCACACACTTTCTAATCATGTGTCATTATGACTCTGTTGGTAGCAGTCTTGTAGGAAATTACAGGTGCAAAGAGGTCACAACAGGACTTGATACAATGGGAGAGTACGCCTTTAACTGTGTAATTTTGAAAAAGTGAGATTTAAAAATATGGTGGATAGCTAAGAATTTAAAAATCAATGTGGTGCTTGTTTAAGATATAATTTAGGAGCTAAGGTGTTTTGTTGTTAGCACTAGTTTTGCTAAAGACTTGCTAGCATCTCATGGAAAATACTGCAACTTATTCTGCTCACTCCTGTCATTTTTATTCCTTTTTACCCCATTTCAGAATATTTAAAATATTTTCATGAACACAGGATTTTAAGAGCGCATGTATCTGTTATCATTGCTTATTTCTCACTGGAGGTTTTAAGGCCAGATCCTCAGCTCATCAGAGTAGTTCCATCATGGAGCTCAGATATATTATAATCCTGGTTTTGAGCAAAAGTCTTAGTAGTAGTAAAACAGGAGAGAAGGGAATACTGGAAATACCAAAGGCAGGTCTGTCTATAAAGTTGAACATTGTTCAGTGTTTTTCAGGAGCTGGCTATTGAGGAATACCTGTATACTCGAGCATTTCCCAGTTTACCATTGTGTCAGAGAAGAGATAAGAAGATGCAAGCAGTATTTATTATAATATTGATCATTAGTTCCTTTCCAGAGTTAGTTTCCTTTCCTTTCTCAGCGTATGTTTCTACTCATGCAATGTTCAGAACACTGAATGATCCTGAAGGATCTGGTTTGGTGAGGCTAGTTTTCTTCCTGGATGGATGTTCTGTTGTAGCATGTAAGCAAACAGAACACAAGGTAGGCAAACACTGCCAGAACACACAAAAGTATGCATCCTTATAAACTGGCATGAAGTATGGGTCACTTGCATATCTCTTTCACAAGGTTAGTTTTTGGTTTTGTTTTTGTTTTTTGTTTTTTGGTAAGGTGAAATCCTAGTGGCCTAGGGTGTATGTTTTAATGTAGTGTGTTGGTTGTAAGGACCAAAATGAATGCCTGATGTTTTATGAGGAGCTAATGTTATAAAAGACTGTTGGGCTGTTCCTTGTTCCAATCTATGTGAATCCAGCCGTATCGTGTCTCATACAGTCCTATCCCATTGCCTCCTGTTGGGAAATTCCTTATTTGTCCCCTCATTTTGCATCTTCCTTAAAGGTTTCAGTTTCGGCTTGACCTGTCTTTTGCTTTAGAGCATTAGAAGTGGTTACATCCAGAGCTAATCCTAACTGTGTCTTAAATATCTGGAAAGGACTGTTGGA
The DNA here is from genome assembly GCF_052426305.1 of Pelodiscus sinensis. Classification (NCBI taxonomy): domain Eukaryota; kingdom Metazoa; phylum Chordata; order Testudines; family Trionychidae; genus Pelodiscus; species Pelodiscus sinensis. Next base: position 102,831,619 of record NC_143052.1, read on the forward strand.
GAACTGTGTAAAATGTGTCTTTTTCCTTTCTGCTGTTCTGGGAAAGAAGAAGCTGTTTCTCCATAGCTGGTCCTGGTGGTCAAGGGGATTGTTTTTAATGCTCAACCCCAACCCCTCTGTAGTAGAATATTCAACTGCTGATAAATTCCAGTATCTGCCTCCTCTTCCTACCTCTCAGGCTTCGCAATCTCACTCAGCACTGCAGCACCCTTTTTATCATATGTGTTTCTAAATGCCACTTCTGCTGAATTATTCATAACTGCAGTGTCGTATTTCTGTGCTTTTCTCCCTTATGCTGGCAGGAGCAAATAGAGTAGGTAAGTATCCAGCTTATTGTGTGACGGCCTTTCTTTAACTGGCAGTTTTGTGGAACAAATGTGAACGAGGGTCTTGGGAAAGTTTAATTCAATGTATCTGACATTTGAGTGGATTTGTCCTCTGGGTCTAAAAGCCAAAATTTGTTTTGAGCCATTTATTTACAGAAAGAGTTCTCAACAACTCAGATTATGTGAAAGGGTAATCATTTGTTTCTCCAATAGCTAGGCTGGGTTTTTTTTATTATGATATTTGTCATGTTTTAGTTCAAGCAGTGGTCCCCAACCTTTTGGGGCTGCTGGGCACTCGGGGGTGGGGCCACTCACGGGCCACACGCCCGTGGGGGGTGGGGCTGGCACATGCACCGAGCGCGCGGGACCGGCACCGGCATGTGCGACCCTGGGGCAGAGGCTGCCCAGATTGTTCGGCGGGCACACATAAATGGCCCGGCGGGAGCCATGGCGCCCACGGGCACCGCGTTGGGGACCACTGAAGTAGAACATACTAAAGTGATCTCTGTTCTTTTGTCTCTTGGTTTCCTTCCTTGAACAGAATGTGAATAGTTAATATGATCTTTTAAATGGCCAATATTTATGCTGCTGTGAAGTCTGAAAGCTGTTCAGTTTAATGCAGTACAGGCAGTCCCCGGGTTACGTACAAGATAGGGACTGTTCTTAAGGTTTGTTCTTAAGTTGAATTTGTATGTAAGTCGGAACTGGTACATATTGTAGGGGAAACTCTAGCCAAACATTTCTCCAAAGCCTCAGAAGCGCGGGAACCGCTGCTGTTGCCGCTTGAGACCCGGTGCCTGTGGTCTGCTGGGGACGTTCCCCGGCAGACCACAGGCACCGGGTCTCAAGCGGCAGCAGCAGCGGTTCCCGCGCTTCTGAGGCTTTGCTCTGGCAAAGCCTCAGAAGCGCGGGAACCCGCCCGGTGCCCCTGGTCTGCTGGAGATGGTCTCCAGCAGACCAGGGGCACCGGAGCAGCTTACAAACGGGGCTTTCTCGCCCCGGAGCTCGCAGGTAGTAATCCGCTACCTCGACCTCCGGGGCGAGAAAGCCCCGTTCGTAAGTGCGGCTCCGACGTAAGTCGGATCAGCGTAAGTCGGGGACGGCCTGTACATCTATAATTTACAATTAAGAGAGTTCAACGTTTCATTTAAATAATATTAACTATGAAAAAGGAATAGCAAAGGTCCTACGGATATTTCCTTGAGATTATCTATGATACTGACAACAACTTAGATCATTTAACCACCTAATTTACTTTTTACTATCTACAGTGTTTCTTCCTTTCCTCTTGGACACTTTAAACACACTACAGGTTAATCCTCCTTATTCGGCACTTTCTGGTATGGCAACATCCTGGGTCCGACATGATTTTAGTTAGCTGTCATGGGTGTGGCCAAGTTTCCCCGCAGTTCCATAAGGTTTGTTTACAGCCACCAGACCTGGCTCTCAGTGTTCGGTGCTTTTATTTACCCCTAAATGTCTTCTAAGAGCCCAGTAAGCAGTGGAAGTGCTGGTAATGCTGCTAGACAATATTGACCTCCCGTGGTTCAGCAAATTCTCTGGTTCGACACTGGTCAGGTCTTGAGAGTGCCAGACTAGAGAGGTTCAACCTGTAGTCAGTTTTTCTTGTTCCCTGATCATTCTAGTTACTTTTACTTTCAGCTTCTAATGTATTAACACATTTGGTTTAGGTTCCAAGTGCAACAGAGGAATTATACGTTGTTAAAAAATTATTTCCAATAGAACAAACAAAAGACATGAAACATTTGTATTGTTTTTAAGCATTGTGAATAAGCAAAGGCTCTATCTAATTATCAACTCCTGGAGCCATCCAGTCCCTCAGAAGTAACGACTTAAACTTATGAGTCACATTAATATCACTTAGGACGAGGAGCTATCTAATAATATATACAGGCAGTCCCCGGGTTACATGGATCCGACTTACATGGATCCGACTTACATCGGATCCCTACTTACAAATGGGGTGAGGCAACCCCGCACTAGCTGCTTCCCCCCCAGCAGACCAGGGAGACGCGAAGTTAGCGCGCTGCCCCCTCCCTCCCAGCAGACCAGGGAGACGCGGAGCGGCTTTTCTCAGCAGACACCTCAGCTTGAGAATAAAGGACTGAGGGAAGTGAGGTGTGGGAGAATAAAACTGAGCTCTGGAGAAATGTTTGGCTAGAGTTTCCCCTACAATATGTACCAGTTCCGACTTACATACAAATTCAACTTAAGAACAAACCTTAAGAACAGTCCCTATCTTGTACGTAACCCGGGAACTTCCTGTACTGCATTAAACTGAACAGCTTTCAGACTTCACAGCAGCATAAATATTGGCCATTTAAAAGATCATATTAACTATTCACATTCTGTTCAAGGAAGGAAACCAAGAGACAAAAGAACAGAGATCACTTTAGTATGTTCTACTTCAGTGGTCCCCAACGCGGTGCCCATGGGCGCCATGGCTCCCGCCAGGCCATTTATGTGTGCCCGCCAAACAATCTGGGCAGCCTCTGCCCCAAGGTCGCACATGCCGGTGCCGGTCCCGGTCCCGCGCGCGCGGTGCATGTGCCAGCCCCACCCCCCACGGGGGTGTGGCCCGTGAGTGGCCCCACCCCCGAGTGCCCAGCAGCCCCAAAAGGTTGGGGACCACTGCTTGAACTAAAACATGACAAATATCATAATAAAAAAAAACCAGCCTAGCTATTGGAGAAACAAATGATTACCCTTTCACATAATCTGAGTTGTTGAGAACTCTTTCTGTAAATAAATGGCTCAAAACAAATTTTGGCTTTTAGACCCAGAGGACAAATCCACTCAAATATCAGATACATTGAATTAAACTTTCCCAAGACCCTCGTTCACATTTGTTCCACAAAACTGCCAGTTAAAGAAAGGCCGTCACACAATAAGCTGGATACTTACCCACTCTATTTGCTCCTGCCAGCATAAAGGAGAAAAGCACAGAAATACGACACTGCAGTTATGAATAATTCAGCAGAAGTGGCATTTAGAAACACATATGATAAAAAGGGTGCTGCAGTGCTGAGTGAGATTGCGAAGCCTGAGAGGTAGGAAGAGGAGGCAGATACTGGAATTTATCAGCAGTTGAATATTCTACTACAGAGGGGTTGGGGTTGAGCATTAAAAACAATCCCCTTGACCACCAGGACCAGCTATGGAGAAACAGCTTCTTCTTTCCCAGAACAGCAGAAAGGAAAAAGACACATTTTACACAGTTCTCCAACAGTCCTTTCCAGATATTTAAGACACAGTTAGGATTAGCTCTGGATGTAACCACTTCTAATGCTCTAAAGCAAAAGACAGGTCAAGCCGAAACTGAAACCTTTAAGGAAGATGCAAAATGAGGGGACAAATAAGGAATTTCCCAACAGGAGGCAATGGGATAGGACTGTATGAGACACGATACGGCTGGATTCACATAGATTGGAACAAGGAACAGCCCAACAGTCTTTTATAACATTAGCTCCTCATAAAACATCAGGCATTCATTCTGGTCCTTACAACCAACACACTACATTAAAACATACACCCTAGGCCACTAGGATTTCACCTTACCTGACTGCCTGTAATCGATTATCTGAAATAATATTACAGTAAAACTCCAATTGTCCAGCATCCAGTGATCTGGCACTCCTGGTAGTCCGGCACCAACTGGAACCCGGAAGTGCTCCGGCCAGCTGGACAATTGGAGCTGCTCTGCCCCTGGCTTCCTCAAGTCCACTGCTGCTGAAACTGACCAGCGGCTGATTTGGCGAAGCCGGGGGCAGAGCAGATGGAGTGCTGCCAGGTTGGTCCCGCAGCGCCGCCCTCTCCCACGCTGCGCAGTTCCCTGCTGACCCCAACCCCAGACCTCTCATAGCCCCCCTTCCGGTACTCTGGCATATCTGATAATCCGGCACCCTCTGGGTCATAAAGGTGCTGGATTATCGGAAGTTTACTGTACATTCATTTACTTAAGGAATGAGACTTTTTTCCCCTTTTAATATTTATAGAAGGATTTAGTTTTTTGTCTTTTATTTTTCTATTTAAAAAACAATAATTGTATAAAAACTATTACTTTCTGTATCTGAGTTAAAAATAATACTTATGATTATTGGTGTTGCAAAATTCTGTTTTTATACATTCCTTTAATTCATTCAATACCACTTTTTTGTTTAGTCTGTTTCTCTTAAGTCTTTTGTATAATCAGTCTTTTAGGCCTCAGTCCTGTAAATTGTTCCACATGGACACACCCCTCAGGGTCTAAGAGGAGCTCTCTTGACTGACTTCTTAGGGCTTCCATGGGCATAAAAGTGCCTTCATATGGAGTTTGTTGTAAGAATAGTGAGTTTTAGTGAGTTTGTTCCTTTCATGCAGCAGTGAGGAGAGGAACAATTTTTTTCAAAAAGAAAAATATTATTGTAGAAACATAAAAACCGGCAGAAGGACAATAGGAACAGGTGTGGTATTAATTGATTGTGTTAAATTGACCATATTCAGATTGACATTTTCTATGTAGCTTTCATTTATAGAATAGGCACTGTGACCATAAAGTTATGGACAAGATGTTAAAGATTCTAACTAGAATAGTTACATATCTTGGAACTCTTTAACCAACTAAAACAAAAAATGTAACAAAATATTGATGAACTCATTATCAAGCAAATGCCCATTGGTTCCCCAGAATCATCTGCAAACTATTGGGCAAACTGCCTGGAATATATATCAGTGTCTTATGAAAGGTCTGTGGTGCAAATCAAATGTAGCAGCAAAGATGGCATAATGTCGTAATGCAACATTTCACGTTATCTTGTATGGCCAGACATTTGACAGAGTTGATCCGAGCAATGACACTGTCTTGTATTTTATTTGTTCTGGTAATTCAGGACCTCCACAGAGCAGTAGTGGAAATGAGCAGCAATCCTCAGCATCGATCTTTGAGCATGTGGACAGGATGTCTCGTTCCTCAGAAGCAAGCAGACGGGTCCCAAGCAAGATCCAGTTGATTGCCATGCAGCCAATTGCAGCCCCTCCAGTTCAGAACCTAGCACTGTCTGACCGAATAGCTGAGACCAACAAAATTAACAAAGAGGTATTTTAAAATCATGTTTGTGTGCAATGGTGATATACAGAGTATATAGAAAAGAGCTGCAAAGTGAGAATGAAAGCAAAAGGTTTAAATTTTCCTGATATGTTGAGAGTCTCACTTCAGATCCTGGTCATTATTTTTTTCTTTTATAAAGGACATAATCATGAGTTGCCTATTGTTTAGCATCCTAGAGAAAAGCTCAGCCATTTCTTTAAGTTCTTATTTAGGTGTATCTTGCAAATAGAGTAGTGACACAGGTTACCATACAACCTTGAGTTACCATGCAGGTAATAAACACTCCACAGTTCATGGCAGTTTGGTATATTTGTGCGAAACCTAGATGATTGGGTTATCTGGGTCTAGTTCTGCATACTTCTCCCAGCTGCTACTCAGTAACTGATTTTGTACTTGCTTGAAGATAGTCTCCTTCCCCTGCTTCTAGGTTAAAAGTATAATTCATCCTCTGTGTTTAGAACCTTCCTTAGTAGGTTGGAAGGTAAATTAATACATGTAATACTCATGGAAAAGGAAATCCAGGAAATGTAAATTTAATTACTAGAGAAAGTCCTGCTATGTACATTTGTCTAACGACCTTTCTATGCTTTTATAAAAGATTAGGTTTTATTGTTCATACTTTCTGTGCACCACAACCTAGTTCCAACATAGGCATAGTATTAAGGACTGATCCACTAACTACTGTTATCAATGGAAGGGTGTAATAGTATAGACGATTAACCATTGAGAAAAAGCTTATTGGTTAATGCTATAGACTACACACATTCCCCCCGCCCCCACCAGTAAACTTTTTAGCAGGATGGCTAGCAGCCTGGGTCAAGTTCTGGCTTGCTCCAAAGCCAGGACCTACCCCTACTAGGGCGCTGTATTTAAAGTGTATTAAGAATTAGGTGGGCAGGCAGCCTGGCTCAGTCCTGTCCTGCGCTGGGTCTGGGAGCTCATATCTGCCCTGCCCTGCCCTGCCCTGCCCTGCCCTGCCCTGCCCTTGGACAGGAGCTGCTACCACTCCGTGCTGCTGTCTCTGTATCAGAGGCAGCAGCACGGGGCGACAGGCAGCCGGTCCATAAGGGGAGCTGGATTTTAAACTGGCTTTCTTTGTGGACCAGCTCCTGCCTGGCACCCCATGCTGCTGCCTCTGATACAGAGGCAGCAGTGTGGACTGGCAGGGGCCTCTTCAGGAGTGGGGCTGGAGCACACAAGCTGCCCGCCCCAGTCCTGGGGACTGTATAATAGTTGAGTAACCGATAAGAATTCATGCGGTTAATCAACTATTCAATTAACCAGGAAGGAGTTCCATTGACTTCAATAGTTTTGGACCAGCTCTAAAGGCGCTAGTTTGTTTAAACTAGTGACCTGAAAAACCTATTGCCATGCCCTGGACCATTTCACTCCTCCTTCCCGCTTCCAGATCTGCTTACTCAATCAGCTCCGTAAGTTATTGCCCCTTGTGTTATGAATGGGGTTTTTTTTTTTAAAGGGAATCAGTGACAGACTTTGAATATAGTTATCAAGCAACTTGTGTGATGGGTGCAGGCCGTGATATGCTACGTACACCTTTGCTTGCAATCTAATTTCAATGGAGTAGTATTTCTCATGGCAGCTAGCAGGAACTTCTGTTGTTCATCATGCCTTTTATTAACATTGCCACGTCTCTTTGATTTCACTTTTTGTGTTAGTGATTATCCTGAGTCTATCACCTGCAAAAAGGCAAGATAATTGAGGGAGGATGTTTGTGCCAGTTTCAAATTGCTTTCAATAGAAGGCTCTGTTTGCAAAAGTGTAGCTCACGGTTTTCTTTTTTCCTCCTTTAAGATACAGACAGCCCTGAGGCATAAGTCAGAGATTGAACATCACCGTAATAAGATCCGTCTCCGAGCCAAGCGCAAAGGCCACTATGAATTTCCACTTGTGGATGATGTGATTGTCATTGATGCCAAAGAGCAGCACAGAATATACCGCAAGGCGCAGATGCAGATTGACAAGATCTTGGACCCTGGGGGCAACGTGCCTACTGTTTTTATCGAACCCAGGAAGAGGTACAGACTAAGAGCCAGAGAAAGATTCATTCCTTTTTAAAATTAATGTCCAGACTTGCAAACTGTGTCAGGCCTATATTTCTGCACTTGGAGACCTTAGAATCATTAAAGAATGTGTGGATTGGAGAGGTGAAAGGATTGGGGTTATTTTGAGTATTTTGGGCTAATCAATACATGCCAGAGGTTGGTTTGTGGTTTTTTTTTCTTTAACAGCATTCAGAGGGATATATGTTCTTTTAGAGGTTCTCATAGACAGTTTATCAATAACAGACCCAAACTTACCAAAGCCATTTTAAAAGAGATGTTTATTGTTTATGCTGTTACTTTTGCTTTTTACTTTCATTTTGTAGTTGTCGGACCACATGGAAACCATTTAACTCTTCTAGTGTAGTTGTTAAATACCGTGTAATTTTGGGACCAGGCTGAAGCAGAACTACTTAAACGCTAATTTTACTTAAGTATCCCAGGTAACAAAACAGGGTAAAACAAAATTTGAATTCACTTACAAGAACTAACGGAGACTAAGGAACAAGAAAAAAGTAAACAGCAAAAATAATATTTTCATATCAAAACAAAGAAAATGTAGTCAAGAGACTATGAAAACGAATTATAAAATATATAAAAATGCAAATGTATAGAGGTCTGTGTGGATACAAATGTATATATACATGGGTGCTAATCAGTATCCACGGAACCACAGGACATTCCTGGCAACTTAGTGATGAAAGAAGCAGAACATGGGCCTGCTTCATTCAGAAGCCAGCTCCCCCCACATGCAGCTCCCCTGCCCTGTCTACACAGCTGTCTGCATCTACTGCCCAAGGGCGTGCCAGTGAGCTTGGCGCTTGCCCAATTGGTGGGGCTGGTGGCAGTACAACCATGCCAGCGGAGCTGCCGGTGCATAGCACTGTCTCCTGGGAGCAGTGGACTAAAATTCTGCTCCCTTCACCACTGTAGTGCCTGAGAAAACCCTGCAGTTCCACAGATACTGATTTATATCCATGGATATCTGCCTCCGCAGGTACCTGCACAGGCTCTACAAATTTCTCTTTAAAACTCTGCAAATACCAGACAATAAAATCCCTTCTTTCCATATTCCTTCATGGTAACCAGGTATACATAGCATTTATCTTACAGACCTTCCCTCCTGATCCTGTATTTCAGAAAAGTGTCCCCTCTGTAGGGTATAGAGCCATGGTCACCAACCCGTCGATCACGATTGACTGGTCGATCGCGAGGCCTCGACCAGTTGATCGTGAGGTGTTCGGGCACCCCCACACTCGAGAAGCCCCACTACCTACCTCTAGTGTAGTGCCGGCTTCCCGCGGGGTGGACGGAAGTCCTGTCTGAAGCCCATGTCACTTCCGGGGTTTCCGGAAGTGCGTGGGCTGCTCCCCTCCCACAGCTCTGTTGCGTGCTGGAGGAGGGGGTGTCGGCCCTGGAGGAGGAGTGCGGCAGCTTCCCTAAGTGCGGGAGCGGGGGTTCGCCCCGGGGTTTGGCCACACTGCGGGAGAGGAGGGGGTTGGCTGGGAGGAGGGTTTGGCCCCGGGGCAGGCGCCCGCGGGGGTTGGCCGCGCTGCAGGAGGGGAAGGGAGGCGAGGGGGGGAGGGGTTGGCCGGGCTGCACCATAGGAGGGGGGGTCTGGCCTTGGGGCAGGCGCCCGTGGGGTTTCCCTGCACCGTGGGGGGGGGGGGAGTCGGGCCTAGAGGAGGCACGTGCTGGCTTCCCTCTTGGGGGGGAGGGCGGCGGGAGGCAGATGCAGGGGACTCTCAGCTACCACTGGCCTACTGTCCCTGCTCCCCGGTCCCCACTCCCCGAACTCTGTCCCCACTCCCCTGTCGCCAGCTGCAGAAACTTGTCCTCACTGGCATTCTGTCCCCTGCTGCAGAACCCTGTCCTCTGCCCTCCTAGCACCCTGTTCCCTCTCCCCTGCCCCCCACCGCAGAACTCTGTCCCCACAAAATGTATAATTATAAATGCTTCATTTTAGATTTAAATAGCATTAATAAAAAACAGACCATTTATTTCATAACTATAAACACATTATTTTAATTGTATATATCGCATAATTTAAAAATTAACTGTTTATCAGTGTGTGTAAGTAAGGGCTGGGGATAGCAAGTGAGGGAGAGGAGAATAGAGAAGGAAGGGGCGGGGCGGTAGATCTTCGCCTGTTCTGAGATTTAAAAAGTGATCTTGGGTGTAAAAAGGTTGGAGACCACTGGTATAGAGGCACAGGGAGCTCTTCCTCTTGAGTTCCAGGTTTCCTAAAAACAGTCCCTTCTGGACCAGTTTCTCACTGCAGACAAATAAAACTTTTCCTTCAGCTTCCCTACCAACATCAATTTAAAGCTCAGTCTAATCTGTTACTTGGTTATCTGCATGATGCCATAATTTAGAATGCTGCTGGTCTGGAATGAGGAATATC